>NC_047507.1:33779414-34379414 GCF_902827115.2 Pseudochaenichthys georgianus | reverse complement strand
GAGAGAACGCAAACCCCCTTGGCGGTTTATATACGATATTGTGGTCGTGTTGTCTGTCCTCACGAGGACATGATGTCCTCTGAGAAAAGGCAGAAAGCGTTTCAGGGTGAGGAACACCGCTAACAGCTCCAGATAATTTATGTGTGACCGTTGGAGGTCTCTGCTCCAGAGACCCCTCACAAGTCGACCTTCGTATATACCCCCCCAGCCCGTCAGACATGCGTCTGTGGTGACCACCTTCTGTGATAGGACAGCACCCATAGGCACGCCCCGTACTAGAAAAGTCGGGTGTAGCCAGTGGCGCAGAGCCATTACGCATTTCATAGTGACCATCACTCTCCGCACGCCATGACGCGCGGGGTCCAATCTGAGGGCAGCTACCCAGCGCTGAAACCCCCTCATGTGTAAGCGTCCCAGTCGTACCACCAGAATGGCTGACACCATGAGCCCCAGCAACCGCAGACATGACCTGAAGAGAACATATTTGCGTAGCTGGAAATGAGCGAGGCAAGCCCTGAAGGCTTTCACTCTCTCTGCTGACAAGCGGGCTGTAAAGGCCACCGAATTCAGGCGTAAGCGTAAGAGTACAGTCTGGGCTGGAGACAACATGCTATTTTCTGTGTTTATTACGAAACCCAGGTCGAGCAGGTGTTTTACGAGGACATTCGTCTGCATAATAGCCTCTTGCTCCGACTGTGCGAGAAGGAGCCAATCGTCCAGATAAGTTGCCAGGCGAATACCCTGTTGTCTTAACGGGGCTATCGCTGCTTCCGTACACCGTACAAACACTCGCGGGCTGAGAGACAGGCCGAAGGGAAGTACTCTGTACTCGTAACAGACACCCTGAAAGGCGAACCTCAGATATTTCCTGTGTGGGTAATATACTGGGATGTAGAAATACGCATCTTTCAGGTCGACTGATGTGAACCAGTCGTTTTGGCGCACGAGACGCAACAGAGATGTGTGAGTGAGCATTCTGAATTTGTATCTTTTGAGATATTTGTTCAGAGCTCTCAAATCTAGTATAGGCCAAATTCCGTTCCCTCCCCGTTTGGGAACGAGGAAATACTTGGAATAAAAGACGCTCTGACTCTGTTCGGCGTGTATTATCGATATAGCCCTCTTTTCTAGTAGCGAGAAAATCTCTTGCTCTAGAATATGGGCCGACTCTCCCCGGGCCTGTGAATTCAGAATGCCCGAGAAGTGAGGGGGGGTGACAGCGAATTGGAGCCCCGTGTTACTGTCTTGAAAACCCAAGCAGAATCTGTGAGCATCCTCCACTTTTCGCTTCTCAAAGCGAGCAGAGATGTCACAGCTCTGTTGTCTGCCCTCAGTGTCTCTATTTGTTGTGTTATGGGGCCCTCTAGTGTCTGAACACGGTGGTACCCCAGGTTGACAACTCCGGCCGACACTGCGCATGCACGTGGAGGCCGTAGTCGCTCTCAAAAGAGGGGCAGACGACAGACTGTTTATTGTTTTTATTTTCATTTTTATTGACTTGGCTTCAAGCCTGGAAACGACAGTGGAAAATTATTTAATTTGAAACAACAATGATGACATGTGTGACTTAAACAGGCAGTGAAACTTGCTGTCTTTGATGTTAAGTCCATTTCCCTGATGGCGCGAACTTGAGGATGACGTTCTGGCATCACTCGAGGCGGCGGGAAGATGGGGGCATGGTGGCACCCCGAAAACACATGAGCATCTAACACTGGAACGTGCTCTGGAGCTGGGGAACAGGGAACTTCCAGCTCCTTCATCGAGGAGAGGAGAGGAGGCTGTCAGGCCGCCCTCTTCTTCTTCCTCGCCTGGTGGCTGAAAACCTGGGTCGGCTGCGCCTGAGCGGCAGCTGCCGGAACCGGAGATTTTCTTGGCCAGCTCCCTCTTGCCTCGTGCCTGGGCTGGGGACCCGGGACGGGCTGCGGTCTCTGCTGCTTCGATATTTTTAACCGGGCAGGAGGTGAGACAGCTTGGGTGAAGGCCTGCCGCGGGACCATTGGAGGTGGCAGCTGGACCCTTCGGGGGAGACAGAGCTGGAGAGCCTCGTCTCCCTTCCTTTTTGAGTCGCACCTCAGCTGCATTGAAGCTAGAGCGGGGCCAAATATGCCCTCGGGAACAATAGGCATGTCCAGAACATCCTCTTTTTCCCGGTCTGGAAGGTTGGTCAGGTTGAGCCACCTGGCTCTCTCCTGTACCACCATCATTCCCAGTGCTTTGCCCGTGGCTTGGACTGCACAGCGCTGCACACGGAGGCAAATGTCCGTGATCGCTGCGATCTCGTCCCACACGGCAGGCTTTATAGGCCTGTTCGGTCATCGCTGACTGGAACCGGTCTGCCTTTGCCGGTAGCATGGGGTTCCTGCTCGGTGTCAGAGCCAGCCTCGGTTGGAGGTGGGCTGCCACCAGCGGTTCCATGGGCGGCATGCGGAGCAGGCCGAGCCTCTCCATACCTTCACAGTCCAGGGAGGAGGCACCCTGGATTGGGGCCTTGTTGCTAAAGGGACGGCCTCTCCACGAGACCGACACCTCATCCAGCATCTCCGGAAAGACTGGAAGGAGCTGCCTCTTCGTCCTCGCTGCTTGGGGCAAGTTCTTCCCCTCGTAGCGAGATCTGGAGGTCTCCTTGGCCGCTTCAGGCCATGGGATGTCCAGCCTGGACGCAGCGAGTTGACACACGGCCTGCAAGTCCATGATTAGGACGGGCGAAGCTGGTGTGCTCTCGCCCGGGGGAGCGGACATCGCTCCCGGCTTTGCAGCCTGAGCCGATGAAACGAAGATGTCATCCTCATCTGAGTCAGACAGGAGGAACTCAGAGGTATCTTCTTCGTCCTCCATGTAGTCCAACTCCAGGACATCCTCCGCGGGTGGAACCATGGTGAGGTCCAATTGGCAGCCCCAGCTTGACACAGCGCGGGGCTCAATCTCTGCGGCGGACGCCACCATGTCTTGATTGCCGGCCGGCGAATCAGCGGACATGAGGGGGTCCTGTCCCGACAAGCTAGCTTGGCGTGCTAACCGTCGGCGGAGGCTCTTCATGGTGAAGCGGGTACAATGCCCGCATGAGCCAGGGTTATTGATAGCCTCCCGGGCATGTTCCAGCCCGAGGCAGGACGAGCAGACCCGGTGTGAGTCTGTGCCTGAAATCTTAAACCTGCAGCCGCATAGTCGAGCCTCCGAGTCCCTGACTCCTCTGGTGTGAGGGAGAGAAGGGTCCATCTTCGATCGCCGGGGTGTCGGCGTGGAGTGGACACGCTAGTAACAGGTATGTTACTGAGAAAAAAATCCAACCTTGCCGTTAGTCCGAAAGGAAAAAAGGCGACGGTGTAGATTTTATTCTTTAAAGAATATTAACTGGTGTGTTAATACCTTCTTTTTTTTTTATCTCTGTCTCCTCTGGTGTGAGAGAGAAAAGAGAACGTCCTCTTTACCGTGGTGTCGGTGTGGAGGGAAGAACAAACTAGCAACAGGTATGTTACTAGCTTGAAGACAAAATCAAACCTTATCGTTATTTCGACAGAAAGAAACGGCGAGGCAGATTACAATATTAACTGGTGTGTTAATATTGTTCAGTCTTCTTGCAAAGCAAAAAAGTAACCGGCAAGCGCCCGTCGACCGAATGTTAGCTTTGGGTTCAGTCTGTGGACCGTTAAGCTAGCCCGGTTACTGATAAATCGAGATATATGCTCTGAAGCGAGAAGAGGTGTTTGAATGACGCTGCGTCGTAGCGCAAGCTACTTAAAGGGTGGGTGGATTCCCTGACGTTGACGTCAAGATCACCAGCCAATCAGGATTGGCGTAATGAGATTGATGCTTCTGTTTGCATAGTGAGACATCGAACGCAGTGTTATGAATGAGAACATCTCTGTTCCCGGAAATGCATCCGCGGAGGAGCCGTGGAGGAACCATCAGTGTATCCTCGATTATAGCTCCTCCGGAGAGCTTCCTCGACGCTTGATCCTCGGTCCTCGAAGTGCATTTAGAGAAATGAAATTCATTTCCGGGTCACTACCGGAGGACCGAGGAGTCGAGGAGTCGAGGAGGGGGATTTGATGAAATGAGAAAGGGCCCCAGACCCAGCTACGTATGTGCATCACTTTTTAGTGTCCTCATTTCTGTTGTGTTTTTAGCTTATCGTAGTGTTTTGTTGTGCGTCGGCAACTGTGTTAAATGTTTTTTGTTAGTTTAGTTATTTATGTTCCACTTCCTGTTTGATTTTGTATTCACCATGGCCCTTTCCCCTTTCTCATTTTTCCTCATTAGGGGATATATCCAGTCTCTGATAGTGTTACGTTATTATGAGAGTGCTCTGATTGATTCTGAAATTGTATATATTATAAATATATACATATATATATATGTGTGTGTCCGCATCTGTAGCCTGTTATTGTCTCATTATACTGCACTGCTAATGAATTAAAAGTAAATATATAAGTGGTCATGAACACATCTGTCCATCAGACAGAGGGCTGCTGTGCCTCCTGTCATCATTAATGGACGTCTCTTTAAAATGACCGCTCAGAGGAGAGGAGTTCTCATTTCTCTAACCGCCTGCTGCTTCCCCTCTTCTCTCCTCGGTTCCCCTCCTCGGCTCCTCCACTCGCATCTTCTGTGGGCAGGACTAAGTCTCGAGGATAGGAGTCGAGGAGGGGAGTCGAGGAGGGGAGTTAGAAAAGTGAGAAAGGGCCCTTGTCTCGTTCCTGGTTCCTTTATTTCCTGCCTTGATTGTTTTCCCGCCATCGTCAGTGTCTGCCCCGCCCCTGATTGTTTCCACCTGTGCCCACTTACCTCTTGTATATAGTGTCCTGTCTCCCTTTGTCTGTTGCCAGATTGTCTCGTGTCTTATGCCGATCTCTGCAGCGTTATCCTATTTGCATCTAGTTATCGTTACAGTCATTGTCCATATACATAGTTATAGTAAGGTAAGATCAGTTAGTAGTATTTTTCTAGCTATTTGTTAGTTAAGCATTAGTGTAGATTATTTATTGTATGTATTTTTGTACTGTATCTGCTTTTCAAGTAAAGACTCTTTTTGTACTTGAATCCTGTGCCTACCTCCGTGCTTTTGGGTCCACTCCCTGTACAGCCGTGACATGTTTTGTATTTGCAGCGTTTCGTTAATGCAGCTCTTTTAGTAGCTAAAGTTGGTAAAGAGGTTTCTTCATTTGCATGTGTTTTTGCATATTTTGTTTTTGTTTTTGCACCGTTTCTGAAGCTGCATTGCGGTTTGCCTATAAAGATGTTTATGGCCGGTGTAGCGCGTTTGCACCTTTTGGCCACCCTATGTATCGGATATATAATTTACTGCATTTACAGGAATGAAAATGTTAGACTCTATTTATTATTGTGTTGTGATGCTCACCACAGTGATCTTGCTCTCTGTGACATCACAGCGGTGAGGCAAGATGGGGAGGATGGAGGGCGGGAAGAGAAGCCCATCAATCAAATGTATGATTCCGTTGGACGCCATGATGTTGGTGCTCGACAGACGGATGCCCTTCTCCCCCAGAAGGATCGCACCCTGACGGGGAAAAAGGAAGAGTGTTAAAGGAAATGAGTCAGGAATCAATGCAAATGATGAGACTGATAAGAACCATTCGGATACACTTACGTCTTCGGACACAGTGATGGTGACAATCTGATTGGCCATCGTACGAATCTGAGGGAGAGTAGCCAACTCGGCGACTGTCAGCTACACACAGAAAAATAATTTAACCAAACCGTATATTTTTTTCTTGACAGGACAAACAAGAATGACAATTTAGCTATTCCTAGTGCCCTAACAGCAGTGAAGTTGTTGTTTTTCTGAGGGTGGTGTTAAAGGAAAGATCATGTCGACATTGAATCTAAAGGGTTCGTTCTCTGTAAAGCAAGAATTTCGATCAGGATATTACAATTTGCTTTTAAGAAAATAATGTGTAGATCTGTTAAGATGTCTGTTCACCAAATTCTTGAACCAAAAGGCATATTGGCCATATTTGAAAGCAAAGCAAAAGGCAGAAAGGAGGACAGACACAGGAAGGACTCAAGTGTCGAGTGGGGGTCGTCTTACCCCGGCCCTGGAGAAAACATGGTGCCTGAGAAGTTCCTGCAGTTTATATTTGGCCTAGAAAAAGAGAAGAATATAATTAAAAATCCCTGATAATCCTCACATAAAGTATAATGATGGCTGAAGGGCTCACACTTGGTAACTGGGGTCGATGTTGACATTACTGTATGTTAGAAAAATACTGAGCCTGTTTTCAATTTTTCATTAAACGAAATAGTGCTGAGCCAGTCTTTAAGATCTATACCATACCAATGGTTTTGGAAGTTAAGTATTTGAATTCTGTCTTACACAATGTGTGTTCTTGTCTACACTAATGAAATACTTAGACCTACTGAATTCAGCATGTACAAGATGCTGCCGTCTCTGGATCTGTCCACAGCGTCGTTTGAAGGGACGAACACAGTCAGAGGTCCCAGACCCCGCAAGGGTGGTGGTGACCCGCAGTTCTAAAAACACACACAGACATATCATATCCCATTTAATCCAATAACTTAGTGACTCACAAAATGCTGATTTACTAGAGTTTTCCCACACAACAATCTTTAATTTTTACAATACTGCACGTGTCATGTGCCTGTGTGTTATGGTTTCTTAGATAAGTGGACCATTGCTTTTTGGGAAATGAGAATCAGGAGATTGTCTCCTGACTTTTGAAGGTTTGACTGAATTCTTAGAATAAAACAAATCGTCTGTGTGTGATGTGATTGGCCAGAACAAGATACTCACATCAACCAGAGACAGGAAGCGGTTGTATTTGTCATCCTTTGTCAGAATCTCTCCGATTGTCTTATCAGCAAACTGGACACGAGAAGAAAACATTCACTTTCATATAAGGCTTTGTATTTAACTGTGCAGATTAATTAATAACGTTTTAATTAAACTAAAATACTGAGCACCAGAAATTCTTAAATTATAAACATTTATGTTGTAGCATTTCTTTGAGGCAATATTTTCCATGTTCTGTTCTTTGTTTGATTCAAATATGTTCTGGTTAATCTCAGTGTCAATATATATTTTCTAGGGCTGTCAAGTTGGCTATAGCTTGCAGGCCAATTAACATCGTGGAGGACGTGGGGCTGCGTGATATAATTGGGGTGGCATCCAACGACTGCACTTATTAATTGCCTTCCAGAACCACCACTGTGTCGAAAATACACAACTTGTATGAAGTCCGAAAAGCGAAAGTAGAGGAGGATTTAAGAAAGACTTCCACAGTTGCGCTCACCGGAGACTATTGGACTTCACTCAGTAATGACAGTCACCTCGGGGTCACAGCACATTATTTTGACCCACAGTGGGAACTTCGGTCTCATGCTTTGACAGTTATGAAAACAGAGGAGCGGCATTCCGCCGACAACTGCGCCGACAACTGCGCCGACACACACACACACACACACACACACACACACACACACACACACACACACACACACGAATATTTGTAATGTTCAGAGGTTGTTGTGTTTAATATTCATGAGGATATTTGTCATTGTTCAAATGATAATAAACAAACATTAGCATAAAGCATATTTGTCCACTCATATGTTGATAAGAGTATTAAAAACTTGAAAAATATCCCTCTAAGGTACATTTAGAACAGATAAAAAATGTGCGATTAATTTGCGATTAATCGCGATTAACTATGGACAATCATGCGATTAATCGCGATTAAATATTTTAATCGACTGACAGCCCTAATATTTTCCTGTTTTCAGGAAGTTTTTGTGATCCTTAACCTCACCTGTTCATCACGAAGGGACCGGTCAGAGAGAGTGTTGGTTATTGGCTGGTCGATGATGTGTATGATCCCGTTGGCTGCTGGCAGGTCTTCCTGGATGATGGTGTACAGTTTGCTGGGGTTGTCCATCAGGATGAACTTCTACATCAACCAGACAGGGATACAATCACTGTGCATGCTGTCAGAAATGTGTGATAATAGAGCTGACAACTGAGAGGCGGAAACATTTCTGAATCTAATGTAACATTCATTTAATGTAATTCACACGTTGGGCGACACCCTACGATTTCACGATTGGGCATGTTTAAACTAGAATCTAGACATGCCCTGTTGTTGTGGCATGAATGTGAAGCCGAAAGGCCTTTTTTTGGGAGGGGTACAGTATGAGAAATGAGTGTGTTAATGTGAATTTAGGAAGGAATAATTAAAGAGGACATATTATGCTCATTATCAGGTTCCTATTTGTTTCTCCTTTTTCCTTCTTTTTTTAATTGGCTAGCTCTGTTGTGATTGGTCAACGGCTTTGAAATCAGTACAAAATGTCACGACCCTTAGCAAATCACCTGCAATGTATTTATCAGTGTTACATAGTGATGTGATTATGTTACGGATAGCAAAGGAGTCAAATGGAGGCATTTAAGGCCGGGGGGGAGTGTCTGGGAGAGAAACTCCTTGTGTCCTACTTCTGTTGTTGCCATACAATAACAAACTAACCATAAGGTGTTGACATGCAATTTTGTTTTAATTCATTCAAATTTAGTTTGAGAAGTTGTTATAACAGGTGTGGGGTTGGATGAGAAAAAGTTACCTTGTTGTCTTTGTTCCTCATCTTGGCTCCTCCTAACATGCTGAAGTCTCGTCCTTCCAGCTCCTTGTAGAGGTGCTGACCCTCGATCAGGTGGTTTTGACACACCAGCTCCTCGTTAACGCCCTGTAGAGACATCGTAGATCAATCATTTGTTATTAATTAGTTGATTATGTTATCCAGCTATTGCGGTAAAATGTGCAAACGTCTAAAGGTTCGAGATAATAATTAGGCTGCAATAAAAAAGCATTCCTCTGAAGACTACATGATTCTCAGATACAAAAGTAACCAGCATCAAAGGGAGTTGTGGGTTTTTGCACATCAGAAATAGGTTGTTCAAAAATTGGCAGACCCCTTTATAAATCACTCCTCCTGATCCATGTGCAGGCTCTTTGGCTGCCTTTGTATTTGGTCTGTTTTTCGTCACTTTTACAGCACGTTTTTTTTGGGCAACAGGTGGCCTTGTCTCTGATTTCCTTTTCTAGTGTAACTGTAGGAGAGAACAGAATATTTTAACTCATGTAGCTGTGACTCTGATTTACCAGGGTATGTGTATCAGCAATAATAGATTTTAACAGGTCAAAGAAAAGTTCATTTTGTATTTGTGTTGGTATAGAGCCTATATTGAATTCCCTTAGTAAGAGATATTGTAAACTGACGAAATAAGAGTGATTTGATGTGACATTTTTTTCAATTAGAGGTATAAAGATTCAAGACAGACAGGCGACCTACAGTCAGAGGTGTTTTCAGCAGTGGGATGAAAGCTGTGAAGGGTCCATCTTTACTCAGCTGCATTGAACAGCCTTTTCCTAAAACACAAACGTACATACCAAAGGTCATAGTCAGAGAAAAGATCCAAAAAGTAGATACAAAAAGGAAAACTGCAAGTCTCTTCTTTCACAATAATGTTAAAGATATAATTCTGTGGTCTGACATTATTGCCTCCTGATTAAAGTAACATGCACTTTTTTGTAGCAATTGTAACGACTAAAGAATGTTGAACTGGCACCGCTCAGAGTACCAGCCCATAGTCCAAACTTGTTAGAAGTCTGAAACCCAAAGTACCTTTTTTTTTAAACAGTTAATTTGTATTTCCTTTACCGAACAAGGCGATGGCTCCTGTCAGAGTTCCTCTTTGACTCCCACTTATGTCCAGCTCAATCAGCCGCTCCATCAGGTTACCATAGCAACGCCGTCCGTCGCCAATCTGACGAGCATTACACACACATCTGAGAAAAATGGGGTGAGAAATATTGATGACACGGAAAAGCACACATATTCACACAAACTGACAACAAGCATTTGTATTTATTTATAGATAGTTAATTAATAGAGTTGTGCAGTTAGATTTTCTAATTTTCTAATCATAAATATATCGATCATAAATCTAGCGATTAGATTTATGATTTGAAAATTATAAAAGTAGGTATCCGGCTGAACAAAACGTGCATTTATCAAACAGGTCCGTTTCCCACAGAGCACGTGCAGAAACACAATATGATGTTTTTTTTAAACTTAATTATACAAAAAATACTGTAATAGCCCAAATAGATGTTTTGTTATTGTGTTTTATATACATGTATTTTATGGTACTGTCAGACTGCTGTTAGACCGGCCCATTTTTTTAATGCAGTGAAATAGTTAATGAAAAATGGCCAACAAATATGTACAGAATATTTATATTTCTTTCTCCACCTTATCCAAGACCAAGTCAAGACCAAGACTGGAGTGTAGCAAGACCAAGACAAGACCAAGACTTTAAGAGGTCGAGACCGAGTCAAGACCAAGACTTTAAGAGGTCGAGAGCGAGTCAAGACCGGAACCAGACTAGTGTGAATCCAACACTACATACAGTATGACACTTACAATGAAATGTGGAAGATACAATAGACAATTTGATCTGAAAGATCCACATCATCATAAAAAGACCCACATACAAACAGTAACATATATATTCAACTTCATCATATTACTCAAAGCGATTATTTTAATTAAAATGTGTAAATTAGTGACACTTTTGTCATTTGTGTAGCCAAATTTGTAGTTTCCCGACATCTTCACTTCGAGACTGTTTGAGTGTGTGTGTGTGTGTGTGTGTGTGTGTGTGTGTGTGTGTGTGTGTGTGTGTGTGTGTGTGTGTGTGTGTGTGTGTGTGTGTGTGTGTGTGTGTGTGTGTGTGTGTGTGTGTGTGTGTGTGTGTGTGTGTGTGTGTGTGTGTGTGTGTGTGTGTGTGTGTGTGTACGGGGGGGGAGAGGTGGGGGGAGTAGCAGCCGGCACAGACCAGTCCCGTCCCATGTTTACAAACATTAAGCGGTGCATGAGGGCAAAGATTCAGAGTCTCGTGAGTGCTTAAAAGTAAGTCAGTGAAGTCACATTATTGGTTGCATTTGAACCAATAACGGTCTCGAGACCAAGACCGGTCTTGAGTACTACAAAACTACTACTCACTACAACTTGATGAGAGAGACAGACAAAGAAAGAAAAAGAAACCGGCTCAGTGTCCACATCTGGTTCTAGTCTGGTGTCTAGACCCTGATCTAGCTCTATATTTTATATTCAAATAGTTACTTATTTGTTACTTATTTATTTATTTACTTAATAGTTACTTACTTTGGTTGTCCATCCAATCCAGTTTGACAGGCAGCAGTGGGGTCACAGGTGTCGGCTGAGCAGGCAGAGACCAGCTGACAACCAAACTCAGCGTTTCCTCCTACAGGCGACATGCCGAACATACACTCACAGCTGGACTGAGGGACAGAGAGACAGAGGGAGTGAGGTTAAACAAAGTCTCAGGATTTAGCTCTGGTTTCATTTCTACACGTTTGAATCTGTTACCGTGTTGTTGGTTATGTTACTGATTCTGATGCTCGGGGATATTCACAGTATATATTTTCTCTTTTGTGGTGACAGTATCGTATCATGGTATTACAAAATGAAAAGGGGTACACCTGTTTAACTCTTTTGGCAATGTAAGGCATGATTTGTTAAGGAAAATAATAAAATCAAGGATGTGTTTAATGGCTACAGAAGGGATGATAATAACGTTTAGTCCCACATGTATGTTGGGAGGATTAGCCTGACCAGCAGTGGTGGGAAGTAACTAAGAACATTTACTTTAGTTACTTTACTTAAGTATTGTATTTTAGTACTTTTTGACTTATTTGTACTTTTCTTGAATATTTCCATTTAATGCTACTTTATGCTTTTACCCCGCTATATTTCAGAGGCAAATATTGTAGGTAAATAAGCTGATATGGTAATAGAGTTTAATGCAGTACTATATTACTAATCCACACAGTATTTCAAGTATCTAAATGTGTTCCACATTGACAAACTACAATACTCTTAGCATTAAAACATTATAATATAATAACCATAATAATAATAATAATATAATAATGTAAACATATGCATAATGAGTACTTTTACTATTAATACTTGAATTAAATTAAGATGATAATATGACTGTATTTTTACATTTTAAAATCAGGACTTTTACTTTAAGTGGAGTATTTTAAGACCATGGTTTTTGTACTTTAACTTTAGTAATGGAGTACTTCTTCAATGCTGACCAGGAATGTAGGATATAATATAGTGCTGAGCAAACTCAATAAAAGAAAAAAAGAACATTCGGGGAGCAACATTTTAGTTATTTTAATAACCAGCGACGAGTAATGTACCTCTAAGTGTGCACTAAGAAAGAAGAACAAAATGTGTGTGTGTGTGTGTGTGTGTGTGTGTGTGTGTGTGTGTGTGTGTGTGTGTGTGTGTGTGTGTGTGTGTGTGTGTGTGTGTGTGTGTGTGTGTGTGTGTGTGTGTGTGTGTGTGTGTGTGTGTGTGTGTGTGTGTGTGTGTGTGTGTGTGTGTGTGTGTGTGTGTTTAAAGATTGATCGCGGTAACGATGGTATTCCAAAATGTCTGGACACGACACTAGTGATGGTGATGAAACTGGTATAATCTCTAATGATTCTAGTCCTGGCTTTGGAGGCGTCCTAACCTTGTTGGGTCCTTTGAAGACACAGATGGTGGAGTCGATGGGACACCCTCCGTTGTTCTCGGAGCAAAGGTTTCTGGGTACACAGATCTTCCCGTCACCCAGGTAGTCCGGTTTACAGGCGCAGCTGACCTTTGACCCCATGGAGGAGCACTGGGCATTGACGTCACACTCCCTCAGAGAGCAAATACCTGGACAGGAAACAAAGATCAGAACTCAGTTCAGATCAAACTCAAACCTTAACCCTTATGTTGTGTTTGGGTCTCCCGTGACCCGTTTCAACTTAAAATTATATAATCTAGTTTTTTGTATCAGAACAAGGCTTCATGATATCCTCCACAACAGCTATATAAACACTACAAAACAGATTTTGACAATTTTAGCCAAGTCTGAAGATCTCTAAAAAAAAAAGTGTATAATTTGGCAGCATTGTTTTGGGTGACTTGGGGTCAAATTTGGCCCAATCAAGATTCATCTTTGGCTTTGGAGATAAATCATGGGTCAAAATGGACCCGCGAACACCATGAACGGTAACAGCTTTTGAACACAACACAAGGGTTAAACAGACATTCACAACACATTTATTTTCATTTACATTTCTGGATGAATCCAAAATAAAAGGGGAATTATTAGAACTTCAACTACATTAAAATTGGTCTGTAACTTCTGTAGCATCCCTGTGATACTGTGATGTTTAATAAACTGCTAAATACATTCTTGGACGGATGACCAATAAACAGACAAATATTATTAAATCTGTAGTATTATAGGGAAGAAAAGGAACATTTGTCCTGAGGATGACATCAGTGAAAAAGTCAGTCAGCTTGCTATTCTCAAAGCTTAGTTAGTTAGCTTGGATTCCCAAAATCCACTGTTTCATGTCGTGTATACATCAACATGTGTCCCCTCTGTGTAAAGAGATTCTGAAAGTTTCAGGAAAAAAGATTCTCTCTCTTTTTGTCCTGATATAGAAAAACCTGTCTGAAAATGAGCTGATCAGATTTTGGCCACTTTATGATGTCATATCGATGTTTTGGCTTGTGTAACCTTTAGCCAATAACCAACCAAGGTAACCCCCCCCAACCTTATCACCTGAATCTCCTCCTAGAGCACCATTGTGTTCTTTTTAACCAAATATTTCGCAGCATGGGGCGTGGCTCCTTACTTTCATCTAAAGTAACAGACAGAATCAGCACTTTTGAAACAGGGCTGAAACAGAGGGGATTATGGGATGCTACAATGCACGATCTGTTTGGTATTTTGAGCTAAACACTTCAGAGACGTGTTTTGTTTATATCTAAGACCTGTGATATATTGATGAAAAACAGTATGTAGACCTTTAATAAATATTACGTATTAAATATTGAATTTTCATATTCAGACTAACCCTGACTAACTGTACATCAAGAGCAAGATGCTAATAATAACATACATTTGATCTATGGACCAAAATAACGACATCGCTAAATGAAAATGGTGTGTTTACTTGCGCATTTTCCCTGTGGCGTCCTCCTGTGTCCGGCCAAACATTCGCAGTCGGCGGCGTCTCCTTCTCCTTTACAGTACGAGTACGGACTGCAGGTATTGCACCTGGAACTCACTGCCGACAACACAAAACACAACAGCAGATCAATGAGGGCGACCATTACAAATCACACGGACAGGCAAAACGAATTTGAGCAATACATGCAAGATGTGTCACATACTAACCGACATGGGTAGAAAGCTTCAATATAATAATAATAATATAATATTTTGGTACGGACACATTTTGTTTACCTATTCTTTAATCAGACAGTTAATGATTTACATGATTGTTTTATTTTTGGATGAAGTTGTTGAATGATTGCTTATATAAGTCATGTTAGGAGTTATTTCACCAACAGGCAACAGTTTGTGAAGCTGGGAGATTGTTGTTCTGCATGTTTGGACATTACCTGCGGTGTCCCCCAGGGGTCAGTACTAGGGCCTAAACTATTTATACTATATATTAACGAAATATGCAATGTATCAAGAATACTCACATTTGTTTTGTTTGCTGATTTACAGCTATTATTGGAAGAGATCACAGCAGAAATATGCAAACTAAAGTTATGGCTCAGCATTCATAAATTATCATTGAATTTGGATCAAACAACAATAATATTATTTGGAAATAACAATATAAATACACAAGCAACTCTTAAGATAGATGGGATTAATAATAAGAGAGTAAATTAAATTCCTTTGGATAACAATAGATGAAAAACTAAACTGGAAAACACACATAAAACATATTCATTCCAAGGTTTCAAGAAGCATCGCATTATTGAACAAGACAAAACAGGTTCTAGATCAAAATTCCCTCTTCATCCTTTACTGTTCGTTGGTTTTACCTTATTTGAGTTACTGTGCAGAGGTTTGGGGCAGTAATTACAAAACTGCAACACACTCACTATTTATACTCCAAAAAAGGGCAATAAGAATTATCAAACATGTTGGCTATAGGGAACATACAAATCCACTATTCTCAGAGTTAAAATTATTAAAATGGTCAGATATAGTATTTCAAATCGCCCAATTAATGTTTAAAGCAGAAAACAATCAACTCCCAGGTAATATTCAAAAACATTTCACTAAAAGACATTATAACTTAAGGGGATTATTCCAATTCACAAATGTTTGGGTGCGCACAACCAAGCGAGGTTTTTGTATTTCTGTTTGTTTCTGTTTGTTTCTCTGGAACAGTTTGAATGAGGAGCTCAAGGGATGTCCAAACTTAAAACTGTTTAAAAAAAGGTATAAGGACATGATTTGAACAAGATACAGGGATGATGCTGTTTAATCATAACTGGGTGTTTGCAATTTATTTATTTATGTATTTGGTTTGTTATTTTATCTTTTCTTGAATAACATGGACCTCTGTTATGTATTTGTTAGTTTATCTATCTGCTTATTTGTTTGTTTATGTATCTGTTTTGTTTGTTTGTTTTTTTCAATAAAAAATGTATTTCTTTTAGAAAAGAAATAAAATATATATATGTTAATAATTTAGTTTTTGGGAGAAGGGGTGGGATTAAATAAGTGTAAACTTCTTCCCAGCCCTTTTCGGATGTGTAATTAAGTAGATCATTTGTTTATACATAACTTAGACTCACTAATATCTTTGTATATCAATTTGACACTGCTTAATTTTGCATTGTATAATAATTCTCATGTTAAATTGTTTTATTATTGTTTTACACATTCGAAATTAATCTAATCAAATCTAGATCAAAAATGTTATCACGACAAAAAAATGTATTAAAAAAAGGAATAATTTCAAAAAAACACTCTCATGGACACAATTGATCAGTCAGTCAATCAGAGATAAGGCAGTCCTTGTTTTAGTGATTGTTTTAGTAAAAATACAAAAACAACATTTATCACTATGGAATTATGCCAATGTATACAAATGTGATTCTGCGTATTAGTTTAATTTCATTTTTTACGACTAGCATTATTGTCGTGAACATTTGAACATAATGTGTTTTTTTGCTAGTTTGATATAAACGCTAAATAGCTTTGAAATAGTTTCAGGGCTATTTTCTTTCATTTAACCACTATAACGGTAAATATAATCTTTTGTATCTTGATAAAATGCGGTAGTATATTGTTTGATCCATGTTAATATAGTTTTTTATGTCATACAGTATATTCCTGCACGTCATGCTCTTACCTTGGTCACAGCGCTTCCCAGTGTAAGGCGGCTGACAAAAACACTGTCCATCCCCCTCTGGACCTTCATTACACACTCCATGTTCACAGTCACACTCTGTGCACACACACATACACAGATTACAGTTGTTCAAACAATGGGGATATTCTTGCAGATGATTGACACATCACATTTTTTTTGACTATGTTTTTTTGTTTACGAGAGGTCAGAAGTGAGAGAGCTTACTTTTATCACAATTTTCTCCGTAGGAGTTTGGATTCTTACACTCCTGACAGGCAAAGCCAGAGAAGCTTTCCTAAAGAGAGAAAAAAGGCTGTAAATAAAATCATTTATATTTGTATATAATATTGGCAAGACATCAATAATCTAAAATAAACAAAAAATAAACATCAAATACGAAAATGTCCATAACTCCTGTGGAGATGTAGGCTTTTAATTATATTAAGCTGACACTTTTATCAAGTCAAAAGCGCAATCAATCATGGTGGCACACATTCTGATTATCAGGAATACTGTAAGTACATTAGCTTCAAATAAGCCAACCCCTTTTAAGAACCTATTAGAATTTATTTTGTTAATATTTTAATGGCCAAGGTGCATACGAAACAGGTGGGTTTTCATTATTGTAAATGGTTGGTTAAGGGCACTTTCCACTGTAAACTAATAATAATGATCTCAATACTCATTGACAAACAGGTAGGATGGTCACAGACAAACAGACAGACAGGATACTGACATCACAGACGCAGGTCCCGTTTCCCACGTCTCCATCCAGACAGGTTCCATGGTAGTTACAGGTCTTGCCTGACAAGCTGGGACAGGCTACAGACAGACAGACAGACAGACAGACAGTCAGTCAGACAGACAGACAGACAGACAGTCAGTCAGACAGACAGACAGACAGACAGACAGTCAGACAGACAGACAGACAGACAGACACACAGACAGACAGACAGACAGTCAGTCAGACAGACAGACAGACAGACAGACAGACAGACAGACAGACAGACAGACAGACAGACAGACAGACATGTGATTAGGAATGATCATAAATAGATTACATTTGAGTAATGCTAGTTTATACTCCTATTCCATTACAATTTGGAGGCAAATAATGTACTTTTCAACGAGTAGATTTAGACTATTAATGTGATAGAGATTAAACTTGCAGCAGGCCTGTATTTTATAATTTATTATACGCAACTACATTTTAACATTCCCGGTTTTTGAGTGTGTGTGTGTGTGTGTGTGTGTGTGTGTGTGTGTGTGTGTGTGTGTGTGTGTGTGTGTGTGTGTGTGTGTGTGTGTGTGTGTGTGTGTGTGTGTGTGTGTGTGTGTGTGTGTGTGTGTGTGTGTGTGTGCGCGTGCGTGCGTGTACGTGTGCTTGTGTGTGTCTTACATAGACACAGGGGTCCCCAGTGCTGTGGGCAGCATCGTGGCTGCATGTATCCTTTCACACAGGTGTGCCGACATCCACCCAGCAGGAGAGTCTTCCTGGCACTGATCTCCACCAGATAACTACAGCACACAGAACACACCACGTCAAAAATATTACTAGTGCTACAACAACTATTACTCTAACTATCTATCAATCAATCTTTATTTTTATAGCACTTTCCATAAACAAAAGACAAGTCAAAGTGCAACACAAACAGAAAATAAAATAAAAGCAATTCTAATCCTCCTCCCAGTTCATGCAGCAACATCTAACTTTGTGATGAATAAAAACATGTCATAACAACAAAAGTCAATAAACGTAGGATTGAATAAAATCCTAGAATACATTTAATTTAAAAAAAATGTAAATGGTGGGTTTTGAGTTAGCTCTTGAAAGTAAGAACCATCTCTGTCACTTCTAAAACACATTATTTGTGTTACTATGAAAAATGCAGTTGAAGTAACAAATGCAGTGATACATAATTAATACACAATAATCAAAATCAGATTTGAATAAAACAGCTTCAATGAATACATGGCCATCAACAGTGGTTTAAAAGCTTCAGATAAATGATGTGAGTAATGAACGTAACCCCACCGTTTAAATTGTCAATCAAGGTGATCTTACTATTTTTTTATTCACATACATTTTATCCCTTCCATTTTCCTTTGTAAGCACTTGAATCATAATGTTTCCATTATAATGTGTTACTCCCACCCGTGAGGCCACCCTGCCTAAATGATTGATGGTAATGTTTTGTTGTGAATGAAAGACAGGTGAAAATGATGCCACACGGCTTTGTTTTCTTCATATCACCACTGTTTTAATTAAATCAGCTTCCAGCTAATCGAATCCCTTGAAAATGAATGTTTCGCTTCAACTCCATTTTCATCACCTATATTTATTATCAATTAATTTGACTCTTGCACCTCACCTCCATACTTGTCATAGTTAACCATATTTTTGACACATCCCAACCTGCTGCCTCTGTCCATAATGTTCATTTAAAGCTACTGTCCCCCCAAACAAATCATAAAATGAACAGACATTATTTAGTCCTTCTGACACACTAAGGTCTGTGTGTGTATTGTTAACAGTGGTGTTAAGTAACTATGAACATGTAATAAAGTAGAGTACTTAACTACAGTTTTGAGATACTTAATTGAATATTTAAATTGTTTGCCACTTCTACTCCAACATTTATTTAATACCTTTAGTTACTTCACAGATGTGGATTAATGATGTGAAATATAACCAACTCTTAAATCAGACTTTAGTTCCACCTGGAGTAAATTCACAAGCTACCCTGCAGTATACAAAGTCATTCAACCTTTACCAGCTTTGAGAACACTTTAATGCAAAACATAATAATTTATATTATTCTAAAAATGGACCAATCTGCAGAATGAGTACTTTTTCTTTTGGTACTTTAAGTATATTTTGATGCTTATACATTTGTACTTTTACTTGAACATATTTAATGCAGGATCTTTATTTGTAACTGAGTATTCCTACACCGTGGTATTTCTACTTGTGTGTGAGTACAAGATCATAGTGCGTGCGTGCGTGCGTGCGTGCGTGCGTGCGTGCGTGCCTGCAGTTTAGGGTGCCCGATTGGCTGAAGCCACGGGGGCAGCTGCTGGAGGAGACGGCGGCGCAAGAGGTGCAGGAGGTGTGGACCTCCTCCCTCTGAGAGACATCACAGCGACCAGGAGGAGGCGTCTGAGGAAGCAGAGAACATACATCAAGTATTTCATTTGACTTTCTGTATATATTATTCTATTTTACATGTGCATAGTTTACTTAATCCTGCATTTTCTTGCAAAATATACAGTATGTCTTTTTCGTTTATCTCTAAAGTATATTGTATGTTTCCCTGTTGGTGGAGCCTGGGCCAACCATTACACTGTAGCTTTCTGATTATGACAATAAATAATTGACTCTTCAATTGATTTACAGCTTGCTTTGATTTGATTCCAAACCAAGGTATCTTGCACTCAAGAGCACATCTGCAGTTAACAAGGGTATATGGAAATAATGTGGTGTTGTTGTTTTTTTAATAACTTTGTGATTAGAAAACTGTATATATATTAATTCAGCTGTAACTTTAACTTAAAGTGGACCTATTATGCTATATTTGAATAATATATTGTAGGGCCATACCTATATAAAACATGTCTGTGAAGTTTTTTTTTCAAAATACCAAACATAATGCATTTTAGCCATGCCTCATTTCGCTCTATTTGCTCTTTCCAGCCCTGTCTTCACAAGGGCTGATTCTGTGGTAGTGATGTGTCGGTCGTGAATGACGGGAGCCGGCTCGCGCCCGCGAATTTGTTGTTGTTAAGTAATATAAGACAGAATGATATGATGATCTCCGCGCTACAGCTGCTCCGTGCATGCATGCAGTGACATGTAATATCCAAGGATTAGAGACTGTTGGATGCTGCTGTTTTGAGCATTGCAATACATTTATTTGTATTATGTTTTTGTATGATTAGAGACAGTTGGATGCTGCTGTACTGAGCATTGCAATATATTTATTTGCACTATGTTATCTATTTATGATTATCCTTAGGCTCAGCAAAGATTTGCTGTTGCTGTCTTTTTTTCTATAGTTAATACTGAAATAGAGCCCCGCTGTTTTGTCAGAGCCTTTTCTTTAAATATCATTTTAAAATGTCAGAAGCCCCTTTTTTAAATGTCTATGCTTACGTTTCTATAGGTGTTGCTATTTGCTTTGTGTAGCGTGGTTCTACAAGCAAGTCAGTGCATTCATTGGGTGGTATCAGAGAGTTACACAGGTCTGTAAATGCAATGAAAACAATTGGCCACAGCAAATCATTTATATTAAACATGTAATTTTTTCTTTTGAAAACTTCAGTACAAAGGATGTATTGAATAATTTAAGTGATATATGTGTACACATATACATCATCAAGCCTACAGTTGATTGAATTATAAAAGGTATAATATGTGGTAAACTGAAGAGCCCTTTGGGAGCCGAAAGAGCCGGCTCTTCTTGGTGAGCCGAGCCAAATGATCCGACTCACCAAGAAGAGCCGGAATTCCCATCACTATTCTGTCTCAAATGAGCTGCAGCTGACCTCGCCCCCCTGCAAAGGAGGGGGGCGAGGCACGAGCGTCATGTTACCATGCTGTTACCATGCTGTTACCAAGCCACGGCAACCTCTCATTCCCCTGATTGGTGGAGAGTTGCCCATATAGGTAGAGCTCCTCGTTTCTGACAATTTCAAATCTGGATCAGTCTGTATCAGATCCGTTGCAGCCCCGTTTTTAGAGATTTGGGTATGGGGGGAAAGAGAGAGGGTTGTATTTTCTGACACTTGGTGAGTTCCCTGACACACCGGGGACACATATTCATGTATAAAAGACGTACACAAGTGCATTTTGCATGATAGGTCCCCT
Organism: Pseudochaenichthys georgianus; assembly: GCF_902827115.2. NCBI lineage: Eukaryota > Metazoa > Chordata > Actinopteri > Perciformes > Channichthyidae > Pseudochaenichthys > Pseudochaenichthys georgianus. The sequence continues at coordinate 34,358,267 of NC_047507.1, read as the reverse complement.
TTAAAGTCTTGCAATTGAGAGAGCATGAAAAACATCTCCAACCTTTCATCCTTATTGCAATAACAGTAGCAAAGAAAACTATTTTACTCAAAGTAAAAATGCAAAGACAGAACAAAATAATAATCAAACATTGGCTCAATCTTTTAACAGATCATGCAAACCTGGAAAAAGTCCCTGCAAACCTAAATGACAATAAAACCTATTTCAATAAAACCGTGTCTTTCCTGCAGGACATTCAGAGCTGACTCATCTTTACACCTGCTTGGCCAGACCCTCGACCAAACATCAGAACAACTTGCAGCGATAAAATAACATAATATTTGTTCTTCTTTCCTCCTCTTGTCTCATATTATCATTTTGATACATTTTTCTCTTCATTTCATTATGTATAAGTATTATACATCTTGGTTGTAAATACTTTTTGTTGTGTAAATATGTTTGGTAAGCAGTGTGAAAAATGAAAATAAAAAGTCAAAAAAGAGTGTGTGTTAAAGCAGCTATTAAACAAGCAGGGAAGTCTAAACAGTTAGCATAAAACAGTAAATATAAGGTTAAAATAGTGGAGAAATGGATAGATATTAAAGGGGATCAATTGTAGACTTTTCATCAAACACCACTTAAACATTTCATTTCGTCCAAATGTTCTAATGACAGTTTGTACTAATCTACAAAGATGCAGCAGGTAAATATTACCTGCTGTATCTTTTAGAATTGCCACTGTGAACATGTAAAAGGCATCCAGCTCAATGACTGTGGGCTTTTAGTCCAGGGAGACTCAGCATTTCTAGATTCTGCTGCTTTTTTTGTTTCTATTTATGTAAGAAAAAGGCAAATTAGAAACAAAGAAGTAATGAAATATCATCCATAGCTGGAGCACTCTATAAGGTTGTTTTATGTTAGGGTTTTTTCAGGACTGTAGAAGTAAGTAGTAATGTGCTCGTAAATTATATATTATAATATTTGTACTTTATCCAAAAAGCTTCAGCTAAGTCTACATGATCTCTGACAAAAAATGTCCTTAGATATTGAGAGTTACGGTGTGTCAGTGTGACAGAGTTGGAAGTGTGTTACCTGTTCTTGTTGCAGTGAAGTTTGAAGGCAGATCATCAGCAGCAACAGCAGCATGGCTCAATGTGTCACATTCAGGGTGGAAAAATGAATCCACCGACCCAGCGTCCTCCTCGGTGCGTAGTAAAAAAATCAGTGGAAAAAGTAGAGAACGTTTTCAGGCAATGTTGGATCTTCACATCAGTTCTCCCCTCTTACATCTACACTGACCCTCAAACACTAACTGCTTTACAAGCTACAGGAAAAACACACTGATAACAACATCCTCTGAGCAGGAAAAACAAAACTATTAGAAAACAATGGACTTCTAATTCAACACTTAGGAAAACTGAAAGCAACCTGCTGATAAAGGATGTAAAAACTGTTGTAATACGTAAAATAAAAAACTATAAGGTGGACCCAGCCACTGTTGACATTATCAGAAAATCTGTCGTTGCTAATTACAGCCTGAATGCAACAATCACTGTAATTTAGGAGCATATAAACTCAACTAACTACAGTTAACGCTCAGCTCAGAGTCCGGTGTGGCAGAGGGCAGCGAGAGGCTGGAGCGACTGCTGGCGTCACGTCTTTTCCTCTCTAATCTAGGAAGAGAAAGAAAAAAAACAACAACAACTGAAACTGGCAAAGTAGGAACCTCCTAGCAGAGGTAATCTCCTCCTACTACTCTACTGGCAGTAGTATTACTACTAGAAGTAGCAGTAATAGTAATAGTGGAGTAGCAGGAGTAGCAGGAGCACCTGTTTTAGATTCAACAGCAATATAACAGCATCAAAATGTAGGGACACACACCGTCTCCATTGACTACAGTACTTTTAAAGGATCAGACGTGGTTAAAGACCCTTTACTTGAGAAAAAGTAGGAATACCATAGTCTAAAAAATACTACATTACATGTAAAAGTCCTGAATTCAAAAATGTTACTTAGGTAAAAGAATATCAGGAAATTGTACATAAAGTTTCAAAAGAAGAAATAACTCATTATGTAGAATGGCTCTATTAACAGTGTTATTATAGAATATTTTCGTTTATTATTGCCATAAAAAAACCACTATTTTATTGTAAAAATAATAAAATAATTGAAACAATAATATAAATTAATAACATAACAAAATATTGGTTTTACTTGGCGGGGGAAGAGTGCTTCTTGTCTGTTGAGGTGCCCGTTATCCATGTCAATCAGCCAGGCTAATGTTAGTCATTATTATTTTTAGTTATTATCAAACACTAATATCTTTTTACTTTGTCACTGTTACATTTATTGTTGAATGATGATTGCACTGTTTCAGACTATTTAGGCATCAAGTGGCCCTCTACAGCTTTAGTAAATTCTTCAAATATTTTTTAACCCAAAACTTTGCAAAAACTATGGAAGTACTCAGTAAACCATACTTTACTTTCAATAGTGATACAAGATATAATATATAACAAAACAAATCGACATTGAATCATTTTTGACAGAAAGAATGAACCTGAAACTGCCAGATAAAAAACATTCTTAAAAGAAAAGCTGACCTTTGGCTTTAAACACTCATTATTGTGAGATAAACCATTTTTTGTATTGGCATGTTCTTGGGCTTATTCTAGAGAGGCTTGATTTGATCTGTTAGATATTTTTGGGATTTATTATAACCCTTGTGGTGTTTCTACTAAATCGTACTCATTTCCTGTTTGCTTTTACAACAGGTTGTTCAAGGACAGAAACAGTTTCTGGAGGTGATTGAAAATAAGAATATATATTGATGGACACATGTTTTAAGTAGTTGCAATCGCAGATAATATTTTTATATTCTGGCAACTAACTATCAGGTCTGTTTGAGAAGAAAGAGAGAAAGAGAGAAAGAGAGAGATTGTGAGAAAACCTTTCTCTTCCTGACAGGAAGTTTTGGGCGGATTTCCCCTCCTGGTCGTCCCAGCGGAGCGGAGCAATTTGGACGGATTTCCTCGTCAGCTGACACAACTCCTCGTCTGCTTCTCAGAAAGAAAAGGAAAAAATGAGAAAGCTGAGTTTCTTTTCCTGTTTTAATTTAGTTTGACTTTACGAACAGATGACAGATGCAGAGAGGTGAGACTCACCAGAGAAAGGGTCAAAGGTCAAACTGCCAGTAGACAGAACAATAGCAGGAAGCGTGCAGACAAGAAACGGCAGCAGTCCTCCGAGGTTTTTACTGCCTTGCTCACCGGTGGGAGAGTTTAACCTGCAACCTTACAGCCACATAATCTACCAGTGAAAATGCAAAACATACAATTAAATAAGTTCAGTGAGGGTGACAATTTACAGCATATTGAGCTGGTGATTAAAATGTTAAAAGCAATGCAGATTTCTTTGAGCACTTTAAGTGCTTACTTTTTTTTTGCAGTCTGTGTTTATTTACATCATACACAGCCAATTTGTGTCAACTTTATATTATCTGCTAGTTTGCACTGAATGTGCATAGGCCTTTGTGTTGCAGACTGACTGATCTGAAAACACACCAAGAACTCCAGTGTGATGTTGAAAGGGGGAGACACTGGCAAAAGGTCCGAGGCCTGATTCGAACCCTGCAGATGAGGCTTAGGGTTAGATAGAGTTATAACTCTAACCCTGACCCTGTTATTTTAAGCCAATCAGTCTTGAACAAAGTAGTGAAATGAAAGACAGAACAACATTGCGTCGATAAAGCCACAGTAACACGAGACTGTCTATTAAACAGCAATGGATACTTTTTCAACTTTTCCCCGACCTAGAATTTATAATATTGCTAGCGCCGCAGCTGTTAATAGGGAACAAACCTTAATTCCAATGGTTCATAAACATTACACTGTCCAATTAACATATACCTTATAATGATGTCTCAAGTTAAAGCCAATAAGTTAACTATTGCCATTTTACAAGAGGTAAAATGTTGACAGGTTACTGTTGTTCCACACAAGGCACCACAGAGTGCCCCAATTATTTTTCGCATATCTTCCATTACAGAACAAGACTGTAAAGCAGTTTCATCCTCGCAAAAATAATATCACTTACATGTATGTTTGTTAAGTAGCTTGAGATAATATCTGTCCTTGCGTGCTGCTGACAGGCTGATTTTATTTGTTTTGACTTCTGTGATGCGGTCACACATCTACGATGCCTTGAAACTGCCTGATTAGATGCAAGAGGACATTAAAACATTGTGTGAAGGACACCAAATGTGTTGTCTTTAATTGTTGCATAATGGCTCAAATACACACACACACACACACACACACACACACGAACACACACAAACAGCTGACTCAGGAAAGATTCAGGAAAACATTCATCAAGGAGTAAAGACAGAGAGAGAGAGGGGGGGTACAGAGCCAGAGGTCTCGGCCCCCTGTCCCGGTGACCATCTCAACCTCAACAAATGCCTCCGATCAGCATTCTGAGCTGGAAAACAGGCGAACAGACAAGAAAAAACATGAAAGATAAGAGGAAGTGAGAAAGGATTTACTATCAGTGTCACATCCCTCTGGTGTTCCCTGGTGTCTTTTCTGCTTCAATTGTTTATCAAAGGATATTAAGTGGATTTAACAGTATATCCTGACAGTGCAAGAATACTTTTATGTTTTAACTTCCCAGTGGTTCTCAAATTATGGAGTGACCGATTTAACTTCCCAGTGGTTCTCAAATTATGGAGTGACCGACCAGGGCAAGTCTTCATTTACTCTATGATACTGTCTGCATTTTTTTTGCCCCAACTACTGTAAATAAATTGAATTAAATAAAATACCCTACACCTATCTTAACGCAAATTGAAAGTTAGATTTAAAAAAATGATTTACTGTGCCATTACAAAAATACGGACTTATCTTAAATTCCATGAAGCCGGTTCATTGTAACTCGATTCGTTTTAGCCTGGAACCTAACCGGTGTATTGGTTGAATCGCAACTGATTTAAATGGCTAAATCGTACTTTCAGCTAACTAACTGAACTGTATGGGCTGTTAAACTGAACTTTTAAATAAACCTGACCTTCGTATTAGCTGCTCACTGAACAGTCAAAAAACACTACCATTAAAATGTGATTCTAAACGGCACACTGTTTAAACTGCTAAAATCGACTGCTAGCTAACCTGTACCAGATTGAATGAACTGTTGAACGTGACGTTAGCTAACCTGAAACAAACTGTTAGCATTTAAATTGTTAGCCTGCCTCAAAACAAAAACACAAAAAACCTGAACCCAAAACATTTTTTTTGGTTTTTTTTAATAAACAAGGTAAATATTATATAATTGGTATCAGTAAAATGTATAATCTACGATAAAATGTCGTTTAAAATTGTGTTACGATGTCTAAAGTTACTGATAAGTCACATGTTTCCTGCCTGGCCTTACCCATGTATCATTACTCTCTCGTATCTCGTCTGGGCGCTGTGCATAGCGCCCAGACGAGAGTGCAGCAAGTGCAGCAGAAGCCAACTGTTGCTATCTTTAAACTATGCCGCCGAAACATAATTTCAGCCAATCAGCGTCGTCAAATCTGAAGGCCACAGGGCGCCTACGTCAGCGCCCGGTGCAGTCTGTGAGTTGTTTGGACTCGTATCCAAGGAGACAAAACAGGAAGCTGTCATACACTCTGGAAGCTATCATTAGCAGCTAATATGAAAACTCCGTTTTTGACATAAAAAGTGAATTATGGATTATCATAATTTTTTCAAAGTGACACACACATTGGATTAACCTATGGATTAACCTTCAGCCACGTTCTCGTTTTTGATCAGAATAACAGCAAAAGGTGAGCATATCTCCGTGTTTTTCTACCTAAAGCTACGTCGTGTGATGTCTGTATTTGCTTCCCCTGTCGCGAGTTCTGATCGCTCAGTGATGATACTTATATTTCTAGAATCTGTGGAATCTCAGCTTGTTAGCTAAGCTTGTTTGTGCATATCCGATAAGTATATCGGTTGATTTATACCTAGAGTGCGTTCGCATTTTTTCGCTCAGGGCTCATTTAGACGCTTCTTGTGAGACTTGTGTTTTGTTTCGAAAAACATGGTTCATATCATCAGTTAGCTGAGTTTCTTCCCGTTAAATGAGTAGGACACATGAATAATTTATTACATTTTAAGAAGGCCTGAGACCAGGGGCGGATCTAGAAAAATATGCATGGGGTGGCAAGAGGGTTGCAGGAGAATTTCAGGGGTGGCATCCCCTGGCAGAAGTATATGCTGATTTAATCACAGTCATATCAATCAATGTTAACTTGGAAAGCCACCATATTGATATTTTTAACTCAATATCATTAGGTGACATTATTGTGGCACATCAGTAAAGCCTTACATATAAATTATAAGGTGGCAGACATCATTTAATGAATTTTAACTGAATGAGTTGGTTTCACTCTTAGACCAACAACAGGGGTACCACATCTATGCAGACTGCTGCAATAAGTACATTAATTAACTGTCTCATCGATGTGTGTCTGTATGAATATGATAATATTAACAATCATAATTATCATTCCTATCAGCTGTCAATCCCTTTTATGATTCACATATTCAGTGTTATTATTAAATAAACTATATTTTTTGGAGGAGTTAATGATGAACGCTCCTCAAGATGCTTGCTCACCCTCCTTCAAATTTGAAATACCAGTAATTAATATCATAAATCTAAATAATCAAAAGAACAGTTCAGCGCCCCACAACTTCATTGCAAAAACGTACAACCTTGACTTTACATCAGAAAGAAAAAACATTAACCCTCCGGTATCATTCGATTGGACTACGCAAATTAGTCATTTGAGACAAAAAATTTCCACTGCAAAAGACTTTGATAAAAACATTATATTAAAAGGTTTTTTTCACAACTTTTTTGGGTTCAATCTTTAAAGCAACGTCCGCTCTAATATAATTTTAACCCTTTAAATGCCATTTTGAATACATGAAACCGCTGTTTTTTTTCATGATGAAAACAGAGAAAATTATTTTCCAAAAAATACATATCTGGGAACTGGCTCTTTTTTTTATAACAGTCTTGGATATGTCAAAGATTAGCAACAAAATATATTTTTTTGCATTATTAGTTTTTGCACAAAATCAGATTGAACAAAAAAGTTACAAATTAGTCATTCGGGACAAAAATGTCCACTTCCAAAAACTGCTCTAAAATGACAACAGATTAATATTTATTAAAACTTTTTGGGGTTAAATCTTTCAATCAACTTCAGTCCTGATCAAAAATACCAAATGTTAAATTATGTTCAGGATTTTAACCCTTGAACTGCCAGTTTGAAAACATGAATTTGCGTTTTCTATGAAAAACATGCACAAAAAGGCAGTTATTTTCCATATAATGAATGTTGGGGGGGTCGGCTTTTTTTTTATCACAGTCTTAGATATGTCAAAGATTAGCAACAACATTGATTTTGGTGGATAATTAGTTTTTGCACAGAATCAGATTAAACAAAAAAGTCACACATTAGCCACTCGCGGACAAAAATGGCCCATCTACTCCCATTATAACCACATCTTTTGATCTCTCCGCCATACCGGTATAAAATCATGCATTTTGTAATGTCAGGGTTTTATATTGGAGGAAAATAGTTCAATTTGTCCTTTTTTCTGTAAAAACCAGATGTGACATTTTACCATTGAATTACATGCTTGTCATTTCTTGGTTTCTTTGCCTGTTGTATAATCGGGCCCTGCCAGCCATTGGAATACATGTATGCAACTCATATGATGTAGGTGTGTTGGTATGGATGTGGAAGAGTGGTATCAGCTGAGAAATGTGTGTGTGTGTGTGTGTGTGTGTGTGTGTGTGCGTGCGTGCGTGCGTGCGTGCGTGCGTGCGTGCGTGTGTGTGTGTATGTGTGTGTGTGTGTATACAGAGACAACAATATACAGTAGATTTGGTTTACAGCAAGTCACAGTTTTCACCTCATATCTTTCTTTCTTTCTCTCTCTCTTTTTCTCTCACTCCCTCATTCCCAAACTCATACACACTCTTACATATTAAACCTCCTTATACCTTGTATGTGTGAGAGTGATTGTGTGTGAGAAGGAGACAGGAGTAAGTGTGCTCTCATGGCGTTTTTTTTTTCATTTGTGCTGTTTCATGTGTTTTTGAGGTAAACAGATGTATGATCTTGACCCAGCTTGACCTCGATGTTTTGATTTGTTTGGAACTTCAAAGTCCTTTGATAATGTCTCTTTAGCAAACAGACATACACAGCGATACATACACTCCTTGAAGTAAATAAAAACACCTGGCTGCAAAGCCAAAGCTTCAAATATGTGTAGTTTGGCTGGATGGTCATTTAATTCCTGTGATACGCAACAAGCAGTAAAATGAAGAGGAGCTTCTCTGTGGGACAAGAGGTCTCATGCAGCCCCTAACTTCAGCTGCAGGACTCATCCTCTGAAACAGAAACACCCTGAGAAGGAGAATCTGGTGTGGATCTGAACTGTGCTTGAAAGGAGTCAGCACAAGGATAAAACACTTTTTTGCCAAACAGTTTGCCAAACAGTTCATTTATCGGATGGGGGCAGAGAAGAAGGAACAATTCTGCCCCGAATCCCACGTTGATACAGAGGAATCGATGAGAGTAGTTCATTTCTCTAAGCATGGCTTCACGTGGCAGCGCAACAAATATTCTTGTTACTCCTGTGACAATCTCTGGTGCTATCATCCCCTTTGTGGTGTGATTGAGGAGGAGATCACTAAGCACTTTTGTGAACATCAGGCTTTTTCCATCTAAATGGTGTTGTAGTCCTTCATACATCTCAACCTCATCACCATCTTGTTGTTCCTCAGCAGCTCCTCAGCAGCTCCTCTGCAGCTCCTTAACCTCCTCAGCAAAGGACCTCATCGGTAGTTATAACCATGCCGCTTTCGTCAAATTAGTTTGCATGAAAAAGTGACAGATGGACACGCCCCAAATTATGCAAATGAGCTAAGTATGTCTCCCATTGGCCAATGAGCTAAGTCCCGCCTCCCATGTCCCGCCTCCCATTCTTTGATGTGTGTGTTATCAGATTGGTGTGAAAGGACCCCGGCGTAGTTCTTTGATGTATTGATTAAGATAGTCTCTTGGGGTTAAGGTATTTGACCCCTGACCCTGAGAGTGGAGTCATTAGCCTTGTAAACAGATATGAATGAAATGCCCCAGGCAGTACCTTTGTTGTATAGTTCTTTGATGTATTGATTAAGATAGTCTCTTGGGGTTAAGATATTTGACCCCTGCCCCTGAGAGTTGAATAATTAGCCTGCAATCAGATATGAATGAAAAGCCCCAGGCAGTACCTTTGTTGTATAGTTATTTGATGTATTGATTAAGATAGTCTCTTTGACCCCTGCCCCTTGTTAGGAGATAAGGTGGATAATTAGTCCGCTTTCTCAAATCTCCTCGCGTCCCTAAACAAGCTGTTATCTTACATGAAGGAAATCCAGAGCATACAATTAACCGTTAAACAATAATCCACTTTAATGGTAATATACAATGCAATACAATCAAATACAATCAATACAGTACAAATTACATACAGTTCTGTGGGATCCCACATTTACCTGATACTCACGTGAGCCAGCCAGCCAGCCAGCCAGCCAGCCAGAGGAGAAAGAGAGCGAGCACATGGCGTGCTTCCCTTCTAAATACCTCGCTTCCAAGAACAGGAGTTATCTGCGCCTCCCTTCCAGACCTCCGTGATTGGCTGCCCAAATTATCATCAACACCTCAAATCTTAAGTTCCCCAATCCCAGTGGCTCAGCTTCATTATCACAGGGATGACTGTATGTTAACTCCTGACCTTCCCCCTCTTCCTTTGTCCTCAAAAAACCACATGTTAGCAGGCCCAAAACCAGCCCAGTTTTCTACACAAATCATTTTCAAGCTTCTTCACAGTTTGCATGAATACATACAAATATTTCCTTACAATTCCCTCTTTTGCACTCTTAAACAAGAGTGCAACTTACACAAGGCACTTGCAAAAAAATGCATCCTTGTCTGCTGAGTCTCCATACTTGTCCTCTCCGGATACAACTCGAATGGTTTCATCAGACCATCTCTGAGGGCAAGATGGGCTGGTTACACGCAGCACATTTAGGCGCCAGGACCCTGTGGTAGTCTTTCAGACAGTAGATTTTATTCTCAGTGTCCACAGTGAAGGGCACTCCGTCCAGGCTCTCGTTGCAGATGACGCAGCGGAAGCAACCGGGGCGGTAAGACTTCCCCAGGGCCTGCCGGCCTGCATGTCCATGATTAGATGTCCACCTGCGTTGCACTTGTCTGCAGACTGCTGGAACCCAGAGTACAGAAAGTCCTCTTCACAGAAAACCCTTCCTGCGTCATAGTAGAACGCCTTCCCTCTCAGCCTTCGACTACAGGCGCTGCAGGTGAAGCAGCTGTCATGGTAGAGGCTGCCCATAGCTTGGCAGGCCTGGCTGGCTCCATACACCGTCTTGTTGCACTTAACACACACTCCTGTTTCAGCGGAGAGTGGAGTCCCCTGTGCCGTCCTGGCTTGCCGTGTCTTTGTCCCCTCTGATCCGCTGACGGCGGCTTCTGGGCTGCCTGCTAGAGAGATGTCTTCCTTCTCCTCCGGCTTGCTGATGGCGGCTTCCGAGTCGATGCTGAATAGATGTCCTCCCGATCTTCCTTCTCCGGTCCGATGATGATGCCTCCCGGGACGACTGCTGGATGGATGTCCTCGAGGTCCTTCTCCTCCAATCCGCTGATGACAGCATCCGAGTCGACCTCCATGACGAGAGCCAGATCCTTCCTGATGTCGTCTAGGGTCCTCGCAGGTGTTTTTCCCCTGCCGCACACTGGCTCCGCACAGTGGTACCAGTTGTCCCCCTTTCCTTGTAGGCGGACGGCATGGGATGTCTTCTGGGTCACTCGGTCGGGGCCGGAGAGCCTGGGGTTGACAGTCAGCCTCCTGCGTCTCGGGTCCCCCTTTTGGCGTCAACACCCTGTGTGGAGAAATCTGATACAAATCCCTCAAGCCTACGTTCCGGGCTCTGGGGCCCTCGGCTGTTTGACCCACCAGTGCGTGGCAACTTGGAGTCTGTTGGTGGGGTGTCTTACAACAACAGACGTCGGTGCACAGGTTTTCTAAATTAATTGTGCAGCTTCAGAATCTTAATACTTGGACTGTGCCCACTAAATAAGAACCCCAACATCTTTAGGTGAACTAAATAACATATTTCAATAGCTCTGAATTTCTGACAAGCATCTGTGTTTATCTTTAAATGAAATCCTTGAGATCCCATTAAAAATCTAAATATGATTTGAACTGCTAATGTTTCTGGTAAAGAAACACACTAATGTTATGGATTCAAAAACAACCAAAATCACAATACTAACAAAGTGAATGGCTTCCTGGTGATACTGCTTCTACCCGTCAGTTCTTAGATATTATCCCGCTGAAAAAATGAATACAGAATTCCAACAAACTGTCATCAAATGTCTTTCTATTATGTATTTAGATTAAATGTATATCCCCATAATGACCTCAACAATAAAGTCTATGGCTTTTACTTCTTTACCAGACTAGTTACATGATGTTGTCTGTTGAAACATTACTCACAGGTCAGCTCCCAGCATTCCATTCTGGACTTACATCTCTCCCAGCAGCCCCTTGGCCACTGATTCTTTATCTGTGTTACCGGCTATAACTCAATCAATATTAGAGACATGTCAACATTCATCAAACAGTGTGTTATCCCCAGATATGGAGCAGGTCAATTCTAAAACTGTCAATCAATGGTCAGATTGAACAATGGAGTTGGGCAGCAGGTTCCTTTCAGTCCCTAAATGAAAAATGTACATTTTAAAGTTTACACTCCCCCTTTTTTACACATTATCTCATGTGTAAACAAAAACCTGTATGGGAAGAAAACCTACAGGTCATAATGGATTATAAGACAATACCAAACATTTTCCCAAAGGTACATCCATTATTTCCCCAGTAAACACTTGAGAGTGTTTCTCTCCATCATTCAGTCCTAAAAGAAACAGAATCCTCATGTTTTAGTTTGAGTTTCACATTCTGCAAACGGCCACCTCCTGTGGGAGTGAAACATCATCAAGCAGATTAGATACGGTTTCCCCTTTTGTGCAATGTTAGGAAACCTCTCATTTCACACATTATTATCACACAAAAATAATGTGTTAGTCCAAAACATGCTTGATTAGTCATCGTTTTAAATCATGCAGTTGCACTGATCAGGTGCAGACATACACTCACTCACACTCACACTGTCAGGTTGTAAAGTCAGGTTTGGTCAGGTTCACCGCAGAGTCAGTCATTGACAGTGCCTTCCCAAGTTACCCTGTCGGTCAGTTGGTCTCAGTCTTTTTTGGCCATGTGTCGTGCTCTGCAGAGACTTTGATGTTCCAGCACAGGCCAGCATCCTCTGTCTATAAAAATCTGTATATATGGAGGGCCATCATTTATTAATTCACAATTACAACTATAATGTTCAAGATATCTCCAACCCCTCCTTGCTGTTTCCCACATTCCCTGAAAAGTGTCTAGCCAAAAAAATGTCACTTCCTTATTGTACTATTACTATTACTGTAATTCATTTACACCTAATTAGTATTAAAATGACTAATAGATCTATTTCAGAAACATGTGTACATCACTACCTTGTGTCAAAACATTACTAGGATCTGTAAAGATCTGCTATGTATTCCATAACTCATTCTATCAATTTATCTTCAATTCTGGTGCACTTAAAGAACAATGTTACCCTCTTTAACCGTGCGTGGAACTCTGGGTGTCTGAACATGAAACCAGTACCTCAAATTGAAATACTATATTTTGTTTAGAACCAGCTTTCCCTTCAACATGACCTATATAAATAAATATGTATCTGATCTTATAGAGCTGTTACTAAAACTCTCCCTTTGAACTGATCAATACTGTAACAAATTAAAACACTACCAAATTCACACACGAATAAAAAGTCCAGTGCATAATTCCTTCATGCCCCCCCCTTTTCCTATCAGTGTGTTTTAGACTGATTTTCCACTTCCCTTTAATAGTTCTCCTCTTTTCCGCTATTTTTATTTACCAATTGACTAATTTATGGTCAATACATCTTCTTATCTTCACTTATTTATATTTATCTTTTGTTCACGATAACAATGGTATAACAACCACACGTCTTCAATTCTGGTGCACTTAAAGAACAATGTTACCCTCTTTAAGAGTGCGTGGAACTCTGGGTGTCTGAACATGAAACCATTACTCCCTCCTTTATCAAGGATTTAAAAACAGAAGTCATTTCATATTTCCTATGGTAATAACTATGCTACAATGGTGAAATCAATTATTTAGATTGGAATACGATATCTGGCTTGGCACCAGCTCTCCCTTTAACATTATCCATACAGATAAAGATTTGTCTTATAGAGTGGTTCCTAAAACTATCCCACTACTTTATTCACACGTGAATAAAAATGTCAAAGAATATTTTGTTAACCTGATGAAAAGGTTGAAGAATATGGTCGTACTCTGTAACCCTCAGTGTGTTCTCATTTTACTCTAATAGTTTACTGCTATTTTTAATTTAATAAATCTTTCTGTCTTTACGTATTTATGCTTTAAATGTGCGTTTTGTAAATAAGTGTGTTTATGTGTAAACTCACTCATTCCCGTTTTCCTTTTCTCCTCCTCTGGTTTTCTCAAGCCGTGACCCCGGCCTCCTCACTTCTAATCGACCATGCCAACTCCTCTGATTCTGTGTTCTCTTCAGTCCATCAGCTGTAACTTCATCAGCTGTAACTCTTTTAGGCAGCCATTGGCCCAGTTACATCTGCATCCGCCATCATGCCAATGTTCTTGCACTGCTTTGCATTTCATCTCCTCCTTTACAGTCTCCCTGCTGTTTTTATGGAGGGCGGATTCTGCTCTCATGTCCCACACTTTGCTATTGTGCCAAATGTCGTGGCTCAGCTTGGAACTTCATGCCCTGCCTGAGGGACTGATGAGCGTAGATCTCTGCCTGTCAGCATGCTGTTTGGTTCTGGATGCCACAGGTGGAGATGGTTCTGGCTGCAGTCTTGTTGTTGTTGTTTCAGCTCTGGTTCTCTGTCTGTTCGATGGAGAAGGAGGAGTCTCCTGTTGGGTTAGGTCTTCTGTCTGCTTGGAGGGTCGGGATCGTAGCCTTTTCTAACTCAGAGGGGGAGTCCAGGTCTCGGGACGCATTACCTATAAAAAATCTACCACACTGAGGTTAAATAAATCCAACCCTTTCCACTCTGACTTTTTGTAATCCTACTATCTGTCTTAATTGTTAAATGCCATCTAAACAACCTAATTGATGTCTACAAATGATATTACAAAAACTCACTCTAAAAATTGTTTCATCCATTGCTACATATTTACCCAACATAACTCTTTCAGGAAACCATTTTCTCCTATACATTGAAAAACGTACATGTTTCCAGCATCACATATTCCACACACTACGAAAGAACATCTACATATTTTCTCCAATATTTTAAGCTAGTTTCTATAGCAAGATTATCATGTGTGACATAATAATCAGATGTCTTGTTTGCTAACCAAGAATATTAAACTTTAAAATCTCTTTTGGCCAGTTGAAGTCCTGCTTACTTCATCTTTAAACTCTTCTTTAATTTGAAACCAAAAAAGGTCTTCCTTCTCCACCATGATCCTATCTCTATATCAAAGTCCAGACAAACTGATGATTTATCTTTAGAAACCATGCGGAATGACTCATAAAACCCTATTCTCCCTTACTTCAGTTCTAAATCAAATGAGCCAGACAGGAAACCCCTCTAACCACTTGAAATTGTTTATGTAAGTTGTGTTACAAGCAGGTTAGATCTGTAATGAATTAAAATCAATATTTAAGGACGTAATATAAGTTAAATATATTGTTAAGCAAATTACTGTTTTATTGTGAAGGCCTCTCTGGCGAACAGCGGCCTTTGGCTTTTATTTTGAAAGGCCGTTCCGGAACAGCGAGTCCGATCTCTAGAAACAGTTGACAATCGTTCTAATGCATTAACTATAGTCGTGAAAGAGACAAGAGAGGCTTCTCAATACTCAAATTTCCCCTCCTCAACTCCTCGACTCCTCGGTCCTCCAGTAGTGACCCGGAAATGAATTTCAGCGCGCCATTTTTGAAGGACGTCTCATTTCTCTAAATGCACACCGAGGACCGAGGATCGAGCGTCGAGGAGGCTCTCTGGAAGAGCTATAACCGAGGATACACTGATGGTTCCTCCACGGCTCCTCCGCGGATGCATTTCCGGGAACAGTGGAGGCGTGACGCACGGCCGGACTTATCTCAGCCAATGACAGCTCTGCATGCATCCCCTGGATATTATTTTAGAAACTGCTCTCATCGCAACGCGATGTTTACAGTGAGAACAGCTGTGAGGCCCGTGCAGAAAGCAGAGCAGTGTGTAACATATATATCACTCAGTATAACAGACCTACTCTCTTTATTTGCTGTAGTTTAGTAGATATCTACCATATGGTTGACACATCTACCATATATGGTAGACCTGTAGACAGGTCTCAGTTGGTTTGGTGTCCTAGCCAAGTTTTACATATTGATGTCATTATGATATGGAAGTAAACAAATCAGTCCTATGGAGACGTAACAGACAGAGGGGGGGAGGAGGGGGTGATAAGCTTCACTTGAAAAACTTTGAGCTTCTCATAAATGAATATGCAACTTTAAGTTATGATCAAATATTGTTAAAGATAACAATAATACATCTATACACATGGCTGTGTATCAATAGAAACAAATTGTCCCTTAAACTCCACATTCTATAGTAAATGTCAACAAATATTGTTAAAACCCCAAGAGAGAGAAATCAGAACATTGGCTCTGAAATGTCGATATTTTTCTAAGACCATTTAGTGCTTCACATAATAAAATACACAACGGCTGTAGCCTGATTATGCGTTAGGAGCTGTAGGTGTGTGTGGTACAGTGTCGGTGCGTGTTGTACAGTGTGTAGGTGTGTGTTGTACAGTGCGCAGATGCGGCGGACAGACAGGTCTCAGTTGGTTTGGTGTCCTCTGCTTACTTTTAATACTTGCAAATACAACTTTTGGCCCGTAATTTCAATTCCCCATTTCAGCGACCAGAGAGAGGGGGAGGATATATTCAGTCTCTGATTGTGTTACGTTATTATGAGAGTGCTCTCATACTTTAAATTGCATATATTTATATAAATATATGTGTGTGTGTGTGTCCGCATCTGCAGCCTGTTATTGTCTCATTATACCGCACTCTCAATGAATTAAAAGTAAATATGTGGGGGAACAATGTTCAGCTGATCTAACAGAGATTATAAAATATGACAAAACACTCGACAGCTGATGCAGCTGTTGCCACGTAATAATGAACGGACGTCGCTTTAATATGACCGCTCAGAGGAGAGGAGTTCTCATTTCTTTAAACGTCTGCTGCTTCCCTTCCTCTCTCCTCGGTTCCCCTCCTCGGTCCTCCGCTCGCATCTCCTGTGGGCGGGTCTAAGTATCGAGGAGGGGAGTCGAGGAGGGGAAATTTGAGTATTGAGAAGCCTCTAAGGAGGGGGAAGGCGTGTGGAAGCAAGCAATGAACTGAAAATGCCACCAATCCTCTGTTTTAACGTGATGGCGCACATTGAAAACCGAAGCGGGCATAAGCACCCCTGTCATAACTGACAAGCGTTCAAAAACCTTTCTGCTTATCCCTTAGGCTACTACTTTTTGTTTTATTCATAACCTAAAAATACAATTGTGATGAATAGCTTGCTTTTGTACCATTACATTTACCAACATAAAACAAGGTCTGTACTAATCAACAATGACAACCTACAGACAGCTCATTTATTTAAATATACGCAATATATTGACTTCGCTTTTATTTATCTGACTTAATTAACGTGCTTCCCCCCCTTTCAGCCACTAGATGGCAGCAGCAGAGCACAAATGAGCTTCACTCTTCTGAGCGAATGTCTGATTTCCACAGACAATGCTCACACAGGTTATTCAGGTAAAAATCACACAGATTTATTCCCCGTACAGTTTGTCTAGCTTGATAACGTGCTTCATATGTCGTCACGCAGGACTCTCTGTCTACCTTGCGATCAACGTTATGTTTACGTCAGCCTTTCAAATTACTTGAACAAATAGCAAACGCTGGCACTTATGGCCCCCAGTCTGCTATTCGAACCTCAGTTTTAAACGGCGACTCGATCTGAATATATCGAGTGTCCAGGTTTCGTCGTGTAGGAATTTCACCTCACAGCCCACGAACTGCACCGTTCCCACGCCACTTAGGAATAAACTACCTAAGATCCACGCCAAACAGCTTCATATCTCGTCACGCAGGACTCTCCGTCTACCTTGCGATCAACGTTCACGTGTTTTATATAACTTTCCTAACATAGTTAAAATCTGCATTGTATATTCCATTTAAACTTCAAAAACACTCTGAAACGCCTACAGACAATCCTACAGTTGTGTTACCTTATATGTAGTTGCAGGGCTCTGCGATTGTCTGAGGCGTCTAAAAGTGTTTGTTCCCGACCCAGTCTGGTCCTCTGAATCCCTCCACAGCTCTGTTTATTCAGAAACGTCGGGTCACCATTTGTTAGGAGATAAGGTGGATAATTAGTCCGCTTTCTCAAATCTCCTCGCGTCCCTAAACAAGCTGTTATCTTACATGAAGGAAATCCAGAGCATACAATTAACCGTTAAACAATAATCCACTTTAATGGTAATATACAATGCAATACAATCAAATACAATCAATACAGTACAAATTACATACAGTTCTGTGGGATCCCACATTTACCTGATACTCACGTGAGCCAGCCAGCCAGCCAGCCAGCCAGCCAGAGGAGAAAGAGAGCGAGCACATGGCGTGCTTCCCTTCTAAATACCTCGCTTCCAAGAACAGGAGTTATCTGCGCCTCCCTTCCAGACCTCCGTGATTGGCTGCCCAAATTATCATCAACACCTCAAATCTTAAGTTCCCCAATCCCAGTGGCTCAGCTTCATTATCACAGGGATGACTGTATGTTAACTCCTGACCTTCCCCCTCTTCCTTTGTCCTCAAAAAACCACATGTTAGCAGGCCCAAAACCAGCCCAGTTTTCTACACAAATCATTTTCAAGCTTCTTCACAGTTTGCATGAATACATACAAATATTTCCTTACACCCTATAAGAACTTTTTTCTAAAAACTCTCAATTCTATAATTGACTCCCCCCATTCAACGCAATAAGCCCCACCCTCCACTTAGCAAATCATCTAAAACGAAGGACCTCACTAAGACGACCGTTGTAAACTAGCCATGGAGCAGAGAAAAGCCAAGACTCCCCCTGCGAGTTGCAGCCAGGAACAGACTCTTGAACTACCATCAACACCACCATGTGGGAAACCCGAATCTTGCAGTACTACATAGAATTGAGAGTTTTTAGAAAAAAGTTCTTTAAGCGTTGTAGCTTTTTCATCTCATCTCCAGCAATAGGTCATCATTTAAGAACAAGTAATAGTTTTGTCAAGATTCTACAGAAAAAAAGTCAAAAAAGTATAGTATGTCAGAAATATGAAAAAGTCACTGTGTACAAATAGTATGTTGAAAATCAAAAAAGAAAAAGAAAACTCAATTCAATACAAATTAATGACTATTTTACCCTGTTCTAAAGTGTTGCACCCCCTAAAGAAAAACCCCTTCCTTACCAAGTACTTCATATTATACCCTTTGTTAAGTGTTGCGTACATCAAGGTGTATCTTAAAGTATCTTGGTAGCAGAAAATAACAAAAATATGTAAGGTTATCAGAAAAGAAAAAACCTTGTTTAACTGAACAAGTGTTGCATACGCCAAAGTGTGTCTAAAAGTATCTTAGTACCACAAGAAAAAAGAGAAGAAAGCGTTGATGTTAGCAAAAACTGAAATAAATAAATCATTTCAGAAAGTGCGTTTAAAAAGAAAATGTATTCAGATAAAAGTATTTTGTTAGACTATTAAGTCCAAGATGGTTACATTGAACCCCTAACCCATTTGTATTATATGTTTGTTTTCCTAATAAAAACAGAGTCATCTGAATAAATGTTGTCTTCAGACCTTTTTTTTTACATTTTGTAACAATCTTTAAACATTTGTAGAGATCAAACACTGTGGTTAAAATGATTGTCTTTATGACGTCTCTTACACGGTTGGTATTTTTCACAAAATTCATTTTTAAAACACATCATCTTGATACATAGATAACACATTTTCGTAAGACAACCACTCTTTTTACATAGGTAGAAAACAAAAATGCTTTTCTTTGAGGGGGTCCTTAGTTTAAAATGATCTGTGAGGAGGGTGTGACTTGTTATGTTGAGTGGGAGGCGGAGTCCTCTGTAAAGGTGAGAGTCTTTTTCACCAGTATAATGTCCATCGATGTCTGACTCTGTTTAAAAAGTTCTTTAAGCTTTGTAGCTTTTCCATCAATCATTTTCATCCAAGCAGTCAGAGGCACCCGCACTGATGTCTGAAAAACCCTGCATGTCGAGTTGAAATACTCCAAAACAAAATCATCAGAGGGGTCCTTCCCCAGCGTCTCCAAATGGCTTGCCCGGTAATACCAGCGCCCCGATGATCCGCTTTTAGTTTCCCAAACGGTGCTTGTTGTTAGGATTATGTTTTAAACAGGACCCAGGCGCAGGCAAGGACTGAAGATGTTTAAATAGTTTATTGCTTCGGAGACTCAGGCAGGTTTGGTGATATGGAGGTCCGGAGTGGAGGTAGGCAGTGAGAGGCTGGACTGATTTACAAGGCAGGCAGGTATGATGCAGGAAGAAACAGGCAGGTTGGCTGGAAGCTCTGGTGGACGATGGCCGAGGGATTGCACTGGAAACACAAGAGAAACTAGTTACAAAAGGTACGGAATTACCTAAGGGCTGGACAACACTGGTTTCAACTGGGACACATGAAAGGTTGGGTGAATTCTCATGGAGGGAGGCAGCTTGAGTCTAACAGCAGATGGATTGATTATGCGCTCGATCACATAGGGGCCAATGAAGCGTGGTTTCAACTTCTTAGACTCAGCTTGTACAGAAATATTTTTTGAAGAAAGCCAAACTTTCTGACCTGGTTGGAACTGGGGAGCTGCGGTCCGGTGGCGGTTTGCAATATGTCGATTGCGTTCATCGGAGCGGAGAAGGGCAGAGCGGGCATCCTTCCAAATCCTCCGACAACGACGGAGATGGGCTTGGACAGACGGAACTGCGATCTCGTCCTCTTGGGCTGGGAACAAAGGGGGTTGATATCCAAGAGAACATTCAAATGGGGACATACCGGTGGCAGCACTAGACAGTGAGTTATGAGCGTATTCAATCCAGGGCAGATGTAAGCTCCAGGTGGTGGGATTCCGGAAGGTGACACAGCGAAGTGCAGCTCCAAGGTCCTGATTGGCTCTTTCGGTCTGCCCGTTAGTCTGAGGATGATAGCCTGAGGAGAGACTGACAGATGCTCCAAGTGCTCGACAGAATGCTTTCCATACCTGAGATATGAACTGTGGCCCTCGGTCGGAAACAATATCTGTCGGAATGCCATGAAGCCGGACCACATGATTGACTAAGAGGTCAGCAGTTCCAGAGGCTGTGGGGAGTTTAGGAAGAGGCACAAAATGAACCGCTTTGGAAAAGCGATCAACAATAGTGAGAATAGTCGTGTTAACCTGTGAAACCGGGAGGCCGGTAACAAAATCTAGGCCGATGTGACTCCAGGGACCATTAGGGACTGGGAGAGGCTGTAGTAGACCGATAGGAGCCTGGTGTGAAGACTTGCTACGGGCGCAAACAGTGCAGGCCAGCACAAAGGCTCGAGAGTCCGCTTCCATAGAAGGCCACCAGAAGTGTCGTCTCAGGAGGGATAGGGTCCGACTCACACCCGGGTGGCAGGCAAAGCGGGAAGCATGGTTCCATAGGAGAACCTGTGAGCGGACAGAGTCAGGTACAAACAAACGGTTATCTGGACCATCTCCTGGATCTGGATGGTCTCTCTGTGCCTTCCTCACTGAGTTCTCAATCTCCCATGTTACAGCGCCCACCACTCTGGTAGCGGGGATTATGGTGTCAGGAGCTATGGGATCCTGATCCACTGCAAACTGCCGGGACAATGCGTCAGGTTTAAGGTTTTTAGAACCAGGTCGGTAGGTAAGGGTGAAGTAGAACCTCCCAAAAAACAATGCCCAGCGTGCCTGACGGGAGTTTAGTCGTTTGGCAGTTTGTATGTAGACCAGGTTCCTGTGGTCTGTCCACACAATGAATGGATGTTCAGAGCCTTCCAGCCAGTGCCTCCATTCTTCCAGCGCAAGCTTTACAGCAAGCAGCTCCCTGTTGCCAACATCATAGTTGCGCTCAGGGGTTGTCAGTCGTCGGGAAAAAAAAGCACAAGGGTGAAGCTTTTGGTCGGAGACTGAGCGTTGTGATAGAACAGCCCCCACACCGGTGTTGGATGCATCAACCTCAACAATGAACTGAAGAGATGGGTCAGGGTTCGTAAGAATAGGGGCCGAGGTGAAACGTCTCTTCAGCTCAGAGAAGGCAGCCTCAGCCTGAGTAGTCCACGAGAAGGGGATTGCTGGGGAGGTGAGTTGGTTGAGAGGACCGGCAACACGACTGTAGTCTCTGATGAACCGGCGATAGAAATTTGCAAAGCCCAAAAAACGTTGGAGCTGCTTCCTGGTGGAAGGTTTGGGCCATTGGGCCACTGCTTTGACCTTCTCTGGGTCTGTTCTCAGCTGACCTTGCTCAATGATGTAGCCTAGGAAATCCACTGAATCCACATGAAATTTGCATTTCTCTACTTTGACAAACAGCTTGTTCTCGAGGAGCCTTTGTAGAACCTGCTGCACATGTTGGGTGTGTTCCTCCAAGGTCTGTGAGAATATCAGGATATCATCAAGATATACAAATACTGAACGGTTCAGGAAGTCACGGAGGACATCGTTCACAAGAGCCTGGAAGACAGCTGGGGCATTGGTGAGTCCAAAGGGCATCACTAGATACTCGAAATGGCCTAGTGGGGTGTTGAACGCCGTCTTCCACTCGTCTCCTTGACGTATGCGGACCAGGTGGTAAGCATTCCTGAGGTCGAGTTTCGAGAAAATGGTGGCCTTCTGTAGGGGTTCGAAGGCTGAATTGATGAGGGGCAGTGGATACTTGTTCTTGATGGTGATGTTGTTAAGGCCTCGGTAGTCAATGCAGGGGCGTAGGGAGCGGTCCTTCTTGGATACAAAGAAGAAGCCTGCTCCGACCGGGGAAGAAGAGGGTCTTATGATGCCAGCAGCCAGTGAGTCTTTGATGTATGTCTCCATGGCCTCACGCTCAGTTCGGGACAAGTTAAACAGGAGACTGGATGGGAGAGATGCCCCAGGAAGAAGATCTATTGTGCAGTCGTAAGGGCGATGAGGGGGCAGAGAAAGAGCTCGCTGTTTGCTGAAAACCTCTCTCAGGCTATGATAAACCGGAGGGACAGTGGACAAGTTGAGTGGCTCCTGCTGCACTGGGGGAATACCGACCTCTGCTGGGGGAATTGCAGACCGCAGGCATGAAGAGTGACAAAAGGAACTCCAACTCCTTACTTGATTCTCCGACCACTCCATGTGGGGGTTGTGCAGTTTTAACCATGGCTGGCCCAGAACTAGAGGTGTGTGAGGGGAGGACATGACGTGGAACTGAATCATTTCATGGTGATTACCAGACAGGACGAGATGTAGGGGTTCGGTGACATGGGTAACGCGTGCTAGGAGCTTCCCATTCAGACCTCGAGCATTGAGAGGAGCTGTCAGAGGTTGAGTGGAGATGCCGGCTGAAGCAACCAGTGGGCATCCAAAAAACTCTCATCAGCCCCAGAGTCCACTAGGGCAGGCAGAGAGAGAGACTGTTGATTTAACAGCAGTGTGGCTTCAAGTGGCTTGCGGGTCTGGGGGGTTGAGGAAGAAACAGCTTTGCTCACCAGTATCCCCACCTTTACTGGCGAGCACCCTCTTTTGGGCGCTGCAAGCATGTGTCCACGAGATGACCGGAGTGAGCACAGTAGACACAAAGTCCTTCTCTTATTCTCCGGAGACGTTCTTGGGGAGTGAGTCGGGATCTGCCTAGCTGCATCGGTTCCTCTGAAGACAGGAGAGGAGAAAATACTTCAGATGGAGCAACAGGACTAGGGAAAGTCTCCTACCTGAATCTTGCGAGAGGAGACGAGACAGGGCGAGAGGGGAGTGACCCAGGAGATCGGCTGGCTCTTTCCCTACGGCGCTCCCTAAGGCGGTTATCCAGTCTTATGGCTAGGGAGACCAACTCATCCAAGTTAGCTGATTCGTCCCTCACTGCTAACTCATCTTTAACAGAATCAGTTAGCCCGGTTTGAAAAAACCCTTGAAGCGCTGTGTCATTCCACCCTGCCTCTGCAGCTAAGGTCCTAAATTCCACTGAGTATTCGGCTACACTACGGGAGCCCTGTCGCAGTGAGAGGAGGCGTTTAGTAGCGTCCCTACCGCTGACGGGGTGGTGGAAAACTTTCTTCATTTCTTCTGTAAACTCTGGATAAGAATAACAAAGGTTGGACTGACTCTCCCATACAGCTGATGCCCAGGCTAGGGCGCTACCTGTAAGTAAACCTATCATATAACAAATCTTAGCTCTGTCATTAGCATACGTAGACGGCTGCTGCTCAAACACAAGACAACACTGCATTAAGAAAGATTTACATGTCCCTAAGGCACCTGCGTACCGCTCTGGAGTGGGAATGTTTGGCTCACGTGAAGGGAGAGCGGGCTGGGCTGGGCTGGAAACGGTGCTAACTCTTGTGTGGTTGCTGGATCCTCAGGAGCAGGCGGAGCAAGATGAGTGGAAACCAGGTTGAGGTGATGTTCCATCTGTGCTACGTTGGCGGCTAGTGATGCGAGGTTATCCATAACCTCTCTGAGCATCTGGTCATGCCGGCCCACGAGGACGCCTTGGTTGGAGAGAGCCTCACGAATTGGGTCCGGGCCTGCTGGGTCCATGGTGGCCAGATTGTTCTGTTAGGATTATGTTTTAAACAGGACCCAGGCGCAGGCAAGGACTGAAGATGTTTAAATAGTTTATTGCTTCGGAGACTGTTAGGGGATATGAATGTTAATTAGGCCGCATTTCCAAATCTCCTCGCGTCCCTACACAAGCCATTATCTTACAGGAAGGGAATCCAGATCATACAAGTAACCGTTAAACAATAATCCACTTTAATGGTAATATACAATGCAATACAATCAAGTACAATCAATACAGTACAAATTACATACAGTTCTGTGGGATCCCACATTTACCTGATACTCACGTGAGCCAGCCAGCCAGCCAGCCAGCCAGCCAGCCAGCCAGCCAGCCAGCCAGCCAGTCAGAGGAGAAAGAGGCCGAACACAGCGGGGTTTCTGTCTATATCCCTCGCTGACCCAAGGAGGAGTTATCTGCGCCTCCCTTCCAGAGCAGTGATTGGCTGCCCAAATTATCATCAACACCCCACATCAGGGATGACTGTATGTTAACTCCTGACCTTCCCCCTCTTCCTGTGTCCTCTAAAAACCACATGTTAGCAGGCCCAAAACCAGCCCAGTTTTCTACACAAATCATTTTCAAGCTTCTTCACAGTTTGCATGAATACATACAAATATATCCTTACAATTCCCTCTTTTGCACTCTTAAAAAAGAGAGTGCAATTTATACAAGGCACTTGCAAAAAACTGCATCCTTGTCTGCTGAGTCTCCATACTTTTTATTCTCAGTGTCCACAGTGAAGGGCACTCCGTCCAGGCTCTCGTTGCAGATGACGCAGCGGAAGCAACCGGGGCGGTAAGACTTCCCCAGGGCCTGCATGTCCATGATTAGATGTCCACCTGCGTTGCACTTGTCTGCAGACTGCTGGAACCCAGAGTACAGAAAGTCCTCTTCACAGAAAACCCTTCCTGCGTCATAGTAGAACGCCTTCCCTCTCAGCCTTCGACTACAGGCGCTACAGGTGAAGCAGCTGTCATGGTAGAGGCTGCCCATAGCTTGGCAGGCCTGGCTGGCTCCATACACCGTCTTGTTGCACTTAACCCACACTCCTGTTTCAGCAGAGAGT
The DNA here is from genome assembly GCF_902827115.2 of Pseudochaenichthys georgianus. Classification (NCBI taxonomy): domain Eukaryota; kingdom Metazoa; phylum Chordata; class Actinopteri; order Perciformes; family Channichthyidae; genus Pseudochaenichthys; species Pseudochaenichthys georgianus. Next base: position 34,333,113 of record NC_047507.1, on the reverse strand, counting down.
GGAGTCCCCTGTGCCATCCTGGCTTGCCGTGTCTTTGTCCCCTCTGATCCACTGACGGCGGCTTCCGAGTCGATGCTGAATAGATGTCCTCCCGATCTTCCTTCTCCGGTCCGATGATGATGCCTCCCGGGACGACTGCTGGATGGATGATGGATGTCGTCGAGGTCCTTCTCCTCCAATCCGCTGATGACAGCATCCGAGTCGACCTCCATGACGAGAGCCAGATCTGTCCTGATGTCGTCTAGGGTCCTCGCAGGTGTTTTCTCCCGCCGCACACTGGCTCCGCACAGTGGTACCAGTTGTCCCCCTTTCCTTGTAGGCGGACGGCATGGGATGTCCTCTGGGTCACTCGGTCGGGGCCGGAGAGCCTGGGGTTGACAGTCAGCCTCCTGCGTCTCGGGTCCCCCTTTTGGCATCCACAACCTGTGTGGAGAAATCTGATACAAATCCCTCAAGCCTACGCTCCGGGCTCTGGGGCCCTCGGCTGTTTAACCCACCAGTGCGTGGCAACTTGGAGCCTGTTGGTGGGGTGTCTTAAAACAACAGACGTGTGTGCACAGGTTTTCTAAATTAATTGTGCTGCTTCAGAATCTTGGACTGTGCCCACTAAATAAGAACCCCAACATCTTTAGGTAAACTAAATAACATATTTCAATAGCTCTGAATTTCTGACAAGCATCTGTATTTATTTTTAAATGAAATCCCTGAGATCCCATTAAAAATCTAAAAATATGATTTGAACTGCTAATGTTTCTGGTAAAGAAACACACTAATCTTATGGATTCAAAAACAACCAAAATCACAATACTAACAAAGTGAATGGCTTCCTGGTGATACTGCTTCTACCCGTCAGTGCTTAGATATTATCCCACTGAAAAAATGAATACAGAATTCCCACCAACTGTCATCAAATGTCTTTCTAAATGTAGATGAAATGTATATCCCCATAATGACCTAAACAATAAAGTCTATGGCTTTTACTTCTTTACCAGACTAGTTACATGATGTTGTCCAAATTACATTGTATCTCATTACATTACTATGTTTTAGCTTAACTGTAAATATGTTCTTTCTACATTTCAAACCTCAGTTACTTTAATACCTGTTGAAACATTAGTTGACACATTACTCACCGGTCAGTCTCTCCAGTATTCCATTCTGGACTTACATCTCTCTGGCAGCCCCTTGGCCACTGATTCTCTACCTGTGTTACCTGCTATAACTCAATCAATACTATAGACATGTCAACATTCACCAAACAGCCTCTTATCCCCAAATATGGAGCAGGTCAATTCTAAAACTGTCAATCAATGGTCAGATTGAACAATGGAGTTGGGCAGCAGGTTCCTTTCAGTCCCTAAATGAAAAATGTACATTGTAAAGTTTACACTCCCCCTTTTTTACACATTCTCTCATGTGTAAACAAAAACCTGTATGGGAAGAAAACCTTCAGGTCATAATGGATTATAAGACAATACCAAACATTTTTCCCAGTAAACACTTGAGGGTGTTTCTCTCCATCATTCAGTCCTAAAAGAAACAGAATTCCAAATTTCATAGTTTGAGTTTCACATTCTTCAAACCGCCACCTCCTGTGGGAGTGAAACATCATGAAGCAGATTAGATACGGTTTCCCCTTTTGTGCAATGTTAGGAAACCCCTCATTTCACACATTATTATCACACAAAAATAATGTGTTAGTCCAAAACATGCTTGATTAGTCATCGTTTTAAATCATGCAGTTGCACTGATCAGGTGCAGACATACACACACTCACACTCACACTGTCAGGTTGTAAAGTCAGGTTTGGTCAGGTTCACCGCAGAGTCAGTCATTGACAGTTACCCTTCCCAAGTTACCCTGTCGGTCAGTTGGTCTCAGTCTTTTTGGCCATGTGTCTTGCTCTGCAGAGACTTTGATGTTCCAGCACAGGCCAGCATCCTCCGTCTATACAAATCTGTATATATGGAGCGCCATCATTTATTAATTCACAATTATAACTATAATGTTCAAGATATCTCCAACCCCTCCTTGCTGTTTCCCACATTCCCTGAAAAGTGTCTAGCCAAAAAGATGTCACTTCCTTATTGTACTATTACTATTACTGCAATTCATTTACACCCAATTAGTATTAAAATGACTAATAGATCTATTTCAGAAACATGTGTTACATCACTATCTTGTGTCAAAACATTACTAGGATCTGTAAAGATCTGCTATTTATTCCATAACTCATTCTATCAATTTATCTTCAATTCTGGTGCACTTAAAGAACAATGTTACCCTCTTTCACAGTGCGTGGAACTCTGGGTGTCTGAACATGAAACCAGTACCTCAAATTGAAATACTATATTTTGTTTAGAACCAGCTTTCCCTTCAACATGACCTATATAAATAAATATTTATCTGATCTTATAGAGCTGTTACTAAAACTCTCCCTTTGAACTGATCAATACTGTAACAAATTAAAACACTACCAAATTCACACACGAATAAAAATCCAGTGCATACTTCCTTCATGCCCCCCCCCCTTTTTTTTTTCTTTTTTTTTATCAGTGTGTATTAGACTGATTTTCCACTTCCCTTTAATAGTTCCCCTCTTTTCCGCTATTTTTATTTACCACTTGACTAATTTATGGGCCATACATCTTCTTATCTTCACTTATTTATCAAGTCAATTCAAGTTCTTTACAATACATTAGTAGATACCTTGTGGAGTCTTCACAATAACTAATCCCCTCTAGGATATGAAATCCATTCATCTTCAAGCAGATACTATGTCCTTATTTATGTTTTGTTCACGATAACAATGGTATAACAACCACATGTCATCCATTCTGGTCCACCTAAAAACCAATGTTAAACTCTTTAGCAGTGTGTGGAACCCTGGATGTCCGAACATGCAACCATTCCTCCCTCCTTTATCAAGGATTTAAAAACAGAAGTAATTTCATATTTCCTATGGTAATAACTATGCTACAATGGTGAAATCAATTATTTAGATTGGAATACTATATCTGGCTTGGCACCAGCTCTCCCTTTAACATTATCCATACAGATAAAGATTTGTCTTATAGAGTGGTTCCTAAAACTATCCCACTACTTTATTCACACGTGAATAAAATGTCAAAGAATATTTTGTTAACCTGATGAAAAGATTGAAGAATATGGTTGTATTCTGAACCCTCAGTGTGTTCTCATTTTACTCTAATAGTTTACTGCTATTTTTAATTTAATAAATCTTTCTGCCTTTACGTATTTATGCTTTAAATGTGCGTTTTGTGAATAAGTGTGTTTATGTGCAAACTCACTCATTCCCGTTTTCCTTTTCTCCTCCTCTGGTTTTCTCAAGCCGTGACCCCGGCCTCCTCACTTCTAATCGACCATGCCAACTCCTCTGATTCTGTGTTCTCTTCAGTCCATCAGCTGTAACTTCATCCGCTGTCAGCCATTGGCCCAGTTACATCTGCATGCGCCCTCATGCCAATGTTCTTGCACTGCTTTACATTTTATCCCCTCCTTTACAGTCTCTCTGCTGTTTTTATGGAGGGCAGATTCTGCTCTCATCTCCCACACTTTGCTCTTGTGCTCAGCTTGGAACTTCATGGTCCTGTCTGAGGGACTGATGAGCGTAGATCTCTGCCCGTCAGCATGCTGTTTGGTTCTGGATGCCACAGGTGGAGATAGTTCTGGCTGCAGTCTTGTTGTTGTTGTTGTTTCAGCTCTGGTTCTCTGTCTGTTCGATGGAGAAGGAGGAGTCTCCCGTTGGGTTAGGTCTTTTGTCTGCTTGGAGGGTCGGGTCGTAGCCTTTTCTAACTCAGAGGGGGAGTCCAGGTCTCGGGACGCATTACCTATAAAAAATCTAGCACACTGAGGTTAAATAAATCCAACCCTTTCCACTCTGACTCTTTGTAATCATACTATCTGTCTTAATTGTTAAATGCCATCTAAACAACCTAATTGATGTCTACAAATGATATTACAAAAACTCACTCTAAAAATTGTTTCATCCATTGCTACATATGTACCCAACCTAACTCTTTCAGGAAACCATTTTCTCCTATACATTGAAAAACGTACATGTTTCCAGCATCACATATTCCACACACTACGAAAGAACATCTACATATTTTCTCCAATATTTTAAGCTAGTTTCTATAGCAAGATTATCATGTGTGACATAATAATCAGATGTCTTGTTTGCTAACCAAGAATATTAAACTTTAAAATGTCTTTTGGCCAGTTGAAGTCCTGCTTACTTCATCCTTAAACTCTTCTTTAATTTGAAACCAAAAAAGGTCTTCCTTCTCCACCATGATCCTATCTCTATATCAAAGTCCAGACAAACTGATGATTTATCTTTATAAACCATGAGGAATGACTCATAAAACACTATTCTCCCTTACTTCAGTTCTAAATCAAATGAGCCAGACAGGAAACCCCCTTTAACCACTTGCTTATCCTATTATTTTGATCAAAGTTGTGTTACAAGCAGGTTAGATCTGTAATGAATTAAAATCAATATTTAAGGACGTAATATAAGTTAAATATATTGTTAATCAAATTGCTGTTTTATTGTGAAGGCATCTCTGGCGAACAGCGGCCTTTGGCTTTTATTTTGAAAGGCCGTTCCGGAACAGCCGTGTTTCTAGAAACACGGCAAGTTGACAATCGTTCTAATGCATTAACTATAGTCGTGAAAAAGACAAGGAGGGGGAAGGCGTGTGGAAGCAAGCAATGAACTGAAAATGCCACCAATCCTGTTTTAACGTGATGGCGCACATTGAAAACCTAAACGCCCTGTCATAACTGACAAGCGTTCAAAAACCTTTCTGCTTATCCCTTAGGCCACTACTTTTTGTCTTATGCATAACCTAAAAATACAATTGTGATGAATAGCTTGCTTTTGTATCATTACATTTACCAACATAAAACAAGGTCTGTACTAATCAACAATGACAACCCACAGACAGCTCATTTAGTTAAATATACGCAATATATTGACTTCGCTTTTATTTATCTGACTTAATTAACGTGCTTCCCCCCCTTTCAGCCACTAGATGGCAGCAGCAGAGCACAAATGAGCTTCACTCTTCTGACTCAATGTCTGATATCCATAGACAATGCTCATACAGGTTATTCAGGTAAAAATCACACAGATTTATTCCCCGTACAGTTTGTCCGGCTTGATAACTTGCTTCATATGTCGTCACGCAGGACTCTCTGCCTACCTTGCGATCAACGTTATGTTTACGTCAGCCTTTCAAATTAATTTTTACAGACAAGGGAAACGGGAGCCGGTCTCGTCACAATGTAGGTGACGTTAGCGCTCTCTCCCAAGGATTTAACAGATAAAAGTCCGCTGACACTTTCGCTTATTTGGTCTTGGACTCTTATTTACCCCCAGTTATAAACGGCGGACCGATCTGAAATATCGATCATCCAGGTTCCGTCGTGTGGGACTCACACCGTACATCCCACGAACTGCACCGCTCCTACGCCACTTCAGGACTAAACTACCTGAAGATCCACGCTAAACTGCTCTAATTTCTTGTTACGCAGGACTCTCTATACCTGGCGATCAACGTTCACGTGTTATATATAACTTTCCTAACATGGTAAAAAAGATGCATTGTATACTCCATTCAAACTTCAAAAACACTCTGAAACGCCTACAGACAATCCCACAGGGCCCTGCTATTGTCCGAGGCGTCTAAAAGTGCTTGTTCCCGACCCAGTGTGGTCCTCTGAATCCTTCCACAGCTCATGTTTATTCAGCGTCGAGTCACCATTTGTTAGGAGATTTAAATGTTAATTAGGCCGCATTTCCAAATCTCCTCGCGTCCCTACACAAGCCATTATCTTACAGGAAGGGAATCCAGATCATACAAGTAACCGTTAAACAATAATCCACTTTAATGGTAATATACAATGCAATACAATCAAGTACAATCAATACAGTACAAATTACATACAGTTCTGTGGGATCCCACATTTACCTGATACTCACGTGAGCCAGCCAGCCAGCCAGCCAGCCAGCCAGCCAGCCAGCCAGCCAGCCAGTCAGAGGAGAAAGAGGCCGAACACAGCGGGGTTTCTGTCTATATCCCTCGCTGACCCAAGGAGGAGTTATCTGCGCCTCCCTTCCAGACCAGTGATTGGCTGCCCAAATCATCATCAACACCCCACATCAGGGATGACTGTATGTTAACTCCTGACCTTCCCCCTCTTCCTGTGTCCTCTAAAAACCACATGTTAGCAGGCCCAAAACCAGCCCAGTTTTCTACACAAATCATTTTCAAGCTTCTTCACAGTTTGCATGAATACATACAAATATATCCTTACAAGACTCAGGCAGGTTTGGTGATATGGAGGTCCGGAGTGGAGGTAGGCAGTGAGAGGCTGGACTGATTTACAAGGCAGGCAGGTATGATGCAGGAAGAAACAGGCAGGTTGGCTGGAAGCTCTGGTGGATGATGGCCGAGGGATTGCACTGGAAACACAAGAGAAACTAGTTACAAAAGGTACGGAATTACACGCAGACAGGATAACTCAATGGGCAGCCAGGAGGATGTACTACCACTGATGTAGAAAACAATCTGGCGGTGAGTTGCTGGGAGACTGGAGTAGATGTGTCCTGATTAGATGATGAGGGACAGCTGAGTCGGACGGCCAAGTGAAGCAATCAGGCTGCTGCCTGCAAGGGAAAACACACCCTCTCCACACACAGGGGAACAAACAGGAACACAGTTTGGACCGTGACACTTGTCAGGACTCTTCTCACTTCTGGCAGCGGGGAAATAACTCCTTCTTCCTCCACATTGAGGGGCGGCGGTGAAATCTCTTCTTTGATCTCGCATGCTGTCTGTGTTTCTTTGCTTTTCTTTGCAAATATCTTGTACACCGCTGGTTCCACTATGGTTTCTTGATGCACTACTTCTTCCGATACAGTGGTTGCGTGGAGATCTCTGGAAGACACCAGAGTTAACACAGCCCAATCTGTTGAGGTCAGTGTCGCTTTAACACTGCGGGGTCCATACGTTTCTCCATTCTTCAGATTGTAGAAATGCAGTTCATTCGCCATATAGTTGAATACATAACCCCAAACATCGCCATTTTTCAGAGTCCATTCTTCATGAAGTTCTTCAGCTGGAGGTGTCTGAACCCGGCCCAGATACTGCATTCATTTCTTAATTGGTGCTCCTAACGGGTGGCGGTACGTTGTCACAGGCGTCTCGCTGATTAAACCCATATCTATGCTTCTCTTGGCCATTTTTCTTTTTTGAAAAGTGACTTGGTGAGTGGAAATGACTGGCCTGTTATTTAGTTTGAGCGTATTTATTTTCATCTATTTCCATCCCCTTACTTTTAAATGTTCTGGTGAGGAGGGCGGGACATGTTATGTTGAGTGGAGGCGGAGCCCTTGTACAAGCTGGAGGCTTCATGGAGTGAAATGGAGCAGAAACACATTCTTTATGGGTACAGCAAAATTCTAATATTATCCCTAGTACAACCTCACACAAACTTAATATTGGGTTTCCTTATAGTGGTGTAAAGTAATTATAAAAAGACAAAGATCATGTTTTTAAAATTGTTTTATTATTTCCCCTCTTCAGAGAGACTTTTCTTATAGTTAGTAAAAAGTAATTACACATTAGTTCACAGTCGCTACAATTAAATAAGAGAATATCCTCAGGTATCACATTATACAATATTACAACTTTTGAGATATTTTCAACACAATATACTTGTAACTTTTTTTATAGGGCTTCAGATATTTTGCATGTCTGCATAAACACGGTGTCATCTTTCTTGAAACTGACGTGCAGTCCGTTTTACAAAAGAGTGAAAAATAATGGCTGTTTTCTGCTTCTTCATCCTCTGAATTTTCCTCCCCCGTCCCTCTTCCTTCTAATCTCACAGATAGTGTTCTAAATCAGCATACCTTCCAAAGCTTATCTCTACCCCACATCAAAAAGGCCAGCTCCAATACGCGCGCGCGTGTGTGTGTGTGTGTGTGTGTGTGTGTGTGTGTGTGTGTGTGTGTGTGTGTGTGTGTGTGTGTGTGTGTGTGTGTGTGTGTGTGTGTGTGTGTGTGTGTGTGTGTGTGTGTGTGTGTGTGTGTGTGTGTGTGTGTGTGTGTGTGTGTGTGTGTGTGTGTGTGTGTGTGTGTGTGTGTGTGTGTTATTTGTTCTTAAGGTAGGCGGAGCCACTTCCTCACAGAGCCCCTCCTCCAGCACCCACGAACGTGCACATGACCAAAAGAGGGCGCGAGATAAGTTTGTGCACAGGCTGACAGGCAGGTAGGCGTCTGAACCCCTCGCAGATGCTGCATTCGTTTCTTGACTGGCTCTTCGGACGGTTGGCAGCAAGTTGTCACACAGGCTAATTAAACCCAATTCGAGACGTCTCTCGGCCATGTTTCTTTTTTGAAAAGTGACTAGGTGAGTGGAAATGTCAGTCTTTTTAAAATTTTAATAATAATACATTTCATTTCGAAGCGCTTTTCCAGGTGCTCAAAGACGCTTTACAGTGGTGATAAAACATGATAAAATAGAATTTAAAAATGTATAAGAACATGATAAAATAACATTTAAAAGTTATTAAAACAGCAACACAGCATAATTCACAGATTAAAAGCCAGTCTGAAGAGGTGTGTCTTGGTCAGTGTTTTGAAAGTGGGGGGGTCAGTGCAGTCGGGGGAGGGGGGGAGGGAGTTCCAGAGGGTGGGGGCAGCGATGGAGAAGGCTCTGTCGCCCCAGGTTCGGAGCTTGGTTCGTGTGGGGATAGAGAGGAGGTTCGCTTCTGATGAGCGAAGGCTGCGGGAAGGGGTGTAGTGGTGGATCAGGTCGGAGAGGTAGGGGGGGGCCTGGTTATTGAGAGCTTTGTGTGTTAACAGAAGGATTTTGAAGTGTATTCGTTGACGGACAGGGAGCCAGTGCAGGTTTTGAAGGACGGGGGTGATGTGGTCTCTGGAGCGGGTGTGGGTGAGGAGGCGGGCAGCGCAGTTCTGGATGTATTGTAGTTTATTTAGGATTTTGGATGATGAACCATACAGGATGCTGTTGCAGTAGTCCAGTCTTGAAGTGACAAATGCGTGGATGAGGGTTTCAGCAGCTGGGAAGGTGAGTGAGGGACGGAGGCGGGCAATGTTTTTCAGATGGAAGAAGGCGGTCCTGGTGATGTGGTTTGTGTGTTTGTCAAATTTGAGCTGGCTGTCAAAGATTACTCCAAGGTTGTGAATGTGAGGAGAGGGGGTTAGAGTGGTGCTGTCAAGGGTGAGGTTGAAGTTCTGAGTGGTGTTGGTGCGGGATGGGGGTCCGATTATGATGATGTCAGATTTGTCGTTGTTCAGTTGAAGGTAGTTTGTTTGCATCCAGGATTTAATTTCTGAGAGACAGTTGGTGAGTGTGGAGTGAGTTGTGGCAGTGATGGTTTTTGTGGAGATGTAGAGTTGGATGTCATCAGCGTAGCAGTGATACTGGAGGTTGTGGCGACGGATGATTTTTCCAAGGGGGAGTATATAGAGGATGAAGAGGAGGGGACCAAGCACCGAACCCTGGGGGACGCCTTGGTTCAGAGGGGCAGTGGAGGAAGTGCAGTTATTGATGTGGATGAACTGGTGTCTGTTGGTGAGGTATGATTTCAACCAGGAGAGTGCAGTGTCAGTGATGTTGAGGGATGATTCCAGGCGGGACAGCAGGATGGTGTGGTCGATGGTGTCGAACGCTGCTGTGAGGTCGAGGAGGATGAGGATGTTGAGATTGCCGGAGACTGAGGAGAGGAGGAGGTCGTTAGTGATTCTGAGGAGGGCCGTCTCTGTGCTATGCTTTGTCCGGAATCCTGACTGAAAGGGTTCAAACAGGTTATTGGAGCTGAGGTGGGATTTTAATTGGAAGGCTACAACACGTTCGAGTAGCTTTTTCAAAATTTTGTTTTGAGCATATCTCTATACACTCCTCTGCTGGCCATAGCCTCAGGAGGGGCGGGCAAAGGGGGGGAGGCTGTAAGGGTAGGCATTTATACAGAGATTAACATCAAAGGCTTTCACCAATGTGAAATTACACCTGCCTGTTATAACACATCACATCAAAGGGCAAACATCAAAGGCTAATTATTAGGGGTGTAACGGTTCACAGAAGTCACGGTTCGGTTCGTACCTCGGTTTGGGGGTCACGGTTCGGTACGGTTCGGTACAACAAGAAAAAGCAACAACAAAAAAGTCCCAAATGCGTAATTCCAGGTTTGTTGTTATTTATTTTTGAACAGTAGTGCAAGTTTCAGTTTCAAAATAAGGAACTCTGACATTTTGAATAATTAACTGTATTAAACAGTTAAAAACAAACCACAAACAGCACCACACACTCAGATGGCCATATTATCTATAATGGCTGATGTCAAACTAAAAGGTTTCATCAAGCTGTAAAACTAAAAAGAATGTCTTGAAAATATTATATCATAAATAATAAGAAAGTGTTTCCAGAGCGCAAAGTCGTTGAACAACATGTGCCAAAAGCTTCCGTTATTTATTTTGGTTTCACGGCTTTCATGTCTATTGGCTTCTTAAAAACAGCGGGGATCAGCTGTTGAACTGCTGTTGTCTTTTGCCGGGCTCCGGTGATTGGCAAATCTGGGTGATGCCTTCTGATATGATTTAGCATGTTTGGCGTGTGTTCCCATTAGCATACTGCACCGCTATCGAACAACGCCGACACACTGTCCTCTTCCGATCCACCACTCGCACACTTCATCGTTATTGTAGTCCACAGGGAACCCGAAATGTTCCCACACAGCTGATTTAAAAGAAGCAGGTGGGTTCTAGCTCCTGTGTGTTATCTGAAATCGCCATACTAACTTTTCTTCTTCTTGTATTTAGTTCGTTTTGTTGTTGTTTCTTCTTGTTCTTCATTTGTTGTTTAAGGGCGGCTGGCAAACAGCTTTTAGGCGCAATACCGCCCCCTGGATTATATATAGTGTAGTGGATACTGCCGTGAATGACAGACTTTTTTCCCACTCGTAAAAAAAAGGCGTATTCGCCGTGTGACTGCATGTGCCGAACCGTGACGTCCGAACCGTGACGTCCGAACCGTGACGGTACGGGACGAATACGGATACCGTTATACCCCTACTAATTAGATTAGACAACAAAGGGCTCTGAGGGGCAGGGGTCAAAGAGACTATCTTAATCAATATATCAAAGAACTATACAACAAAGGTACTGCCTGGGGCTTTTCCTTCATATCTGATTGCAGGCTAATTATTCAACTTTCAGGGGCAGGGGTCAAATACCTTAACCCCAAAAGACTATCTTAATCAATACATCAAAGAACTATACAACAAAGGGACTACCTGGGGCATTTCATTCATATCTGTTTACAAGGATAATGACTCCACTCTCAGGGTCAGGGGTCAAATACCTTAACCCCAAGAGACTATCTTAATCAATACATCAAAGAACTACACCGGGGGCCTTTCACGCCAATCTGATAACACACACATCAAAGAATGGGAGGCGGGACATGGGAGGCGGGACTTAGCTCATTGGCCAATGGGAGACGGACTTAGATAATTTGCATAATTGGGGGCGTGTCCACCTGTCACTTTTTCATGCATACTAATTTGACGAAAGCGGCATATAACTACCGATGAGGTCCTTTGCTGAGGAGGTTAAGGAGCTGCAGAGGAGCTGCTGAGGAACAACAAGAGGTGTATGAAGGACTACAACACCATTTAGATGGAAAAAGCCTGATGTTCACCAAAGTGCTTAGTGATCTCCTCCTCAATCACACCACAAAGGGGATGATAGCACCAGAGATTGTCACAGGAGTAACAAGAATATTCGTTGCGCTGCCACGTGAAGCCATGCTTAGAGAAATGATCAGATGCTTGAGGTGGAGTCTGATCGTTCTTCGTCTTCTTTTGCGCTACATTCCTCTGCACTATCCTATCCAATGTTTGCTCAAACATCTGGGGCATCAACATCCCTCCAGTTTGCCACCGAACGTCCCCCATGCAGGTGTGTCATGTCGACAATACTGCTGATGATCTCAGGGGTAAAGAATAACTCAAAGAAGGATTCCATGTCATGAATTCTTATTTATGCCACTCGTAATGGCATAACGCGTGGGCCCTGAAACCAAACCTCTGGCAGCAGGATTGTAGCGCGGCGTTTCCTCGTGAGAGGGAAACCAGATTTGAAAATGTTTTGATGTCCACCCACTGCCACGATGGACACGATCCTCCAGATAGGATAGTGCAGAGGAATGTAGCGCAGCTACGGGATGGGATCCTCTGTGTCCTCTCCACTTTCAGGGGAAGGGTCGGACGAAGAAGGATCAGATTCCACTACAGACTCCACATCAGATTCTCATTCTCATGTTTGGCAAAAAAGTGTTTTATCTTTGTGCTGACTCCTTTCAAGCACAGTTCAGATCCACACCAGATTCTCCTTCTCAGGGTGTTTCTGTTTCAGAGGATGAGTCCTGCAGCTGAAGTTAGGGGCTGCATGAGACCTCTTGTCCCACAGAGAAGCTCCTCTTCATCTTACTGCTTGTTGCGTATCACAGGAATTAAATGACCATCCAGCCAAACTACACATATTTGAAGCTTTGGCTTTGCAGCCAGGTGTTTATTTACTTCAAGGGGTGTATTTATGGCTGTGTATGTCTGTTTGACTTTATCAAAGAACTTTGAAGTTCAAACAATTCAAAACATCGAGGTCAAGCTGGGTCAAGAAGATCATACATCTGTTTACCTCAAAGACACATGAAACAGCACAAATGAAAAACAAAATCACAAAATCACTCACACAGATAAGGTATAAGGAGGTTTAATATGTAAGAGTGTGTATGAGTTTGGGAATGAGGGAGTGAGAGAAAGAGAGAGAGAGAAAGAAAGATATGAGGTGAAAACTGCGACTTGCTGTAAACCAAATCTCCTGTATATTGTTGTCTCTGTACACACACACTGTACATCCATACACACACACACACACACACACACACACACACACACACACACACACACACACACATATTTCTCAGCTGATACCACTCTTCCACATCCATACCAACACACCTACATCATATGAGTTGCATACATGTATTCCAATGGCTGACAGGGCCCCATTATACAACAGGCAAATAAACCAAGAAATGACAAGCATGTAATTCAATGGTAAAATGTCACATCTGGTGATATACAGTAAAAAGGACAAATTGAACTATTTTCCTCCAATATAAAACCCTGACATTACAAAATGCATGATTTTATACCGGTATGGCGGAGAGATCAAAAGATGTGGTTATAATGGGAGTGGACATTTTTGTCCGTGAGTGGCTAATGTGTGACTTTTTTGTTTAATCTGATTCTGTGCAAAAACTAATAGTCAACCAAAATCAATTTTGTTGCTAATCTTTGACATATCCAAGACTGTGTTAAAAAAAAAGCCGACCCCCCCAACATTTATTATATGGAAAATAACTGCCTTTTTGTGCGTGTTTTTCATAGAAAACTCAAATTCATGTTTTGAAACTGGCAGTTCAAGAGTTAAAATCCTGAACATAATTTAACATTTGGTATTTTTGATCAGGACTGAAGTTGATTGAAAGATTTAACCCCAAAAGGTTTTAAAAAATATTAATCTGTTGTCATTTTAGAGCAGTTCTTGGAAGTGGACATTTTTGTCCCGAATGACTCATTTGTAACTTTTTTGTTCAATCTGATTTTGTGCAAAAACTAATAATGCAAAAAAATCCATTTTGTTGCTAATCTTTGACATATCTAAGACTGTGATAAAAAAAGAGCCAGTCCCCAGATATGTATTTTTTGAAAATAACTCATTTTCTCTGTTTTCATCATGGAAAAAAAAACAGCGGTTTCATGTATTCAAAATGGCATTTAAAGGGTTAAAATCCTGAAAATGATTACATTTTTGGTATTCTCTATTAAGGCGGTAGTTGCTTTAAAGATTGAACCCAAGAAATGTGTGAAAAAAACCTTTTAATATAATGTTTTTATCAAAGTCTTTTGCAGTGGACATTTTTGTCTCGAATGACTAATTTGCGTAGTCGATTTGTTACACAGTGAATTAAAGACCGATTTGAAAAATTGAAATTGGAATTCCAAAATAGATCGAGAAAATGGCCTTGTTACAAAAAAATCAGGCCATTTGCACCAACACAACCAAAGTTATTGCAAAATGAAAAGTGAAAAATTACCCATATGGACAAAAACGTCCACAGTGATACCGGAGGGTTGAAGAAGTGACTAACTGCATCAATTAGGGTTAAAAAACGTGTATTCAGCTAAAACATATACATTACATCGCTGCAGTTATTATCCAGTGGAAAGTCCTTGCCTACTGGCCTAGTTAAATCAAAGTGGTTACTTTTTTTTGGCTGGGCAGTGTAGTTTTACACACCGTCTTATTTGACTTTCTCAGGACTTGAAACTGTTTTTTGCGGGCAGACCCCCTCAAAGAAAAAAAATATATACACATGTAAGGTCATCATCTTAACAGTTTGTTATACTCATTGACTCATCCGTGAGCAGAGCATCAAGTTGGCATGCCTATAACAGCTGAATGTGGCGATTACCATCTTGTTCAGCAGAACGCCTCACAAACTTATTAAGATGTAAAGCTATGGTGCGTTTTGATTCAATTCTGAGTACAGCCAAACTTGACAGGCTCTTCTCTGTCATTGTAGACCGCAAACAGTGGCGGGGCCAGAGTATTTGTGTTGGGTAATCTATGGTAGGGCTAACCCATACAGTGGTGGGGCTCAAGTCAGTATTTGCAATGTAATTACATACACACTCCCCTTGACAGTGAAACACCACGCGTGAGGTTTAGATTATTTCCCTGTCTCAATCCAAATTGAACTGAATGAAATAAAAAGGCACATTTGTCTTGTAGTAAATAAAAAGGGCGACCTGGAGCCAATCTTGCAATTTCCCCACAAGTGAAAAAGTTGACATGTTGAAAACCCAACCCCTGCAGGGGGGTCTGGGGGAATTGTCCCCCAGGAGATTTTTTGAAATACTAACATAAAATACATATTCTGGTACTCTCTTGAGAAGAAAAATAAATAAATATATTACTACACGACATATTTAAAAAAATGAATGTCATTTTATTTTTTTGTTACTTTGTTCTGAAAGCTGAACCTGCTGCTCCTCACAGAGAGAAGAGGGAAGAGGCTGTGTGAATTACTTTACATTGTGGATAAGGGTGGATAGCCCCCATTGTTCTGTGTGTCAAAATGAAAGACAGCCCACACACCTATCAATCATCAAACCGTGGGGTCTTATTTCATTACGTGTTGATTTCTATCAACACGTAATGTTGTATCGATGTATAGAGATGTACTACAGCAAAAGTATTCTCCGTCGGGACTTCCTGCAACAACACCACGCCGTTATCATGATTCTGATTGGCCAGAAGACATTATCAAAGATGTTCTATTAAGAAGACGATCACTACGTGACAAAAGTTTTCAAAACCGTTTCTAGTCTTCGGTATTTCCAGACAAGTGGCTACTGAAATCAATCTTACTAACTGCTGTCTGTGCAATTTACTCCGCGCGAGTTTGCAGACTTTATTTTGCTTACTTTAACATCATTGTTCATGGTGGGGCTAAGCCATTTCTTGGTATGGCTGTAGCCTACCCCAGCCATACCCTGACCGCAAATACCTCATTCCTTCTATCTACTTGGATCCGAAATGCTTCTCGTTTTGAGCTGTCCTCCCGTTCAAATGAAATCGCCGCCAATCATATTTCCAAGCTCGCGCCAGGGGGGGGAGGGGTTACAAGGCTCGCGTCTTGTGCTGCATTCACTTGCAGTCAGACATTAGAGATTTTCTCTCATAAATGTCCGATGAGCCACAACTTTTCTTTCAAAACAAAGCTGCCACCCCGTGCCACCCCGTAGAACCGCCACTGCCTGAGACACAGTTTCGTGAGAAAAGAAACAGGGGGGAAAAGCCCCTTAACAGGTTAAATGGGAATTAAATCATTTTAAGTAATTTTGAGTGTTCCCAAAGCCCCGGTGTTCTGTAGTTTGTGCGGGCCTACTGTACTGTTGCACAGTTTATACTGTAGAAACTATATACAGGACAAGGTGTTTGGAAGTTTTGGAAGATTCATAGCTCACCACACTCAATCAATCAATCAATCAATGTTTATTTATATAGCCAAATATCACAAATGTTACATTTGTCTCAGTGGTCTTCACAGTGTGTACAGAATATCAGTATGACAATACGACACCCTCTGTCCTTAGACCCTCACATCGTACAAGGAAAAACTTTCGAAGAAAACCCAGTTTAAAGGGAAAAATGGGAGAAACCTCAGGGAGAGCAACAGAGGAGGGATCCCTCTCCCAGGACGGACAGACGTGCAATAGATGCCGTGTGTAAATTGAAAAGATAATACATTTGCATAGTCCAAATGTTGGGAAATGCATGTGTGTATAATAAGAAGATGAATCCACGAGGATATCCATCCAGGACCGATGATCCAGGACCACAGCCACGACTCGCGATCCAGGGCTCGCGATCCAGGACACAGGACCGCAGGATCATCCATGACTCCGGATCCCGGCGTATATAGACACCAAAAAGAAAGACATTTGGGGAAGCTGGGTTAATCGGAACATGAGAGTACACAGGTATAGACAGAGAGAAGGAAGAAGTAAGATGTCCCCCGACAAACTAAGCCTATATCAGCAAAACTAGGGGCTGAATCTAATCAGCCCAAACTATAAGCTTTATCAAAAAGGAAGGTCTTAAGCGCACTCTTAAAAACGGATAGGGTGTCTGCCGCCCGAACACAAACTGGAAGCTGATTCCACAAATGTGGAGCTTTATAAGAAAAGGCTCTGGCTCCCATTGTACTTTTAGAGATTCTAGGAATAACCAACAACCCTGCATTCTTGGAACGCAATGCCCTAGTAGGACAGTAGGGTATAATGAGTTATTTAAGGTAAGATGGCGCCTGCCCATTAAGGGCTTTGTAGGCGGGAAGAAGAATTTTAAATTATATCCTGTGTTCTATAGGGAGCCAGTGTAAGGCAGCCAGAACAGGAGTAATGTGGTCCCTTTTCCTAACTCTGGTTAGTACACGAGCCGCAGCATTTTGAATCAGCTGAAGCGACTTGACTGACTTCTTGGTACTCCCTGATAATAAAGAGTTACAATAATCCAGCCTAGAAGTAACAAATGCATGGACTACTGTAGTTTCTCTGCATCGTTTTGAGGCAAGATATGCCTGATTTTTGCAATATTACGGAGATGGAAGTAGGTGGTCCTTGAAATTGATTTTATGTGGGCGTTAAAGGATAAATCCTGATCAAATATAACACCAAGATTCCTTACAGTCTCACTGGAGGCCAAATTAATGCCATCCATAGTTAGTATATCTTTAGATAATTTGTTTCGTAGATTCTTCGGGCCAAGTACAATAATTTCAGTTTTGGTCGTGTTTAACATCAAAAAGTTTAAGGTCATCCACGTTTTTAAGTCCTTAAGGCAGTCTTGAATTTTATTTAGATGATTAATTTCATCAGGCTTGATTGATAAATATAGTTGAGTATCATCCACATAACAATGAAAGTTTACAGAATGATTCCTTATAATATTGACTAACGGAAGCATATATAATGTGAACAAAATAGGTCCGAGCACTGAGCCCTGTGGCACTCCATGGCTAACTTTGGTTTGCGTGGAAGATTCATCGTTAACACGTACAAACTGAGAGCGTTAAGATAGATAGGACCTAAACCAGCCTAAAGCAGTTCCCTGTATGCCAACTAAGTGCTCTAGTCTTAGCAATAGGATATCATGGTCGATAGTATCAAATGCAGCACTGAGATCGAGCAAAACAAGAATAGAGACAAGTCCCTTGTCTGAGGCTATTAGAATGTCATTTGTGACTTTAACCAGAGCTGTCTCTGTGCTATGATGTGTTCTAAAGCCAGACTGAAAATCTTCAAATAAATCATTGTTTTTTAAGTAATCACACAACTGTTTTGCGACCGCTTTCTCAAGAATTTTTGAGAGGAACGGAAGATTAGAAATAGGTCTATAGTTGGCTAAAACCTCTGGATCGAGGTTGTGCTTTTTAAGAAGCGGTTTTATCACTGCTACTTTGAATGATTGTGGAACATAGCCTGATAATAAAGACATATTCATAATATTTAATAAAGAAGTGCTAATTAATGGAAAAACTTCCTTCAACAGCTTAGTTGGAATTGGGTCTAACATGCACGTTGATGGTTTAGAAGAGAGAATCATTGAATGTAATTGTTCAAGGTTTATGGCTGAAAAGCATTCTAGTTTACTATCTAGTGTAATATTAGAACTTACGTTTCCGGGAGCTGTTGATAACACTATCCTGGTCAAAGGCAAGAGGTCATTAATTTGGTTTCTAAGAGTAACAATTGTATCGTTAAAAAAGCACATAAAATCATTACTACTGAGTGCTATGGGAATAGAAGGCTCAATCGAGCTGTGGCTCTCTGTCAGCCTGGCTACAGTGCTGAAAAGAAATCTTGCATTATTCTTATTCTCATCTATTAATGAAGAGTAGTAGGCTGCTCTCGCTTTACGCAGTGCTTTCTTATATTCATTGAGAGTAATATGCCAAATTAAACGAGATTCTTCAAGTTTAGTGGAACGCCATATCCTTTCAAGTTGTCTAGACTTTTGCTTTATTTCGCGGGTTTCGGCATTATGCCATGGAGCTAATCTATGTTGTTTTATTTTCTTCTTTTTCAAAGGAGCAACAGAGTCTAATTTTATTCGCAGCGCATCTATAGCACTATCAACAACATGATCAATTTGGGGTGGTGTACATTTTGTATAAGTTTCCTCCCCTACATGCAGACATGCTATCGAGTTAAGTATTGGTGGAATCTCTTCCTTAAATGTGGCTATAGCACTAACAGATAGGTTTCTGCTGCAAGAGCTTTTGACTAATGGTTTGTAGTCTCGTAATAGTACTTAAAAAGTTACTAAGAAATGGTCGGATAAAGCAGGATTATGCGGTTCGACTAATAGTTGCTCAATTTCAATACCATAAGTCAGAACAAGGTCGAGAGTGTGATTATAGCAGTGGGTTGGTTTATTTACACTCTGACAGAAACCAACAGAATCTAATATAGAGTTAAATGCAACAGTAAGGCTATTTTTATCATTGTCAACATGAATATTAAAGTCACCTACGATAATTACTTTGTCTGTTTTAAGAACCAAAGTTGATAAAAACTCAGAGAATTCTGATAAGAATTCTGAATAAGGACCTGGTGCACGATACACTGTAACAAATAAGATTGGCTGCAAAGTTTTCCAGGTCGGATGCGTAAGACTAAAAACGAGGCTTTCAAAGGAGGTATAATTTAATTTTGGTTTAGTATTGAGTCAAAGATTGCTGCAACTCCACCTCCTCGGCCACACTGAAGATTATGGAGGTATTGATCAGTCTTCTCATATTTTTAAGCCTCAATTTGTCCTTTCCCCACCCCTCTAACATTACCAGAAGTCATAACTTAAGGGGTCTTTTCTCAATTTGTTTTACCAGGGGAGCATCCCCCCGGACCCCCCTTTGGTCGCCATTTCCACAGCCCCACCTAAAATATTTTCCACCTGTCGCCACTGCCTGTAGCTTACTTACAGTATACCAACATGTTATAGCTGTTGAAATGCTCCGTTTGTTAACCTGCCATTCCTGGTCTGTTAGTTTACCAAAACCTAAAAATTGTAGTTAATCCGGGCTATTACCTAACCCTAACCCAAATTGTTTTAGTCGTTAAATGTAAGCAGCTAAACAGAACTGGTAGTTAAAGATAGGGTAGGTAATTCACTTCAGAAATACTTTTTGTTATATTCCATGGAATACTCTTAACATCCCGATAGCAATTAATATAAATGCTTTGACAATAAATACATTAAAAAAAAAAATCATCTGTGGAAGCCATAGTACTGTAAAAAGCACGACCAATCATTTTAGCCGCCCGGCTAAAATAACTGGATGGCCTACCTGCCTGTCAGCCTTCCATCTCGTGGACAAACTTATCTCGTGGAAAGTTGGACAACATAAACAATACTATTCTACTTAACTGTAAACTACACCATTCATATACTTTCAAACCTTTACCAAATTGAATAGTTAGTTAATAGCCATTAGTTGCCATACAATTATCTTATCAAGGTTTAAAGTGCCAGAAAATGATGCCCAATTTAGAATGTGAAGACATTTTGTATTCAACCTTAAATGCAAATCCATGGTCATAACTGGCTGAATTTCCTCCTTATTTTATAAAAATATGCTTAAAATAAGTTTGACCGATGCTTACAAACTAAGGAGATAAAACATCCTTGGTGAATGTAAAAAACATCTCCAAAGTAGTTTTCAAGCTTGATGTTAACCTGGTTTGTTCCTATACATTTCATTGTCATAATCAGATTGGAGCCAAACTCTTCTGAAAATGATTTTAGGGACAACTAAATAGGATTAGTTTTTTTCTTATGAAAGAAGCCTGGGACTATTGTGTCCCATTGGTCATTTGACCTACTGGTACCAGAGAATCCCAATCAGAGGGCAGTTTGGTGGTTTTGCTGATCACACTTCCTCGTACAGTATCGCTGCCCTCTGTCTGTTTAAGTGTCCCCAAAAAGGAAATTCATGACGAGCAACTCCGACAGACAGGAAATAGAGGAAGTTGGTCGAGTTGAAAGGTAGTGGTATGTTTCGTGCTGCTGAACCGCCAAGTCATCAAAATCTCACTTAGCCCAGAGAGAAATCGACTGCTGACGGTGTTTGTTTAAGATGTTTTCCCTGGAAAACAAATTGTTCTCAACAGCCAGGGGTTAAAAAATACTGAGATTGTGAGTAAAAGTCCTCCCCCAACAAAGCCCTTTCGTAATTTCTAACTGAATTGAATCTAGAATGTCCCTATATTGAAAATGAAATGTCTTCTCTGGAAACTAACATAGAAAATTATAGAAATACAAACCAATGTGTGTTTTACATGCCAACAGAATATAAATGCTGTCTCAAAAACCTCTTCAACTTGCCAGGTATAAAGTAATCTCTGGAAAATGCATTCTAAATCTTTAGATTGTTGGCGTAAATGTAGTTTCATGAAAGGATACATTCTTAAAATACTGCAATCAGGCCTTTAAAACTGTCCTTTTTTTTTTTTGCAGGAATAAAAACACAAACAATAGACTCAACAAAGCAATGCAGGTCACTGTAATAATAATGACAACTTTGTTACTGATCAATGCACTACTATGAAGAACAATCTTATAGCTTAATTTGAATTGAAATGAGGAATCATTTTTACAGTATTGGCATAATTCTTCACAGTTTTCTGATTTAACAATATTTGTTAGAGACCTTTGGGCAGATGCATAGAGTCAGTTTTAGTTGGGATTATGACAGAAAGGTTTAAAACTTGCATGCCATCAGTAGTAAACCAGTAGACTGGTTTTCTGGTTTAAATGCTGCATCGGCTGAAATATGTGCAGACTGCAGTCAAAGAATCAAACCACTGTCACCTCATCAAACAGGAAATAGTTACTTGTGGAGTTTTTGTATTCACTTTAATTGAGTGGCATTCCCCATTTACAAGACAACATGAAACATAAACAACAGTGGTGAATGGTTGCAGGGTCCAGCACTGACTGGCTTCCCATTTGTCGATAACTATGTAAACAGACAATTTATGACAAAACAGACAATAAAATAAAACTAAGAAAATCTAAAAAATAATACTTAATGATAATACTAAATAAGATATTTAAGAGTTCCTTTTCAAGGATCTCCGTGTTTAGTACAAAATCTGCTTTAGGATGGAAAACATCCGTCTGCCCCAAACATAATTACATTAATATCATGTCAATAAAAAAGCTTCAATATACAGTTCAACAATACTGCTTCATCAATGTGCAAGGAATAAAATGTTCAGAGAGCATATAGTGCAGAGCAGCCGTGTGTGTGTGTGTGTGTGTGTGTGTGTGTGTGTGTGTGTGTGTGTGTGTGTGTGTGTGTGTGTGTGTGTGTGTGTGTGTGTGTGTGTGTGTTATTTAAAAACTACAGTCCAACATTTTTGGAGATCCCTTTTGTTTCCTCGCCCAGAGTCAGACTGCAGAAAAATAAAAACATGCTTTTTTTGGTTTTAAGAGCAACTTTACATAAATAAACACATGTAAATCAGACAACTTTGGAGTTTTAATGAGGCTCGTTTGGCAGTTTCCCCCTGCTTCCAGTCTTTGTGCTAAGCTAGGATAACACGTTATACTTATTTGTACTGAACTCACAGAAATTAAACTGCTATACATCTGACTCTGGGGAGGACAAGAGGATATACCTTAAATGGCAAACTGTTCTTTTAAGGTAATGTTGATTAAAAGGTAGTAAACTCCTGTGGACTGTCTGCAGCACCCCCTGCTGTGCAACACAACACCGTCTGTCTGTCTGTCTGTCTGTCTGTCTGTCTGTGTCTCAAGTCTGTAAATCTGCTGCGTGTTTGACACTTTAAAATAAGGTGAGGTTGTGCCAGAAACTCGGACTGTTTCGGCTCAGTGTGAGGTCTCAGGCCTGTAATGGCAGTCTGCTGTCCTTTGAGTTCGACCAAGACTTTTTTCTGGAGCAGACACCAAACGTTGTTTGCGCAAAGCCAGATCCCTTTCAATCTGTAAGAAGTACGACCAAAGGCCCCAGTATGCTTCAAACTGTGTGCTTGTCTGAAACCAACAATCATGGCAACTTTACACATGGATTGCCTCCATGTTAGGAGGTGTAAGGGTCAAATTATCTCTCAAGCATATGTTTTTTTTAAACTGCTAACTCTGCTGTCACTTTACATGTGAAGAACTGAGTGCAACACAAGGAATGTGTTCTAGGAAAAAACGTCTATTCAAGACTACAAGGACATGAAAAATACACGAAAGAGGTGTTTGAGAGAGGTGGTGAGGCAGTAGGATGCAGCCAGTGATAGCTTCTAAAGCAGACTTGATGATGCGACTGGCTGGAGGAATAAGAGAACGTTTGTTATTGATTATAACAGTTTGTTCTATAAAATGTCAGAATCTAGTGAAAATGTCTATTCCAGATTTCCAATCTGTTATCTTTAAATGTTTTCCCTCATTTGTCGGTCCAAAGCTGAAAGATATTCTGTTTAATAAGAGATAAAACAGATAAAAGCAGGAAACCTCATGAGGCTGATAACAGTAGTTTGTTTCTTTTTTGCAAATGAAAAATTACCTTGATTATAAAGAAATATGCTTTTAATAGTCTACTAATTGTTGCAGCTCTATTGTACGTACACAGGATTTGTTCTTCTTACTTTTTTTTAACACTCACCACACTTATTTGTGTCGCTTTTCAAATGGACAACCGAGCACAATCCATTGTACATTGTTAGCCCCATTTCATTGATTCATCACATTTTGCCAGACTCTCTATCAGACCACCATTCTATGTGAAAAAGCCTTGCCTTTAGATGTGGTCAGAAAACACTTCTTCGTTTAGAGCATATTGAAGCCTTTAAACAGCTAGGTAATCATCTCGCTCTTATGATGACTCCGTCTGCCATCAGCTCCCAACTAGGTCATCCACCTGACCGGCATCCAATCAGCCGGTGAGCTCCACAGGAAGCTCCCGGCTGCACAGCGCCTCCCACTGGCGAGCGAGGAGTGAGATGAGCCTCTCTCTGCTGTCGGCTCCGGGGACGAAGACGCACCATTGGACCTCGCCCTCTGCTCCGCTGCTGGATCCACCCCGTCTGGACGGGGCCTCCTCCCCTGCAGCAGTGAAATGGTCCATGGTGAGGTGGCAGAGCAGGTCGGGGCCGGGAAGGTCGTCGAACACCAGGGTCAGAGCCTGAGGGTACGTCTGGTACCCCAGCAGCACCCGGTCCAGATCACGGATCCTCCGAGCCTCACGCAGTTGGTACCGCTCCCTGCAGGACGACATGATGAAGGTGATGAGGAAGATGACTTTAGCTAGGAAGCAGCAGATAGGTGTAAAGGTACATTTCTGGATTGGGAGTTAATGATGAATGGAATGACTAATGTGATAATATATCGGGTGAGGCAGCAGATCTTTGCAATTATTCATGTGTTGTGAATAAAATGTCAAAGTTTTATTGTAAGATAGTCGAATAGTTTATGTTCATTCCATATGTCAAGCCTTTCCATCTCAGAACAATTGTGAATTTATTTCATATCATACTAAATATTGTCTTAAGGTACTGAACAAATCAGAGTCAAAATGTGTCAAAAACTTCAATCAGTATTCACCATTTAGAGCTATATAAGTTATTATCAGAGTAAATAATGAAGTCACAGTGAAATGTCAATAAGGTCTGACCGTCTGAGTATCAGAATAATAACAATAGTAATAAGTATTTATTTCTAAGGGTGCATTCACACCTAATAGTCCGCTTCTCTGGTGCGCACCAGACCACAGTTTGTTACATTGTTTTATTTTTCAGAAGGTTCGGTTTGCGTTCACACGGGCAAAACTCAAACGGACTATAAACTTTAAACACAAGTCATGTGCGCGGAAATGCTGTTCAACCATTGGTCAGACCAGGGGCGGACTGGCGTTCGGGACGAATCCCGATGGGCCGGTAGCCCGGTACCGAAGTGGGCCGGTCGGACCACTCAACGCAGCCCACTGCCCCACTCAGATCGGCCCACTTCGGTACAGGTAAAATTGTAATCAGCTAACGCTTGGCCCATGTATAAGAGTGAACGTGGATCGCTTTATTTAGTGATCGGATACGATCGGAAAAACATTCCATGTAAACGGCGCTATTGATAGGTTGTCAAACTTGTCAATCTTATGTTTTTTGAAAGTAGGCTAATAGATGAACTGAAGGGGTTGGGCCGGGAGAGATGCGTCGTCTCTTCCAATAGAGTGGCGAAGTCCCTCCCCTGACGGTGGACCTCCCATCAGTCCACTCATCAGACAAGCTCCCTAGCTTCGTTTGATGATTGATCAGTAAGTTAGCTAGCGAAATTGAGAAAGACAAGATGGAGAACAGTAAAAAAAGAAAGGGTGGGGCTGAAAAAGCCAGAATGAAAAAACAAAAATTGCTACAGGAAGATGCTGGAACATTTTCGAAAATCACAGAGCTGTTTAGTAGATGGGCTCCCAGTCGCAGTAATAAGGAGGAGAATGAGAAGGAATATGATGAACCACAGACCCGGCATATAATGACAGCAGGTGCAGGGCTGTGTTAATTTATGTTACTGTTAGCAATAGCATTAGTTGACTGAGAAAACCATCATGAAAAAAGTTTAGCAATGTTATGACTAGTATAATATGCCCACGGCTGTGATTGACAACCTGTACAGCCAGTCAGAAGCTAGAATGCCAACCTGAACCTAGAGAGCCAATCAGAACCTAGAACGGGCTGCAGGGCTGGCCAGACTATTATATTCTTCTCCACACTGAAATATGTGAAGAATCGATTGAGGACCACCCTGGCCCTGGATTCTGATGGCTCTGGACACTGATGGAGTGATTGACAGGGTCGCAGAGACAAGTGAGCTGCTGCGACACCTGCTGGTGATGTAAGGTAGAACAGTCTCTTTGTTTTGGGGTTTCTGAGAGGGTATGTGCCTGTTGTATTCCTTGAAGTTGGTTATTTAATACTAGACAAGTGCTCTCATAATGACTATTAGAATCATTTGTTGGTTAGACCACATGGCATTGACTGAATATCTGAGCTGCATGTGCATTGGCACTTCTTTTTGTTTACAGCCAGGCACAGGCAACCATTTTTGACTATACCTGTTGGGAATTCTCAGCAGGGGAGTGGCATAGCGCATTACACCATCTATTTCTACTCTTTCTGTCTTGGAATGAAGAAGAGCGAGAGCCATCTTGTCCTGTTTCGACCTTGTGGCTCTCGCTCTTCTTCATTCCAAGACAGAAAGATCAAATGGTCCTTCGAGCCAGAGACTGAGCCACACTCCACACAGTGACCAAATGACAGATTCCGGGACTGATGATATGCAGACAATGGATGAACCCAACAATGGAGGTCAGGCCATTTCTACTGAGAAGATGGATGGATCCGAAGGTGTCCCAGACTTAACCCAGCTCTACTTACAAGAGGGCCCGTCTCAAACATCACCTAGGCCATCCACACCTGCTCATCAAACAGAGCCTAGCCTTTCACCTGCACCCTTATTGCCTACCCCTCATCTCATTCTGCAATCAGTACCCCTGGAAGTATTAGCCAAAGCCCCGACAAAGCCAATTAGCCATCGTGACCTAGGGGCTAGACCCAAAAGAGATGGACGGCCCCCTGATTACTATGGTTTTCCACGGCGCAAGGCAGCATCCCAAGTATCTCATAGTTTAAGGAGTAAGAGGATACACTTCAGCAAGTCTACTTTTACGTTTACTATAAACCTATCCGAGACTCAGAATGAAAAGGACCTTGGTGTGAATGTTGACAATACCCTGACATTTAGTGACCATATCCGTCGGGCAAGTAACAAAGCGAATGGTATCCTAGCAATGATCCGCAGATCATACACTTATTTGGACTCTGACGTAGTACGTAGTTTATACATCTCTCTTGTACGGCCACTCCTCGAGTATGGGAATGTCGCTTGGTCCCCCATGTACAAAAAGGATGCTAAGCTCATCGACAAAATACAGAGAAGGGCAACGAAGCTGGTTCCAGAACTAAAGGACCTACCATATCAAGAACGACTGTAAAGTCTTAAAATCCCGAGTATGTATTATAGAAGGGCGAGGGGAGATATGATCGAAGTTTTCAAATATCTCCACAACATCTACAAAACATCATGCCCACTACAACGGGATTACAACACCAGGACTCGTGGACACTGCCTCAAGTTGAAGAAACAGTACTCAAGACTGGCTATCCGCCGCAACTTTTTCAGCCTGCGTGTGGTTGACTTGTGGAATGATCTGCCAGAAAGCGTTAAGACGGTTAACTGTCTCAAATCCCGCCTCGACCACTACTGGTCAAACATCACCTTCACTTTGGACTATGTGACTGTTGCCAGCATCCATAGTAAATAAAGAATCAGTGATCTACTCATTTATTTATGAGCGACTAAAAGGCCTTAGGCCTATTACAGCCGTATCCTATTGATTGATTGATTGAAGTCGGCATCAAGTGTCCTTACAGGCTGCTCCGATACAAGTCGACATTCAAGAGGCAGCCGCCACGCTCCGAATTTGAGTGATCTCCAAGCCAGTATTCTCCAGGAAAAGGGAAGAAAAGACGAGCTGGAGGAGCTTAAAAGACAGCAATTGGAGGATAAGCAGCTGGATGAAAAATGCAAGTTAATCGATGAAAGGGCCAGAGCTGCTCAGCAATGTCAAGAAAATGCACACAAAGAGAGAGAGAAAATGGTCAGACAGGTTGAAATGAACAGACGTATTCGTACTAAAGAACAAGAGCTTGAGTCAGCACAACTTGTCACGAGTTTCATAAAACACAATCTTTCTGAAGAGGATGGAGGAGCCTGGGGTCCTACAACCTCATCTCTTCATGGAAATGGAGCAACGTCTTCTTTTTATGATCTGCCTCCATCCAAGATATTCACTCCTGCCCCCCCAAACATGACATATGCTGACTCTCGCTCTCATTTTGCTTTAGCTCCCCTGCTTCCCCAACTTAGCCTTTCCAGAGGACTACCTAAGGCCTCCCAAATCCTTCCCAGGCCTCAACCAATACAGCAAAGCTTATACACTGCCCAGGCTCCCTCTCTTCCCTCAGCAGCTACTGCTGAAACTGCAGCAACGTCAACTCCCCATGTGGCTGCCCAAGCTTTACCTTCATCCTTTCACCCTGCATCTGCTACAGTAATGCCACGCGCCCTTTCTATTCACCATGGACCTGTGACCTCGGTCACTGCTGAAGCCCCTAACAATATGATATCCATGCTTGGTAGCGAACAACCTACCTTTACTGGTAGTCTACAGCCAACGCAAACCATGTCCTCCCAGCAACAATCTGTTTACCCGCATGTTCAATTCCCAAATGTTACAGATCTGCTGATAGCCTCTGCATATGGTATACCAAGACCCTCTATCCCTGTGTTCAAAAGTGGTAGAGAGAAGGATTTTGCCCTCATGATAATGGCCCTCGACAACATCCTTGACAATCATCCCCATCTTACAGAGCAGTATAAATACCAAATACTCTTGGAACATGTTCAGCACCCAGGAGCTAGCAAATTAGCCAGATCCAGCATGCGTGACGCAAGACCATATTCCACTGCCCTCTTAGCACTCAAAGAAAAGTATGGTCAGCCAAGGCTGCTAGTTCAGAGAGAAATAGGTGAAATACTAAATGCCCCCATTGTTCGCATTAATGACGTGGAAGTCTTTGATAATCTGTCCCTCTCTATCCATGCTCTGGTTGGAATACTGCTGTCCCTAGAAGGTCCTGATGGGTGTGAATTAAGATGTGGTTCCCATGTGGACAGACTCCTCAGTAAACTCCGTGCAGTACAGAGATGGATTTGTTGAGCACTGCATTAATCGTGGCATTCTAACTGCACAAGCAACCAAAACCTATACCCTCCTTGACCTATCAAAATGGCTAGTTGAAATCCAGAGCTAAACGCATCGCAGAGAGAGCTGTTGAGCTCCACAGACAGGAGAAACCATGGACTGGAAAGGAACGCCAGCCCCCCGACAAGTCTCCTCTATCTACCTCTCAACAGCATCTGAAATGGATGGCACACCAAAATACTACACCAAAGAAAGGATGAATGTTGAAAGGCCTAAGCCCTACTGCCCCTACTGTATCGTTAGAGACCATTTCCTTGGTTCATGCACAGAATCCAAAGGATTCTCCAAAATGAACATTTCAAAATGGATCAAAGAGAAAGGCAGATGCATTAAATGCGGAAGAATCAATACAATTGACAAATGCACCTTAAAGAGTCCATGTAATGTATGCAAGGACATTCACTTGACTATTCTCCATGACTTTAATTCAAACAAATCAGCTACAGTGATGTACACATCCCCCTCCTCAGAGCTTCTCTACATGGACAAACCTAACCGCTCCCATAAAGTCATGTTGAAAATTGTCAATGTAATTCTCCACAACGGGGACAGGACCCTCACAACTCATGCAGTCCTTGATGATGGTGCTGATTGATCCATCCTGCTCCCCTTTGCTGTCCAGTAGGGCTGAACGATATACCGTGTCATGGCAATAACCGCGGAATGCGCATGCGCGGTATTCACACCGCAGGGACGTGCGGTTTTATTCTTCTTTTTTTTAAATGCCAACGCACTTTAGCACAGAATTCAAAATAAAGATACCCTTATTACTTATCGAAACTGCACATACAATATATACGATTAAAACTGAGACTCCACAGATTATTTAAAGAGCCTGTGACACGAGTTTCCCCCATCATCCAAACCCATCAATTTGAGTAAATATTGTCCCCTTGAAAACCGTTACTGAACTGATTTTGGATATTTGTACTTTGATAACCATTAATCTGCCTTCAATGTTGACAATTTTCTGGATCTTCTCGGGGATTCTTCAAGTCCCGCCAAATGATGTGTGACGTCATTGCGGGCACAGCGCTCCAGCTGCACCGTTCAGGATCCCAGCATCTGCATGTAAACCTTTATATATATACAGTCAGATGTAAACGCACGATGGCGCACACAGCAGCAAGCTCATGATGACAGTTAAATTTTGAACGTATCTGAGAGCTCATGAGGCTGAAGGATCGGTTTATGTTGTATCTGTTAGAAGTTTAGGAGCGTCAATATGGGCAATCATACGGTCATGTAGCCAGTGGTGGACTGGGACTAAAAATCATCCCGGGACTCTTGACCGGCCCACTTCGGTACCGCTAGTAAATTGTCAACGGGGGGAGTGGGGGATGTCAGGGGCGGCGGGTGCTGTAGATAGTAAATGTAAATATGTAAATATTTGTGTCACTGCATCCTGGTAAAATACAAATATAATGTATAATGTCTGTGTCTTTGACCTTAGCGCTGCTAGCCACCTGTGCCCTGTACTACGAAGCCAGTTCAACAGACCCTGGATATGTTTGAGTAACAAACAAACTAACAACAAACTAACACACGAGATATCGCTAAGCGGTCCTACGACGCTGGTTATCAACTCGGTAAATCAAGCCAGGGTTTCTCTCTCCAGCTGAGAGCGCGTTCACGTCTAAGACACGAGTGGATCTGACTTTAATTACATTTGAGTGTTTCGTCAACATAATGTGTTAAATAATACTTCTGCATACAGTCTGTGACACTGTAAGTGTTGCACGGCCAGATACGGCTGGAGAAGCTGACTCAGATAAGGAAATATATGATATATTATGATATTATATGATCGATGATCTGATTGATGATGTAATATGAATGATAAGTGCAACATGTCGGCGTCTTCTCTGCATACGGCAGTTTAAACTGTATTTCCTTTATCCTGTAATATGACTTGAGAGATTGAAACTCCGCACACTGAGTTGATCTCTTTTCTATAGACGCCGGAGTCGGGCAGCGTCAGGTAAAAAAAGTTATTTAGCCTTCTCAAACCTGAGCCTCACGCGCCGCCTATGGGGGATGTGCTAGTAACTTATCCGACCGGCCCACTTCGGTACCGGCCCATCGGGATTCGTCCTGATGACCAGTCCGCCACTGCACCCAGCCCACGTAAACTGTCAACGGGGGGAGACTCGCTGCGGGGAAACGGTGGACCTAGTGTCCCGATCGGAGTAGGAATAATAATAATAATAATAATCCGTGCATTTTATCCATTAATTTCCCCAACATTGTGGTAAAAAAACCACACGTTTAATCCATGTTGTTGGTGTACTACAACTACAAAAAGCATCGGTTTGTTTTCTCATCAGGAAATGCAGACCGGCACAAACAAACGATTTGTAATCATCATCCTCACGATCATTTAATGTATCATATGTTCGCCGCATTGACATGAAAGCACTAATAAATGTAGTTTCATCCACTTGAGTTTACAACTACACAAATAATCGATTTGTTTTTATATCACATCCTACGGGAGGAAATCCAGCAGCTCTCACTACCGATTTTTAATCCTAATGTAATCATCATCTTCACCACGATCATTTATGTTTATGTCGCCGAATTGACATGAAAGCACTGACAAATATGAATATACTGTAGTCAGCTTCATTACAACGTTATTAACGTGCCTAAACTCAGTAATTCACCATTTCTACGCATGACAACACACTTTGTCCGTGTTTGGCTCTCTCGCCGCACAGTGAAGCGTTCCCGCATTGACGTCACTTCCGGCTTCCCCCAAAACTTCAAAATGAGTCGAAGGAACCAGAGTGTATGCAGCTTCCGGTTTTGCCTACGCGTCACTCTCACTCCTTATTTGGTAATGTGTGTGTGTTAGACTGCGCTGGACTGCCGCATAGCCAAGACCGGAAGCAGCAGCCACTCTGGTGGCTACCATTAGCAGCTAACTTTTGCTCTGCGATATTTACATAAAAATGGAATTATGGATTATAAATTAAATCATTTTTTTATACAGAGACGTTAAAAACCTATGGATTAACCGATTCAGCCGCGTTTTTTCTTTCTCGTTTTAATGCCATTGAACACGTCTTTTGATCAGATTGACAACTACGGTGAGACATCTCCCCTAGAAGCTACGTAAAGGTACGTGTTGTGATGTCTGTGTTTGCTTCCCCTGTCCGAGTTCAGATCACTCAGTGATGATACTATATACCTAAATAATCTGTGGAACCTCAGCTTTAATCGGATATCTTGTAAATGCAGCTACGATAAGTAATAATAAGGGTACTTTTATCTTGAGTTCTGTGCCAAAGTGCGTTAGCATTTTTCGCTCAGGGGTCATTTAGATGCTTCTTATGAGACTTGTGTTTTGTTTTGGTAAAAATGGTTTGTATCGTCAGTTAGCTGAGATTATTCCCGTTAATCTGGTATAACACATTAATAGGTTCTTAAATGTTACGATCCCCCGAGACACTGTCGTGAAAAAAAAAGGTACAGTACCCGCCGGGACTTTGGGGTTTAACCATAGACTGTATATATAAATGGACATAGTGTCCGTGACGTCACCCATAGGATTCTGCAGAGTTGCCGAGAAGCCCTTAGTAGGCGGAGTCGGCCACTAACTAACTCCAAATAAGGGCAAAGAGGCGGAGCCGAGGCGGGAACTGCTGCCTCCAAACTGGAAGTAAACAGAGCTAGCTCAGGCTAAGAAGCTAAGCTAACATGAAATACATGCATACCAAGTTACTGCTAACAGTGTAGTTCCCCTATATAAACGTTACATTCATAATCAAATGAGACAATCTGCAAGAGAATTAGCTATATTTTGTTATTCTTAATGCTTATTATTCACACGTTAAGAAAAGACGGACTCCATCGCCCGGACCTAACGGAGCCGCAGTGGGCTAGCTCCGGGACGCCGGCTGGAGCTAGCCCCCTGCGGCTCCGTTAGCTCCGGCGGCCACCACTGGGATAATTGGGTCCCCTATTAACATTTGCTCCCGTTTAGCATTATGGGCGTCATAGCCATAGACTATGAAAGTCTTACCCAAGGCTGAATCATAAACTAAAATGTATATGTATGCATAAAGGGTTGCGTCCTTAGCTGGCTAATAAGTAGCAAGCTAAGCTACCAAGCACACAAACACCTGCGAACGGGGTTAACATGTATAATATTATCATTTTAGACTCCTTGGAAGTTCTGTTAGTACATTCAAGCGCACAGCACAACATTTTAATAGTCTGGTATTTCTAACAATATTCCCTAAAAGGCACAATCACCACGAACACGGCTAAAGGGTCAAGTACAGTAACTACAACTAACTAACGTTGTAGCCTCTATGATTGTAGCCTAGCAGAGTGGACAAGTTGCTGTTAGCTGATGTACGTGTCCATCAAATTGACCACGCCCTAATTTATGCATAACTTTAAAGCTTAATATTAATTAAACAGATGAGTTGAGAAAAAATGCACCCCCCACACAGTAGTCATGGAGGGGGAACCTAACTATACAGAGAATATGGTTTTTTTAACCACGATGTAAACATGTTTATTTCTGCTGTAAAGTTGGGCATTTTAACATGGGGGTCTATGGAAATTGCTCCCTTCTGCAGCCTGCTCCTACTGGCCACTAGATGAACTGCAGTGTGTGGCACGTCCCGGCTCTTCCCCAGAGTTTGCCGCTTGGGTTTAACAGGTTAAAAAAAACGCAATATATACCGCAGGGGGGGGGGGAAAATCGCGATGTCAGTTTTTTTCAATACCGTGCAGCCCTACTGTCCAGTGTTCGGGTCTCTCAACTCAGCCTGAAACAATCTCACTACGCACAGTGCGGCAGGATATAGTGCATATGTGGAGCAACTGTTTCCTTTGGAATCTCTCCTATTGACCAGCCAACTGAAAGGCATGTCATCAACGGAGCATTCACTGCTGAGAATCCGGCTCGAAGGACCATTTGTTGGAGATGAATGTTCAAACTGGAGCCACAAACCACCAGGGGACAGGAGTTTAAACTTCTTTGTTTTATTTGATCAGGGTATGTTGGTGGAATGGTAGCTGTTGCCAATGGTTCTAGTAGAAAAGGTGAAACAAACTGATTACAGCATTTGCACATTAAAATAATACTTCCATCAAATTAGAACTAAATTATATTCATTACTACATTGAACAACAAATGTGTTCAATACCATTGAGGTTACTCAAGTGCAAACATCAAAATTACAAAGAGGATTCTACTTACATTGGTAAATCAAAAGACACATGGTGAACAACTACCAAACACTCAATCCTGGTGTGGGTGTTTGAGGACAAAGAGGAGGAAGTTCTCATCCAGGCCTCTATTTATAGCCTGTGAGGAAGTTCTACCTGCTTCCCTACACAGTGCCTCTTGTGGACAGGAGGGTTTCACACATGCAATTTCTAACAATACCCATTTGCTGTACTTTGTCCTTAATCCCAATTGTACATTCACGTTACTGACTCCTACATATCCACTTTGATACACGGACATTTTTAAGAAACCTTAAATAAAGGAAGGTTTCATTTTGCACCTTACTCCTGTTGTCCATCTCTTATGTTATGGCTTGACTCTGGGGAATCTAGCCATAACAGTATACAGTATATGAGCATAGTAGATATATAATTTATCTGTATTCTACAAGGGTGGCCCGCATGCGTGGGCGGCGGCCCGGTGTGTGGGCCGGTGTGTCTGAACGTCCCGGGCTGAATTTGTGTCCCAGTCCGCCCCTGGGTCAGACATTAAGGGGGTAAAAACGCAAATCCCGGCAATTTCTACCGGAGCCTCCGCCATGGAGCATCGGCACTTTCGGCAGGTTATTCCCATGCTGCCGTTAATCTGGAGATCAACAGACACTAGCGGCTCGCGCATATGATTATATAATCAGACAACGTCCGTTAAAAAACATTCTAACATAATGAGACGTTCTGCAGTAAGGAGGGGCGTTTCACCGACGACAGGTGTTCTTACTTTTATGTAGTTGACGGAGCATTTTTACTTTACACGACACTGTTCAACACTTAATTCTGCTTCACTCTTTAACTAAGTCTTGAAAGACTCCTTCGCTAAAGATTTTTGAAGATATCCGTGTTCTTATGACACGTAAATACTACGCTTCCTATGTTTTGGTGCGGACTCTGTTCACACCAGCAATAAACCGCTCCAGAGTTCGCAAGCAAGCGCTCCGAGACCACCTATTTTAGCGGACCAGAGTCGGGTTGTTTAGTTCACTTAAGAGGTCTCGGATTATGTTCACACCGACCCAAATGAACCGCACCAAGCGGCTAAACGCACCAGGGTTCGATTCAACCGGACTATACAAGGCTGGTGTGAACGCACCCTAAAAAAGGCACACAGTCTGTAGTTCTTCCTCACACCGTTTTTTTATAGCCTGCAGCCAAAGTACAGCTCGGCAGCATTCAGGGAGACGACATAATTCACAGATTTGATTGCTTAGCGTTGGTCGGCCCTGCTTCCCCATCTGAGGGGCATCACAGGAATTATTTCTGCTATCAGATGACTCCCTCTGATAAAGAAGGATAAAAGGTTTTTGAAATGTTGTGGTACAGGAGGGCGTCTTGTGTGCTCACCTGGAGGGAGGTTCTTTGGCGAAGTCTGGCAGAGGATAGCTGACGTAGTCCTCGTCCAACAGGAACACGTCAGTGCTGGTCAGGATCAGAGTCCTGGGCTGGAGGACCGGACACAGCCCGGAGGAGGAGGAGGAAGAGAGGCCAGAGAGAGTGGAGCCTTGACTCGGGATCTGGACCTGGAGGAAGGAATACGAATTAGTTTATAGCACAGTTTAAAAATACTAGGGCTCTACAGAACATTTAAAGCTTCTATTGAGATTTTCAAATAAAAGAGTATAGTGTCTCATCAAACTGAAGATACAAATATCCTTAAACAAAATCCTCAAATAAAATATTGTATGAGATTTGACTGTTTGTATTGAGTGAATGATTTAGTATTTTTCTTAATTAATTTGATCAGTTTTAACATATTATTCCTGTTTAAGAATGTGTGTTTGCAAATCTGTTGTTGTTGTTGTTGTTGTGTGTGAAGGTTATTGTCTGTTCTATAATAAAAATAAGAATTGTTGATCACCAGATATTTGGATTCAACATGTTTTTAACAATTAATAAGTAACTGTATGGGGATACAATTTTAAATTAACACTCCCAACGCTGCTTTTGTTTCAAACTCCAAATCAACACCTACATTATCAATCTCCCAAAATCGTATTTATTGTCATTTTGTTAATGTGTCTCGAATAAGAAACCTAAAAACACTTTGTGTCCAGGGGGAGTAATGTGCACAGCGACTGTGTGCAGCTGAGGTTGCCAGGTTTGTTATTGTTGTGCCTGTTCGGAGACCAAAACCAATCGTGTGTGGCAACCTGCACTGAAACTGGAGACAATGCAGAGAAGAACTAGGCGGAAGGATACACTGTTGCACATCTAGAAATAGTTCCAGCATGTTAAATCCCCTTACAAATGTAAAGTTAGCAAAAAGGAAGGACTTCGTACCTGGAAAACTAGCAGGTAGAGCAGGACGTTGAAGGAGCGTGATGACGAAGACGCTGCGCTGGCCGGAGTTTTCCTCTCTGCCACGATGAATGTCAGGTCTCCCATCTCCTCCTCACTGGGATAAATAAACTTCACCCTGCTGCTGTGGAGCAGCTCGTAGTTCTGCATCTTACCTGCAGCGGGAGAACAAATCTCTGTCAGCTTAATCCTGGGTCAACAATTGGTCTTCTTTACAACAATACAATTTGTTCTAACTTCGCACAGATCTAATAACAATTAGTATGATAAAAACATATACTTTGATACAAATCCATTGACAAGATAAAACAAATAAATCAATTAAAACATTTTTTTTTTTTTTTAATATAAAACAAAATACATCATGGTTGCAGGGCTGTGCATCACTGCCGCTATTCTAAGGCGGACTCGTGTTGGCATGATGACGTTAAGTAGTCTCATTTAGTCATTTGTTTGCAATCGCTGTTTTTATGACACATAGAAGCTTCAGACATTCATGAGTGGAGTATTTAGGTAGGATCTGAGGACAAAACAAATATGACACTTCCCAAAGGCTTCTTTGGTTACCGGTGTTTGTGCTGGTAAACTGTGAGTAGAAGTCCTGATCAGACGGCTCTGGTTGAGGAAGCTGCTGCTGCAGACTCAGAGCCGACATCAGCTCCTGGAGGAAGACACCCGTCCCATAACTGTCCCTGCTGAGGCAGCACACGATGTGATCGGCTGAGCGGCCTGCGAACACAGAGAGAGGAAGGGGAGAGACATATGGGAAGATCGGGAAAGTGAGAGTGTGACAGAGTTATATCAGCTTTAAGAGGTAGTTTGTTATACATGTATATGAGCTCTGCAAACGGGGACAAGGAGTGGGAACTTCCACTGACCTACGACTCTGAAGTACTGGTCGAACAGTCCCACATTGACAGACAGCAGATCAGAGAGTCTGACAGACAGACAGCAGCACAGACACAAGTCCGGATCTCCAGAGTCCATAACGTCCAACACTGACAGACAGAAAGAGGAAGAGAAGATAGAGAACTGATTTAACAAAGTGAAAGTCTACACAGACACTGCAAATGTGCAGATGTGTACCATGCTATGGTTTCTTTGTTATTTGTTAGTTTTTCATCACTCTTCACGGCTTCCATGGGGGAAAATGCTAAAAACAATCTGAATATGATTAGGAATGTTGAAATAGATGCAGGAGCAGTAATATTCAAACAGAAATGACTCACTTTTAAAGGTTTTTCTCAATCAGAGATAACCCTTTAAGTATGAGTGAGAAAAACCAAATGTTCAGGTTCGTATTAGTATTTAGTGACTCTACTGTGACATGTTTCCATGCATTAATGTTCAAAAAGGTCTTTATTTGTTCTCCCTCTGGAAGGAACTTTGGGATTTAAGCTTTTGCAGACCATTTACATGCACAAAAACACAACACACTACAGGAAAGGGACACCCCCAAAAAGCACAATAGGGCCTCTTTACAACAGCAGTGACTCACATGTGATTCTAAATGTAATTTTTTTTTCTCACTGACTAAACCAACATGTCTGTGTATATCCTACCAGAGTGATGAACGAGTGTGGCGGCGGAGTCCTCCAACAGGAAGTAGATGGTGTCGTTGGATAGAAGCAGACAGCAGGTGAGCTCAGACTCTGGAGACTTGTAGAGAACCACAGACAGCCACAACACCTGTCTCACCTCCTCCGACTCAGACTGACACAAAACATTTTAAAAAGCAGTCAAAAACAAAACAAAGATAAAGTGTGTCCCTTTCTAAACATGAACAACCAGGAAAGGGGGGGGGGAAACGCCTTATCGCAGTTCAAAGGTCCTCCAAGAAGAAGAGACTTGGAGTCGACTCAGAACTCTAACGGCCCGTCTACACTACAGGCATAAAAAAATCTTGATGCTGGACGTGTCTGAAGCTTGGCGATTTTTTGCGAGCAACGCGACCAACAACCAATCACATGAATCTCCCGCCCCCGACATACAAAGCAATAGCAATGTTAAAACGAAGTAAACTGGATATAAAATCCCCAAACAGGCGAAAACCTACCAGTTTCACCCACTGTCTCTGCCACCTCCCTCCATGCCTGGTTCCTCCGGTTTGTATCCCGGTAAATAGTTCTGGTCGTAAAGAACCGGGTGATTTGCTACCGTAATTTCTCGTTTGGAATATGAGGAAATGAACTGCTGTCTGGCTCTCCCAGCTTGCACGCGGTTTGATTTGGCTAGCGCTTGTACTGGCGGGATTTGCATAAACTGGATTTGATTGGCTGATGCCAGCTTCGAAAGCATCGGGAGCATCAAAAGTTGAACATTGCTCAACTTTTGATGCTCACGATGCTTGCAAAGCCATGCTCCGCTCCCCACAATGCAGTTCGATTCAAAAGCTTCTACGTCACCCCATTCAAGTGAATGGGCGAAGCGTTGATAAGCTATTATAGAAGCTATTATATATACTGCCCCTAGGTGCAATTCTCTCCAAGCACAACATCCCCTTCCACTGCTACGCTGATGACGTTCAGATATATCTACCTCTCAATGCTAATGCCAACTCCTTACAGCAATTGATGGACTGCTTGGCTGAAATTAAATCCTGGCTGAGCCAAAACTTCCTCACCCTCAACGAGAGCAAGACCGAGGTAATTTTTTTTGGACCCCAACCTCCGGCCTCCCAGGTTGACATTCTTGGCTCCCTGAGTAAAAACATCCTCCCCGCTGTAACGAACCTTGGAGTAACCTTCAATAGCACTTTTAAATTCGATAAACAGGTCAGCAGCGTAGTCAAAACCTGCTTTTTTAAATTACGACTATTGGCTAAGACCAAGTCGTTTTTATCTTTTAAAGACTTAGAGAGGGTAATTAACGCTTTTGTGACATCGCGACTGGACTACTGCAACGCTTTGTATGTGGGCATGGATCAGGCCTCCATAAAACGCCTGCAGCTAGTACAGAACGCAGCTGCACGTCTCCTGACTGGCCACAAATGGCGTGACCACATTACCCCCATTCTGGCCTCACTTCACTGGCTTCCAGTTCGGTTCCGAATAGATTTTAAACTCCTTTTATTTGTTTTTAAGGCCCTAAACGGGCTGGCTCCCGCTTATATAGCTGACTTAATCCAGCGATACACCCCAGCCAGAGCTCTAAGGTCTGCCGACCAAATGCTGCTGGTAGTGCCGAAAACCAGGCTAAAAACTAGAGGGCACCGAGCCTTCGCAGCAGCTGGTCCCAGGCTCTGGAACACTCTGCCCTTACCTGTGAGGTCGGCCCAGACACTAGGGGCTTTTAAATCCTCTCTAAAAACACACTTTTTCTCTCTGGCCTTTTAAAAGTGAGCAGAGCATGACATTTTTCATTTTGTATTTTAACTGTGTCTGCCTTTATATTTGTTGTTTTTAACTTAAATGCTACAAATTGCAATATGTTCCGTATATTTTTTATTCATGTACAGCACTTTGGCGCGACCGAAAGTTGTTTTAAAATGTGCTTTATAAATAAACTTGATTTGATTTGATTTGAAAGCATTTTTCGATGCCTGTAGTGTAGACGGGCCGTAAATGTGATTTGTGCCAGGGGTTTGCTCTGCCTTGCCTAACCAAAAAGTAAATTTAGAACAATAAGAATGTTGAAAGAAAAAACAATCCGCACCACTTTTGATAATGAATTAGCCATTTACCAAAAGTTTCCGCCATTTCGATTTGCCTTTTTTCTCTCGTCTATATGATAATAGCTGTTTTTGCACTGATGACCCGTTACAATGGGTTTTTTGGGCTTCGTAAACTCGTGATCTAAACTTTTTGCAGTTCCTGACATTCTAGAAACAATGTAAATTCAATTTACAAAATGTTTAAATTCTTCACCTTTTTATTCAAAAATACACTTTATGTGTATGTTACCTCTGCTATATATCTGTGAAAGTGGGTCAGCAGCTGCTCCCCTCCGAGCCCAGCAAGGAGCTTCAGTCCTGGGGAGAGACTTGGGGTGAGGTGGGGGGACGGCTGGTTCTCCTCCACCTGGAGACGGGAGGAGTCCCAGCTGAGGAGAAGAAGGAGGTCAGAGAAGTAGAACAAATATAAATACAACTTTAACCTCGCATGATATCTCTGTTAATCAGAAATGAATCTTAAAGAAGTCAGAGGGTATGTGCTGCACAGAGTCTATTTAGCTTTCAGAAAAAGATGTACACGGCTCCAAACAAGGAACAACAAAAAACTAAAGATTTCCTTTACAAAATCTGTTTAAAAATGATTATATCTGTATTTTAACATTTACAAATGACTTCACAAACATTTTGATAAGACGTTTTTAAATACTTGTTACCAAAATATGTCCTGATTGAGGACATTTTAATTTGTGCTTTTTGGTGGACAAACTTTGTGAATATTATAAATATAATCTCAAACATATCTCTGATGTTTCTGATAACTAATCATCATCACACAAAGTTGATGAATATGTGATGAAATCAACAATGCCAATGTATCTTACTCACTTAATGTGATGAGGTGATGAAATGACAGCTTCATTGTGGCAAACCGGATTGATTCTGTATCATGGTTTGTTTTAGATAAATAATGTCTGATAAATCAGTGTGTTGTACTTCCAGCATTAGAGGCTTTAATAACAGCAAACGTGTGATATTAGCATGCAGCTTTCAATGCAGCATCAAGTGGAAGAAGATTTACATGGACAGGTAGTATTTGATGTTCCACTGCTTCAGAAGTGTACCTGTTGGTGCTGTGTGATTTCCTCTTGCTGGAACAACAGCACTGGTCTCTGGATCCGTGACGGCCTGAGAACACAACAACAACGTGTCAACACACGGAGAGAATACACCAGTAAGAGTCAAAAACCATGGTATTCAGTCTTAACCTTGTGTGTGCGGCCCGTCCTGTGGACAGGGCAGAGGCAGGGCGACCATCTTCAGCCCCTCCAGAGCAGCTCTCCTCTGCCTAAGCTCCCCCAGGAAGGAGCTCCTGTTCTGGGCCAGAGGGAAGAGCAGCAGCAGCCTCTGACCGCCCAGCAGCAGCTCCACAGAGTGACTCCTCCTGCGCTCAACATAAGAGTTCAAATACAGATGATGACCAAAGTTAAGCGTGAGGAAACTAAATCATTAAGTTGGAAATCGCTTTTCTGTTTTACAAAGACATTCGGCTATCTAGACATTACATTTGTGTCCCCAAACATTCACTGTTAATTACACTGAACAAAAATATAAATGCAACACTTTTGTTTTTGCTCCCATTTTTCATGAGATGAACTCAAAGATCTAAAACATTTTCTATAAACACAAAATAACCATTTCTCTCAAATATTGTTCACAAATCTGAAAAAATCTGTGACAGTGAGCACTTCTCCTTTGCCGAGATAATCCATCCCACCTCACAGGTGTGGCATATCAAGATGCTGATTAGACAGCATGATTATTGCACAGGTGTGCCTTAGGCTGGCCACAATAAAAGGCCACTCTGAAACGTGCAGTTTTGCTTTATTGGGGGGGTCTGGGGGGGTCCGAAAACCAGTCAGTATCTGGTGTGACCACCATTTGCCTCACGCAGTGCAACACATCTCCTTCGCATAGAGTTGATCAGGTTGTTGATTGTGGCCTGTGGAATGTTGGTCCACTCCTCTTCAATGGCTGTGCGAAGTTGCTGGATATTGGCAGGAACTGGAACACGCTGTCGTATACGCCGATCCAGAGCATCCCAAACATGCTTAATGGGTGACATGTCCGGTGAGTATGCTGGCCATGCAAGAACTGGGATGTTTTCAGCCTCCAGGAATTGTGTACAGATCCTTGCAACATGGGGCCGTGCATTATCATGCTACAACATGAGGTGATGGTCGTGGATGAATGGCACAACAATGGGCCTCAGGATCTCGTCACGGTATCTCTGTGCATTCACAATGCCATCAATAAAATGCACCTGTGTTCGTCGTCCATAACATACGCCTGCCCATACCATAACCCTACCACCACCATGGGCCACTCGATTCACAACATTGACATCAGAAAACCGCTCACCCACACGACGCCACACACGCTGTCTGCCATCTGCCCTGAACAGTGAAACCCGGGATTCATCCGTGAAGAGAACACCTCTCCAACGTGCCAGACGCCATCGAATGTGAGCATTTGCCCACTCAAGTCGGTTACGACGACGAACCGGAGTCAGGTCGAGACCCCGATGAGGACGACGAGCATGCAGATGATTTTTTCAGATTTGTGAACAATATTTGAGAGAAATGGTTATTTTGTGTTTATAGAAAATGTTTTAGATCTTTGAGTTCATCTCATGAAAAATGGGAGCAAAAACAAAAGTGTTGCATTTATATTTTTGTTCAGTGTATGTTTTGCCCAATTATTTCAATTTTCTGTAATGAATACAACTTATCATGTTATGTTTTTTTTACTGCATTGGAAACATGATTGAAAGGCTAAACACCAACAAATATGGACTAAGGAAGAATATTCTGTTGATATGTGGGGCATTTTGGAAGTTATATTATTTTTGTGATTAAGACTTTTGGAAAAGTTAAAAAAAGAAACATTTGTAAATATTACCATTTTAAACTAAATATAATAACACAAATAACTTATCTAGCTAGTTTAACACACTTCATGTTGTTCGTTTTTTTTTTGTCCTGTTAAATGTTGTGCAGACACACGAGTGCTTTCAAATTATACTTTATAAAAATGTAATTGTCAGTAAAAATCTGGCATAAATACACTACACAGAAAAGCAAAACAATCCATTGATCCAACCACAGCCTCTGTACCTGTGGTGGTGTTTGGGGTCGGGGCAGGAGGTGTTACTGCTTCTTTCCTCGACCTTTGAAGCCCTTTCTCCAGGGTGGAGCACCATGGAGCCGATGGGCACACGGACCAGCCTGCACCAGGAGGAGGAGGAGTGATGAAGGCCAGCGCTCCTTCTCTCACTCTCTGCCAGCTCTCTGAAATCAATCTTCAGCACCCAGAGGTGTCTGTGGGTGAGAAAGAGGAGGGAAGGGAGGCTGGGGTCCTCTCTGCTGGAGAAGATGTCTGACAGGAACTGGTGGGCGTCCGGGGCCGAGAAGGAGGTGGAGGAGGAAGGAAGGAGAAAGGCAGCATAGCCTCCCTGGGCCCCCTGACTCTCCTCCAGCTCCCAGGAGTTGATGAGCGAGCGGTGGAGGAGCTGAGGAGGGAGGGGGGGCTCGGGGTCAGGCTGAGACTTCACGGCCTTGAGAAAAGGAGGAAAATACGTTTATTTTTATTTTGGTATCGACATGTATATGCTTCACATATCATACTGGTGGTGACCTATGGTGAGAGTGTGGGAGAGAAACCCCCCAAACATCTATTTGGAGACCATTTACAGTACATGCACAAAGCCCTGTATAGCACACTACCGGGACAGGCAAACCCCAAATGCATAATACAAATATTAATACTACATTTCATTTTTATAGCGCTTTTCCTGGTGCTCAAAGACGCTTTGCATAAAATCAGAAACAGTACAAGGTAATACGGCATTGTGTTCATTCATATTGTTAAATAAAATCCCAATGTAACTTTTTTTACTCACTTTCAAAACATCTTGACACCGAGTTTACATAGAATTGGGATTTTTCTTTTTAAAGTTCTACCGTTAGACAACTAGACCGAAGTATGTCCATACCAGATTTCTAGACTTTAGTCCAACCAGAACCACATTATGTCTTTACTCATCGTGATAAGATGTACTGTCTGCAAATCAAGTTTCAGCAGCGTAGTGAACTGTGATGCTCTCTCCTGTGAGAAAGTTGTAATATTTAAAGAACACCTAAAATGATCGCAATACCTACTAATGTAATACAAACATGTTTAAAAGGGGAAACTAAATTGGACTATCTGTGCTGTAAAATGTAGGAACTCTCAATGCTTCACATGCTGCTCTCTGACCTGGATCAACACCTTCAGCTCGCTCCTGGTCTGCCGGAGCGCCTCGGGCTCCGAGAAGAGGAACCAGCGGGTCGGGGCGGCTTGGAGGCCGAATGCGAGGCAGGAGTCAGGGAGCTCGGCTTGGGAGGAGAGGAGGAGCTGTGAGTACGGCAGCAGGAGGTCCACCTGCAGGCTGGACAGCACCTCCTCCACACTCTGCTCCTGGTCTGAGAACAGATTGCTCTTAATATTCAAACACACAGCAAATCAACAAGCGCACGTCATGCAATTGATTTTGGATGATATGCATGCTTTTAACACACAGTGGAAAAAAAAGGCAGTTACTGTTGTGTTTGTTAGCACGGTGATCCCTTGGTTTTCTGTCAACATTTCTTTATAAATCATTGTTGCCGTTTATACGTTATTATTAAAAGGAAAGCTATGTGGATTTTCAGCTCCGTTACTGTTAATAGTAAACGGTTCTGCATTAGACCTGGTGTTGCATCCGGACTTGGATGTGCA
Organism: Pseudochaenichthys georgianus; assembly: GCF_902827115.2. Taxonomy (NCBI): domain Eukaryota; kingdom Metazoa; phylum Chordata; class Actinopteri; order Perciformes; family Channichthyidae; genus Pseudochaenichthys; species Pseudochaenichthys georgianus. Next base: position 34,288,566 of record NC_047507.1, on the reverse strand, counting down.
TGACTGTAGGTACCAGAACATTACAATGCCTTTCCATGAACCAAGGCAATTCTCATGAAGCACGATTAGTTAATTTGGCAACAAGCAGCAAAGTAAACTAATATGAAAAACGAAATCTGATTGTGTGTTTACCTGCGTCCTGATTGGACCGTGTGAAATCATCTGACAGGTACATCAGGCACAACATTTGGTCTGTCAGCACCAGGCAAGCCTTCTTTTGCTCCACTTCCTCCTTCAGCTGAAGACAGTAGCACCACAGGACCCTGCTGACATGCACCTCTTTCTCTTTCTCCTTCTCCTCCTCCTCCTCCTCCTCCTGTTCCTCCTCCTCCTCCTTCTCCTCCTCCTCCTCCTCTTCTTCTTCACACAGCTCCTCCTGCTGGCTACCAGGCTCCTCTGCAGAAGGAACAGCGAGCGACGTGGAGGAAGAGGAGCCGACGGACTCCTCTAAAGAGTCATCCAGGCCCATCTCGAAGTATCCGTCCCTGGAGCCTGGACTGTAATAATGAGAATGAAATATGAATCAATTATTAACGTTTTTTGAATTTGAGGGGATCCCAAAATCTAATGGGAACATCTGAGGGGATTAGTTTTTTAGGGGATCAACTGGGAAACCAGTGGTTACATTACCTGAGACTTCCCTCCTCAGTGCACTCCACATGGGACTGAAGCTCTCTGCATTTAGACCTCTTGTCTTCCTCTCTCTCCTCCTCCTCTGTCTCTTCCTCCTCCACCTTCTCCCTTTTCTGCTCCTTCAGAATGGAGCTTAGCCGATGGGAGAGCTGGGTAATGAAGTCTTTGTTGGAGGAGGAGAGGGAGAGCAGCAGAGAAGGAAGTAGAGGACAGCAGGCTGCGCTGCAGGAGAAGCAAGGGGTCTCAGCTGGTCTGGAGGGGGGGGAAGAGCAGCAGGCGCAACTGGAGGAGAAACAGGATGGAGATCTTTCTTTTTACATTTCATGACAGAAACAATGTTCAGAAATGACTACCAGACTTTATTGCTTCAGTTTCCCTATCCGCTCATTTTCAATTCATTAACACCCCTGCTACTATTTCATATCCCTGGTATAAATCAAACCTATGGACGTTACATTTTTAAATAACATTTAGAATGCTCCTCTATTATTAAGACCATTGGTTCCATGATAAAACATCCATTTGCGAATGCGTTTATTAGTTAAAGGGGCCCTACTGTGCTCATTTTCAGGTTCATGTGTCTCTACTGTGGGGGTTTTTCTCATCCTGCCTGTGCTGCAGCACCTCTTTTCACCCTCTGTCTGAAACCAGAGCCCAGTCTGCTCTGATTGGTTAGCTGGTCGACTGTGTTGTGATTGGTCAACGGCTTAGATATGTCCTTCCCCTTACCCCATAACATCCAATGTGTTGAAGCACTAGCCAATAGAAGTGCGAGTGTCACAGTCGTGTCATTATGTGATGGAAGGAGAACAAAGGAATCCAATGGTTGGGGGAGTGCGTGGGAGAGAAACTCCCTTTGGGAGGAACACAGGGATTATAGCAAACATAACACCCTATAAGAAAGGAAAACATTGAAAAAGCAGAATACCCTTCAACATCACCAGATCCAAACAGCATTGATCCAAGTTACAGCTATTTCACTTTAGCATGCTACCTTTTTAATTTGCAAACTCTACAAAAATAGTCTCTAAATATTACGACCTCTACCTTGCTATTATTATTTTACTCCTGAAAAGTCATCCCCAATACTTAAAGGTGTTGCACATTATAAATTTAAGGATTAAAAGTAGATTTTCCCAGCAGTAGATTAAGAGAAATACAATAACCTTTAAGTTAGAAAATTGTATTTAGAGTTGTTGTGGTAAATAATTTGATTTGATACTGACCAGACAGCCTTTGTAGAATTTGTAGTAGTAGTAGTAGTATTAGTAGTAGTGGTAGTAGTTATGCTTGTGGGAGCTCCACAGAGTGTGTGTTCAGACAGACTGACAGCAGGTTGGTGTACCTGCAGACAGCAAAACAACATTAGAGTGCAGCTGAGACTAAATATATATCAAAACATTTGGCAAAATGTGTTGTTTTTAATCAAGACATTTTGTTCAATGACAAACTATTACACCTCAAATCTAAATGATAAGTTTAGTTTGTTCACACATTATTCTTCCTTTATACAACATATTTTACAGATCTCAGAACAGTCACAATGCCATCTGCCTAAATGATAACCTGAAAATATTAAATAATTTGTAAAACAGTCCTCTGACAAACTAATGCTAGTCTTTTTGCCTTGCTTGATCCATCAAGATATTGAGAGAACACTGAAGGATGCATTGCTGTCGTGAGCATTGGTTTGGAAATTAGAACCTAACATTTGTTAGATTGTCCGTCAAAGCAGACTCAAACAATCAGCCACAGATATCACATTCAGCAAACGCTAATTGTCTGTAATTAGGTCGTCGCGGAACTTGAGTGCAAACAATATTGTATTTTATTATTTAGAGACAGTCTAAAGTGAATCATTTGTTTTCTTCCCAGCAGAAACTAGAGCAATATGTGATGATAATATGATGGTTGTTTTATGCTGCCCTCACCTGGGTGGGGTCAGCAGGCAGGAGGTTTGTGTTGGTTTTAAAGCTTGGTGGGGGGGGTGCAGCGTCCACAGGCGGGAGAGTGCGGGGGGGAACGGAGTCTTCTCTGCTTGTCACTTCTGAAACAGAAAACCAAATAAACGAGGGTTGCTGTGAGGCGAGGAGCAAGCTCTGCAGATTTACTGATGTCCTTCTGGGTTCATTTACAGATTGACAGTTTCTATTTTCGTGCAGAATAATTTGACAAGTTCTTACCAAAACATATTGAATTGTGTTCAAAACATGTTGCACTAATTTGATGGCTGAAGCTACTTAAATATAAATATTATATGATGTTTCTTGTCTTAACATTAGTTACTAAACATGGGGTCTTAGAAATGATGGGTATTTTTTACACGTCAGAACCCTAAAAGTGTAAACAAGAATAAGAGATAATCATCAGCACAATAATAGATTATGTCAATCTATGAAACAGTCAAAATAAAATATTAAATAACGTCTAGCTTCAGTTAAACATATTCATGCATACTCAGTTCTGACAGAAATAATGTTTTCAAATGTTGTAACCATTTATATCTCATCATGCAAAGTGTGAATCAGAGACAATGTTCAAAAATAGACAAATCCAACGTGCACTTAGTTCTTATTATTTGGATAGGGACATTCACACAGTGTGCAGCCTGTGCTAAGCGACACAGACGGATGTTAGTCAGGATTATCAGGGTGTCCAACAACCTTCAGAAAAATAAATGGTGACCATCAGTCGCTGGTTAGTTGTTCCCCTTTGTGCTCAGCTGTTGGAACAGCCACCACTCAGTTTTAAATAAATTAATCATTCAGAAAAATAAACAGATTTATCTCAAACCTAGTACAACTTTTGTGGTGTGAAGGTTTTGAGACCAAACATGGCAGCAGCAGCCCAGCAACTACCTTGTTCTGCAAGGTCAACTTATTGGGGTTTTCTCCCGAAAGTGCCGTCTGCTGGCGAGGTAAAGCACTACAGATATTTGAAATATAACATACAGCTCGACTGATAATGATTTGTTTTGGTTGGGTCTTTTTTTTTTTGGTGGATAAAATACATTTTGCTGCTGCCCTATTCAAGCAGAACATTCCTTAGCTTCTGTGCCTCCTAAAAACAGGGCCTTTGTGACCACCATCTACTGTTGGTATTCCACTAGCAGCGCAGAGCTGCACGTGATCAGTCATTCCTGTAGTCTAATAAGACTAAATGTTTATTTTAAACTATTTAAGCTATTAATCTTCAGTCACCAGACACTGATTTATCTGTCATGTTGAAATAAACATGTTGTTTGAAGAGTTGTGTTAAACTCTTGAAGACATTTAGCTGACGCCAGGTTTCTACTCTGGCACCTGGAGATGAACGATTCTTATTCTTGCATACAAAACCCTGAATCTCCTATAAGTAAAACATCTGAGATGGGCAGATCTTTTTGTATTATTGGTTGGTTTGGTCAATTTAATTAGAGCTATGAGATAATGAGGCTGTTGCAACATGTGCGATGGACAAATGTCATCTTAGTAAAGATTTAAGTCAGTAGGGGCTTAAAGTTATGAACAGCGAAAGCAACAGGCAATTGGTCACCATTTACTGTATACGTATACAGCTCTGGACAAAGTTAAAAGACCCCTGCAGCATTATCAGTTTCACTATTTATAGATATGCGTTTGAGTAAAACCTTTTTCTATTTGATTCTTTAAACTACTGACAACATTTCTCTGTGTTAGAATTCAACAGACAGTGGAATGGAATGAGATTGAGATTGGTCTCTTTTTCCAGAGCTGTACAAGTTTGAGGAGAAAAGCAAAGTGTATTCTCCAGGAAATAAAACACTGGGGATATCTGGTTTAAAACAAGACTAAGCAACAGCAGCAGGTGAGCTACATTAGCTACAAATATGTTGGATTGATAATGAAAATAATCACTATCTGCGCCGCAGCAAGCACCATCAGCTGCTGTTTTGGGGACAGCAGCTGATAAAGAGCAGAGAAACATACTCATCTGTCTGGCTGTTGCCTTAAATCAAATGATACCAAATCACCACCCCTCCCTCAGCCCTGCACAGCCTGATACATACATGATTACCTTGGCTGGGGCAAGAGGCCTGCTGGGCCGGACAGGAAGAGAAAGAGGAGGAGGAGGAGGAGGAAGGGGAAGAGGTGACAGTGGGAGGAGCGACAGCAGAGGAGCAGCAGGAGGAAGAGGAGGGGGGAGAGGAGGAGGAGGAGGAGGAGGAGGAGGAGGAGGAGGAGGAGGAGGAGGAGGAGAGGAGAGGAGGTGCAGCAGCAGACAGCCTGGTCTCCTCACTGATCTGACGAGAGGACAGAGAGGAGGAAGCTTCAGAGAGCAGCGACATCATGGAGCAGAGGAGCATCCTAACACCTCCACCCAGCAGCAGAGGAACAGTCACACCGGGTTGAAGACTGATATTTTCGCTTTGAATACAGACACAGCACTGGTATCTTTAAATGAAAACAACTTGACCAGTGCTAGTCCAGTTCAGTTGTAATACTACTGTTCATGTATCTGGTTGTGTGAGTTCAAGAGTTAAAACTGTGCCATTCAACTTTCAAAATCGTGTTCCAACTTGTGACTTGGTTTCACAGTTTATTGAATGGTGTAGAATATGTGAACAAGCTGCATTCAATACCCTGCGTTTCTGCTTGCTCTCTGGACCCAAATGCACTTAATATCTCAACTTTCCTGAATAAGAAATACAATACAAAATATTTCCAACGCTCTCATTGAAGAACAAGAAAAGGGAAGGTTCACAGTACATGTTCTACACATTTTCAGGAAAAACTAACTACACTTTTTTTGTAGGTTCTTTTTTAACACAATCAGTTTTAGCTCGGTGCATTTGAGTTTTTCAGGTAGGATTACAACCAGCCAGACGGCATAAGGACTGTTTTAGGCGTCTTTGACTTGCTGTATGTGTCGTAACTCTGCTGCTGATGTGCACATGTTCAGGTTAGTCATTTACTTTATCACATCTATATGAGCCACATCTTAATGGCCTATAATCAGGTGAGCGTGATAAAAACACTACAGAAGGTTTCAGGGTTCATTCCTATGGAAGATATGAACATTATTTAACACAGGTTTGGGTTCAAGATTCTTGTTGAGAGTCTTGGGAGTCAAATCATTGCAAAACAGAAAATACTGATAATGTTAAAAAATTCCCCAAAACCTGAAAAACAATGAGTAAAAACCTCCATAAAAGAGATGAATAAACTACTTATTGACACTTAATATGTAAATGTATCATTCATTCTCATCTTTTAGGTGGCAACTGTCATTATATCTGACAAAAATACAGACAATTGAAATAATACAAACTGGTTTGTTGCTGCCTGAAGTCTAATGAACGTACCTTCTTGTCTCCGCTGCTCATCCGGTCTTTGACTTCTTTGGCTTTCTGAATTGCTTTCAACACTTCCACTGTGTCCAGCTCCTTCTCCGTCGTCACCTTACCGTCCAGACAAACCTGGAGGCGCAGAGAGAAGAAAACACGTGTGACAGTCCTGAAGTACGATCAAGAGCAGCAGTAGCAGTAGCTCTAGTAAACTAAACAGCAGAAATCTTGATAATAGTACTATCAGTATGAGAATCTTATTATACTTAAGAAATATACGTCATTTTGCATGTTTCTCTCTGTGGGTTTTAAAACTGTAATAAAAACAGCAATCGCCGCAAAGAGGAAATACAAATAGAAGGCACTTCTTAAATGAAATTTACAAATGTACAAAGTAAAAAAAGGTAAAGTTAAAGGGGTACAAAATGTACAGGTTTTATTAAGGGTTTAATCAATTAATCTTTATATTCATTTGTGGTTGCAGTCTTTGAGTGTGCTTGTGTGTGTCACAGTAGATGTATAAGCAGTTTATATAGTATATTGGTAGGAGTAGTGGTACTTGTAGAGAGTCATTTCTTACTATTGCGTGGATTAATACAAATATTAGGATTTAATTCAATGTTAAGGGTGTTTTACCTGTGCAGTAGTAGCAGTACGGCAATACAAAACATTTGGTGCTATTGGCTGCAGTAGAAGCAGTAGTAAAGAGGTAAATATATATATATATATATATATATATATATATATATAGTGTGGGGTTTCAGTGGTGTACCTCTGATGCCCGGTCTCCAAACTGGGCCAGCACCTTGGTCCTGTAGTCCGGGATGATGCACATGGGGTTACTGGACAGGTTGAGTTTCTCCAGACAGGGCAGAGAGCCGATGTTCCTGATCTCCTCCAGCTGGAATGAAACACACACAAGTCACAAACAACGCAAATCCCATTGGCTTTTTGTTAAGGGAACCAGACGAAGCTAAAATGTTGGTTGAACTACATAAATATGTCTTAATAGATATTTTATTTACAAGCTGGTCATTTAGTGTTTATTTTGTACTTCTTCTCTGATAGTAGTATATGTCATACATTTTGTAGGAGGTAATGTTTTTATTTTTTTGAAGATTTTTTTCAGGCCACCAGTGCATTGTAGTGACACTTTTATAAAGGGGGAGACAGAGGGGGTGACACGCAGAAGATGGGTCCCATGGCGGATTCACAGCCGGGTTATCAGCATGGGGAGCCCTTGTATATCGGTCGCCAGCTCTACCAAGTGCTCTAAGCGGGCCATTGGTAATGTTTCTATTCGGGCCGCAAATGCATCTTTTGCACAATCAAATATAAAAAGAAACTGTCAGTTTTTATGTTACTCTCACTCCTGGTCTCAGGACGTCCCGGTGTTCTTACCTGGTCCAGCTGGTTGTGGCTGAGGTCCAGGTTGACCAGTGAGTAGAGCTTGGTGAGGCCGCTCAGCTGCTGCAGCTGGTTGCCGGCCAGACTCAGAGTTTTGATGTTTCCTAGACGGGTGTGAGCAGCTTCCAGGACTTGCAGGCAGTTGTAGGACAGATCCACATGGACCAGATTGTAGAGGTGCTGCCAACACAGAAAGGTTACTTCACAGCTATTGATTCATGACAAACTAAGGCTGCGGCCACACGAGGACGAATTCGGTCGTTTGCGTTACTGTTTAGTGTCATATAGACCGTTCGGCCACACGAGGACGACCGAATACGGCACTAAACGACTGAGGAAACGATAACGGGTCCCAAGGTGGATAGAAAGGCATACGCCACTCTCTGGGGGGTCAAACGGCTCCGTGTGTGCGCCCTATCCGAACATTTTCAGATCACTGATAGTGATTGCGCAATAGCCCCGCCTCTCCCCACCTCTTCTGCTCACCTCCGTTTACCCCGCGCCAGTGCTGAAGTGTTTCGCCACCAACAACAACAACAATGGCGGATCGCAGAGTTGCTATCGTGCTCCGGACGCTATTGACCATGCTACAGTTGTTTGTGCAACATCTACAGCAATAATGATGAGGCAATAGCCCCGCCTCTCCCCACCTCTGCTGCTCACCCCCGCGTCAAAGTAAACTGCACCCTGAATTCAGATTATTTATCTTTCTCTCGATATGGACCTAAACGCGAGTGAAGTCTAATCTGACAGGACGGAGACACGCAGCTCTGCTCACCTGCAGCAAAACACACACTTCAAGTCAGATCATCACCCTTAGCTATTTTAATTACCTCTCAAACTCCCTAAACTAGTTATAAATATGTTTATTTTTACAGTCGGCCGGGTCACTGATTACTGGATCAGCTGCTGCATGAGACAGACACTGGCGCTGTCCGAAGAGAGGGAGGAAAAAGAGAGGCTCTGTATATTTTATTATTATAATATATAGAGTCGTTATTCATTTGTTTTAAAGCTCAATAAATAACAAAGAAGACCTTTGACCGGCACTTTTATCATTTTGTCCGGAAGATTTAAACTTTAATACACGCTGACTGGCGAAAAACTCTGCCCGGTTCCCTCGGCCCCCACCGCGGAGAATAAACAGAAGGGCAACCATGACAACCATGCTTCTTCGCTGCTTTTGTGGAGGAAGTTACAGCGCCACGTACAGGCTCGGCATATGTACTGCAGCTTCTCCAGCGGTTGGAGCTAAACGGAGCGGTCTCGTGTGGGCAGACACTATCCGGATAATTATTGCATGTGGACGGAAGCTTGTTTGCGATTGCGTTTGCGTTAATCCTATGCGTTTAACCGTTTTCGTCCTCGTGTGACCGCAGCATAAACATCTGTAGGGGTGTATAACTGCAGCTGTCAGGACCAGATGCAAATCAGAAAATGTATAGGAAAATATTTGCAAAATCAGAATCCAAAATACTTTATCAACCCTACATTCGAGAGTAGAAATAAAACAAACAATTAAAATATGTAGAAATGTATTTTTTCAGAAGTGTAAAAAATAATAAGCTGAAAATGTTATCTATGAAACTATCTTTGGACTGATGTTCAGACTTAAATTATTGTTGGGCTCTTTAATTGATTTACTGATAATTTACAAGATAATCAAGTAATTGCTTTATCTAAAATAATGATCTATAAACTCAATAATAGGTAGCTGCAACCCTATAAATGATACTGACATAAAAAGGAAACTGTCCACTTACCTGGAGGTTCTCCACTGTGGACAGCTTGTTGTGACTTAGATCCAGAAACTCCACCTTAGGAATCAGTTTCTGCAACAGAGAAACACTCAGAGTCAACCTACAGAACCTGATGTACCTTAACATTTCTTTAATCACTTACCCATGCTTTCTTTAGCCCTTTGTTAAGATATTAAGGCATGACCTGCTGATATAACATATTTGTATCCACTGTTTTATTAAAAAATGCTAAAAAAATAATATCCAGCTCAATATATGTTCACTTCAGACAACTTTTTCAGGATGTCCATGGCCAGTAAAGATAAATAATGCATATACCGTACTTTTCGGACTATAAGCTTTTTTCCCCATTTTTTTTGTACAGCTAACGACCACTAGGGAACCTCCTCAATCTATGGATTTTACAGGTAAAATTAACCACCTTTTAACACTATGGGCTCTATGACCGGTCCGCGCCCGCCACCTTTAAGCGGCGGGCTCCAGCAGGAAAAGCCAATAGGCGCGTTCACACTGCGGTACTTTTCCCACAAAGGTTCATGCGAACTTAGTTCATGATCGCGTTCACACCAAAAAGAGCCGGTACTAAAATTAGTTCATGCGAACCTTTTTACCCCCTCGAGCAGGGACTTTCGAGTGGCTCTTTTGTGAGAAAAGAGCTATATTTCTGATTGGCTGGGCGGATTGCAAACCACGCCCCGTAAAACTCCCAAAAAGTTTTGTGAAGCCGCCATTTTATTATCCTCGCATTAGCATTATTAGCATTAGCATTAGCCCAGCACAGAAATGCAGAGAGACTAACTTATGGCAACACAAAATAAAACATGGGAGCGGGGGAGATGAGGAGGTGTCGGCGTTCTGGCGATTTACTCGGAAGGCTTCAGTAGAAGCTGCTGGGACTCCCAGCAGCTTCGACTGAAGCCAGTCCCCAACTCCGGGGACTTCCGGCCGGGGACTTTGGGCGGCAGTATACGCCGTGAAGTGGGTTGCGGCCTGCCAGTAAACCCAAAGCAGAAGAAGAAGAAGAAGTGACGACAGCGGCTTCATTTGCCTAATCCTCCCCCAGGGACTTTTTCTGGTGTGAACGCGATCTGTACTTACTTAATGCGAACTAAAGAGTTCGCATGAACTAAGTTCGCATGAACCTTTGTGGGAAAAGTACCGCAGTGTGAATGCGCCTAATATGGTCTAGCTGCGGCCGCGGCCAGTACACGGCGGTACACGACACGCCCACCTGACACGACACTACGGTGGCTGAGAGGCACCACCGTTAAAAGCGAATTGACGAGATTTACATCATACAGCCCATGTAGTATAAACATTGATTTTAATTTCTTACAGTAGGAGAGGTTTTGGGGTTTAGGTTTAGGAGGGAGGAAGGAAGATTAGGATTAGGTAAAAAGGTAGGGAGTGGTTAGGGTTAGGATGGGGGGAAGGGAAGGATTAGATTGAAGGGAGGGAAGAGAACTGCTACCCGGGAACGTTCATACTGGGTAGTTTATAAAAAGATTATCCAACGAGTTAGAGACCACAAAGGAAGTGTAGTACCGCCGTTTGGCCACAAGACTCCGGCGCACTCCTGGGGGCTTGGTTCAACCTCCACTGTCCGCGGCCGCAGCTAGACCCTTCTCAGCCACCGTCGTGTCAGGTGGGCGTGTCGTGTACCATCGTGTACCGCCATGTACTGGCCGCAGCTAGACCCTTCTCCTGTCCGCGGCCGCAGCTAGACCCTTCTCAGCCACCGTAGTGTCGTGTCAGGTGGGCGTGTCGTGTACCGCCGTGTACTGGCCGCGGCCGCAGCTAGACCCTTCTCGGAAAAGCTGGAGGCCGGAAAAGAGTGAGACAGGTAGCGCGCCAAAGTAAAAGTGGAACCGAGAGACAGAACGAGAGCAAGACAGACAGACGAATTTAGCTGCTGCGGCTTATATGCAGGTGCGCTTTCTAGTCCGAAAAGTACGGTAGTTCAATTTTTTTCAGCGAGGAGGTCCAGACAGTGTTTTCTGTGCGTGTCTCACCACAGAGCTGTCGATGGTGCTGATGCCGTTGTGGCTCATGTCCAGCGTAGTCAGATTTCTCCACACCGGGATTACCGCGGCGATGGGACAGCCTGACTCCGCCCCCTCAGCCTCCCACTGAGAGAACTCGCTCGACTCCGGGACCAGGATTGACTAGAGGGAGACAGAAATAACATTACCATCAGGTCACGATCTACAATAATCTGCATAAACACTAGAGAAGTATTTAATGTAGACCTTACCGTCATAGTTTCCATGGAGTGGTGGATACTCAGAGTTGCCAGACTAGACCTCAGAGATGAAAGACCTCGGATCTGCAGCGAGCTGCACTCACTGATCTGAAGACGGACAGTTTGAAAAAAGTAAGGTGAATTTGTAAATAAATGAAATACAGTTTTTTAGTTTTAGTATTTCCATTTTTGGAAGCAGAAAATGTTTTATTTTCTACATTTCTGAGGGAAAGATTGTACTTTTTACTCCACTGCATTTATTTAATGACTTACTTTGCAGATTCATATTTATAATTTTTTGAATACAATCAAAAACTGAGTGATGATGTTATTACTGTGCATATTTAAGATTACTAAACCGTAGACTAGAGAAACTCCCTCTGGGGAGGACTTGGGATGTTAGCCTTTGCAGACCATTTACATGCACACAAACCTCTATAACACTACAGGGAAGGGAAAACCAAAGAAAGCATAATAGTGCCCCTATACATTATTCCGGAATGGGTCAAAGCACATGAAATTTGGGGCGTTTAAACATGTTACTTTGAGTTTAATTTTATAACAATATTTTCTGTACTAATTCTTAACTAAAAAAATTAAATGTTGGGTGAAATGTTTGTTAACCTGGTGTTATTTATTCCCTCATCAAATATGAGGTTTGTGTGTATATGTGTTGATTAAGCAGTATTTTATCAGACAGACAGACAGACAGACAGACAGACAGACAGACAGACAGACCTCTATCTGCAGCAGTGACTTGAAGACAGACAGGTCGAAGGGGAGACTGCTCTCCTGGATGTTACTGGATCCTACTGGACCTCTGGTACCAGACACCTGACCAGCAGAGAAAAACCAGTGAGAACACTCATCACGTCTCCTCCTGAAGGAAAAGTTAGGATACAAAGTTACTCGGTACGACAGGATTTGAGTTTTCTAAAGAGGTGTGAGACCTTGAGGTATCGCAGCCTGCAGGTGAAGTCCAGGATGTGTCCCAGGTCGGTCTTGGCGTCTCCGCTGCAGCAGGTTGGTTTTGCCAGACGTAGCTGCTGGGAGACAGAGTAAAGCTGCAGAGGATAGAGAGAAAAGACCTCGCCGGCCTGCAGCAACTGCTCCCCTACAACACAACAAACAAGGGATCTGATACTGCGCGATGTACAGGATTATATCTGTTGTTATATTTGGTCCCATAAACACAGATTGCAGGTGATCAAGGAGAGTCGCATGCACCATTCTCTTGTGCTAGTTCATTTCTGTTTCTTCGAGCACAATATTGACTTGTTGGGGGGGACTGGGACTTAAATGTGCATATGACAATAAACCAATTAAATCTCAAATCTTTTTTTCAGTCAAATTGATATATTTAGCTGCATAACCAATTTAAATATGTTGGACTTCTATTCAACACAAAAGGAAAAGAAAACAATGCTAACCAATATTGAGAAACGTATTAAGAATGGTTGTTTCACATCAGGTCATTGTGCAAGAATCTACTCAGTATTAATGACATGTACTCACTGTGAATTAAAACTATGCATTTAACTAAAACATTCTAATTAGTTTGCATTGTCCCTGAGAAATAAAGAACTGTAAGAGATGTAATGTCATTGTAAGTATTTACTTACTGTACATTATCAGTAAAACTGATAAGTATAGAAATAACGACAGGGAGAAAGCTTTTGCAGCTATATGAACTGGAAGCACACTCACCACTAAAGGACAGTTTTAGAAACACTAGATGAAGATAGAGGGCAAAGGTCAAAGGAAGCTAACCTTTGTTGAACAACTCCTCAGCCAGAGCTGCGGTGATCCCGTTGATCTCCTGAAAGAGACAAAGAGATTGTTGAAAAACTGAATTCACTTCAAAACAACAAACAAGGTTGATTTCTTCACTACTCAACAGATAACATTAGCTAGACGTACAAAAGTTTCAACGTTCTATTGTTGCTGGATGTGGCCTATTCTTATCATTTGTTAAACACACTGCTTCGTCTATTCAAGATGAACACATCAAACAGGAAAGGCCTGATGATTGCTTCAGAACATGAACATCATGCTGTCAATTCTTTTCATTGCATTACGTTACACAATAGAAGTTTGCATCATTAATGCAGCTGAATAATAAACAACAATAAAGTTTGCCAACTGACACCCACCAGTTAATCATCTCGCATCACATGAGTGTTTTTAAATCAGCCTTCACTCTGCAGACAATACTGCTCTGTTGTTGTATGAACATCATCAAATAATCAATGGTCACGACGAGCACTACAAAGACTTTAACCTGTTAAGCCCTGAGCCTGTTTTCCAGGTCTCAGGCTCCAAAATGACATTCCCAGAACAAATGACTATATCTTCCCTTCTAAAAAGGGTTAAGTTAATAATCTTTCTTCTCAAAGCAAGGTTACACCTGTGAGTTGGATGTAGAAGAGTCAGAATCAATATAGATGTTTTTATTTTAAAGTAAATTCAGATTGAACATGAGCCATTGAAATGATAGTGTCTGTCCAAAAAAAAAAACATTACTTATAGTGAGAACCAGCCTTGAATGATGGGATGGTAGACTAAAAGCTTTAGGAATCCAAACTATAACATATAATAAGTACCCTGTATCAAGATTGATGCAAAACAAGAGACATTTAACCTTTTTAGAGAGATTTTTTTTTAAAAACACTTCTGGGGTCATTTGGGTGCATATCTCTGGCCCCCCTCGTTTGATTTTGATGATTGACATCTCTCTGTAACCGTTAGAGCCAATAGAATCGAGGGGAAGTTCCTACAATCCATCTAAACATTACCCATTGGTGAATGAGTGATGCGCAGCCAGATTGCCCCGGAACCGGAAGCTGCGATACACTCTGGTGGCTATCATTAGCAGCTAATATGAAATCTCCGTTTTTGACATAAAAAGGAAGTGATGGATTATCAGGTATCATATCAAAGTGACAAAGACACATTGGATTAACCTATGGATTAACCTTCAGCAGCGTTTTTATCGTTTTAATGCCATTGAAGACGACTTTTGATCAGAATAACAGCTAAGGTGAGACGATCTCCCGTGAATGCTCCGTGAAGCTACGTGTTGTGATGTCTGTGTTTGCTTCCCCTGTCGCGAGTTCTGATCACTCAGTGATGATACTAATACCTATAGAATCTGTGGAATCTGATATATTGGATGTGCAGTTACGATAAGTAATAATGGTATTTTTACTTTGAGTTCTGTGCTAAGTGCGTTAGCATTTTTTCGCTCAGGGCGCTTCTTGTGAGACTTGTGCTTTGTTTCGGTAAAAATGGTTCATATCTTCACTTAGCTGAGTTTCTAACCGTTAAGTGAGTATGACACATTAATAGGTTTTTAAATATTAAGAAGCCCTGAGACTAGGGCTGCTCGATTATGGCAAAAATCATAATCTCGATTATTTGGGTCAATAATTGATATCACAATTATTAAAAACAATTATCCATTTACTTTGAAAACATAAATTTATTAGAGAAAAAATGTTTTAACAGTTGATTGCCCTGAACTTTAAGTATAATTCAACTGAAAAACCAATACAAATAAAAATTAATAAAAAATTTAAATTAATAATTAAAAAATTATCGTTTTATTTTGATTACGTTGTTTTCGTAATCGTTGTTGCGATTAAAATACGATTAATTGAGCAGCCCTACCTGAGACACAGTTTCGTGAAAAAACTACCTGCCGGACCCGGATTAGGGTCCTCTCGGGTTTAACAGGTTTAACTGTTACACCAGCCTGCAGCAGCGCCTCTCGGACTGGGAAAGGATCACCATTTACAGACAAATGACTGTTCTCCCACTACCTTTTATCTTATGACACACCTAACAGTTTCTGCCCATCAGCAACTTTTGATACAACTGAGGCAATTTAAATGTTTAAACAATTTAACTGCTTTAAGTGTAGTTAAGTTTGTGTCACAGCGTTTTGCAAAATAGACCCGCCAGACAAGACTCATCTAGTCTTAATTAATCTTTCAGTATATGTTTCAATTACTAAACACTGCAACATGCTCTGCTTATAATTACAAAACAGAGTAAAGCAGTTGCAATTTTTTTTTTAAAGAAATGTTTAGGACCATTGGTGCTTTTGGTTATGTGGTGGAGACAGATGGGATGACACGTGGCAAATGGTCCTCGGCGATATTCAAACCCGTGTCCTCTCCACAGGGACAGAACCCCAATATAGCTATACGGAGCGCAAGCAGTTGCATTTTTTTGGGCACATTTTCATTTTTCTTTCTTTGTTGACAGCATTCAAAAAAGCTTTAGTAATCTTTATTCAATAGCAGATATAAAAGTGTATTTATTTAATTCAACAATTACTTTTATGATGGAAAGTCCTGTGGCACAACTAGCGAAAAAACTGATATATGGGAGTCTGATTGGCCAGTTTCGAATGCTCCATCTTCATTATAACATCCTGTACAATTATGGAAAAACAAAAATAGATTTGGAGATTGACAAGAAGTGTATTGTTGTATTTTCATTTCATTTCAAACCTTTATTTACCCAGGTGTATCCCATTGAGATCATTGATCTCTTTTTCAAGGGAGACCTGCTCAAGTAGGTTCCACATGAAACATAAAAACATAAACAGAACAATTAATACTAGTACTTAGTATTTAATTAATACTGTTGCTTCAATAGTTAGGAGTCCGTAAATAAACGTTTTCTCAGTTCAGTGGGAGAACATCACTTGCCCTCAGACCCATCCAATAGATTTGAGATGAACTGGGAACATGTTTAGGCTTAAACAGGTTACTGTGCATATCTGGTAGGAGCCTCGAGTGTACTCACGTAAAGGTGAAAGTGCAGGAAGCAGGCGAGTGGAGACGGTGTGGCCTCTGGGAACTGCTGCAGCAGCGTCTGCAGGTAAAGCTCCAGCTCCTTCTGCCGCCGCTCCACCAGACTCTTTGAGTTCTTCCCCAACATCTTCTTTGGAGGAAGCAGCCGTCGGTCCACCTTCTTCTCTGCCGTCAGCTGCAGGGGAAAAAACACTAAAAGCTGTCCAAGTGTACAGTAGCTTCTCTAATATGAGGATTGGCTGCTTCTCCTTTTTATAAATAAATGTAAACAAAATATCTTTTAAGATGTCCCCTCCGACTCTGGGACATTTTAAACGTTTTTGTTGTTGATGTTTAAATAATTAATGAATCATCCATATAAGACATATTGATGTTTTTTCCTGTTTGAAGCTTGTTCTTTGTGTTCTATTGTAGGTTTGTGCCTTCAGTAATTTAATGAAAGGCCCATTCTTACTTTAGAACATTACGATCAGCAGATAACTAATTGATAAACATTAAGTCAACCTTCATTCCAGCGTTGACAAAATGCATTATGGTTATTAATGATTAATGTGATGGCACTATGTCTGTGGCGGGTATACTATCCTCTTATCAATCAGAAGTGTAAATTATTAATCCCTGTTCCGATAATGGACTTTCAGGCAATAAATGCTTCTGATAATGTAAAGCCATTCCTTACATCAGCTGTGGGGATTTCTTACACCGAAGTACAACTATAACAATTCAATAAAGATGATGGTGAGCACATGGATTTATATCAGTTGTATTGAGGCTTGTTTGCAAATGATAAAAGGTATAGAGTCTTTTTGTAATTACAAATGCAAAAGTTGTATAGGCAGGAAATACTAAAAAGTCTGTCTTTATTGCTCTCCTCATATTTTATCGTAACATACATATAATAATTATAGACCCTACAGTACATCCCATATAGTGCCTCTCTACTATTTATTTATGTTTTCTCTATAATTCAATTTTTTTTAAAAAGTGATTTTTGGAACTATCAAGTTGATTGAGATTGATCTGGGCTGCTCCGGTCTCTTACCTTCTCGTGGAGGTCGTGAAAGTCACTGTAGCGATGCTTTACAGTCCATCTGTGCTCTCTATCCGACACCTCGATGATATAGACCTGAAACAGCACAGCATGACATTCAGTGATTAAAACTAGGGATGCACGATAATTATCGGGCCGATAATTATCGGTCCGATATTAGGAATTATGACGTCATCCCGATAAACCCGATAACAGTATTAATAGCCCAGATAATATACAATATATTTTTTGGGTAAAAAAAAAAGAAAAAAATACTGCGGTGTGGGTGGATTGGGATGAGGGGCGCTTGTTTTTCACTCGGCTCCTCCCGTTTTGCCAGTACTGTGGTATTAGTGGTTTAGGAAGAGGGGAGTTCTTCACAAATCCAGCGCTCCCTAATACTTCGAACCTGATCAGTCACCTGAAACATCGCCATCGCTACGATGGTGTGTTAAAAGCGTACGAAGACAATAATACAATACAGAGTGTGTGTGTGTGTGTGTGTGTGTGTGTGTGTGTGTGTGTGTGTGTGTGTGTGCGTTGGAGCTATGTGCAATTCAAGGCATATGCTCGAACCGGAGCTGCCTGGAAGCTGCAATCATGTTCATGTATCCGTGCTGAGTGTGCTGACTTTTCGTACAATGTCCCACTGTCTGGCTTCCTGCATAAAGTCAAGTGCTCGGCGCAGTTGTGGCGAAATGTCGCTCCTCTGTTTTCATTTAAACAGCTCCTTATATCCGTTAGCGCAGCTAGCTAGCACCAGATGCTAACAACAACAATGCACGTAAGGTCTCTCTCTCGCTCGCTCGGGCCACACATACACACACCCTCCCGGTCCTCCCGATGGCCAATCGGTGCCTGCCGGTGAGCGTGGAAGTGTGGTCTGCCACAAGCAGGCGGCTGGAGCGGGGCTGTCAGCATCAGCTTGTAGATGGTATTTTAAAGTCGATGCGCTCTGAAACTACGGGGCGGCCAAGGAAAAAAAATACACATGCGTTAAAATAATTAGTGGCGTAATTTTTTTTTTATTATCGGTATCGGTCTTGAGAAGCAGGAAGTTATCGGTATCGGTTTCAAAAAACCAATATCGTGCATCCCTAATTAAAACCTGCCAGATTCAAAAACTGCTTCCTATACAGCATGGACGCTCATACCACCATTGAACCATCTCCTCGTATATGCAACTGCTTTTAGGTCAATAGTGGACCTTCAACTTCACCACATCATTCAAGTTGTAAGGGCTGTAATGTGCGGTCATGTGAACAACAATAGAAAGAAGCCATTGTTGTCAATGATATATGAAAATGTTCAATGTACTTCACGGCCCGTCCACACAGCGGCGTGCGTTGAAGCTTCCAACGCTTCTGCCCATTCACTTTGAATGGGGTGACGTCACTTTTAGCCGAACTGCATTTTGGGAAGCGACTTGGAGCGTTGCTGGCGTTGCTCGCTTCAAAAGTTGAGCAATGTTCAACTTTTGACGCCTCGACGGAGGCGTCAGTTAATCGAATCATATGCCAGTACAAGCTCTAGCAAATCAAACCGCGTGCTTGTGTGTCTGGGGCGGGAGATTCATGTGATTGGTTGTTGGTCGAGTGTCAGACACGCCCGCCGGCAAGCGTCAACGCACGCCGCTGTGTGGACGGGCCGTCACTGTACTTAAGAACAACCTTGATGTTATTATTTACTGCAAAAGCTTTACTGGATAAGTTACCAGAATATAAACATATATATGTAGGCTATATTTAAAAACAAAACAAATAACCTCTTGTTCCCAATAACCTGAACAAAACTCTGTTAATATGCCTTTTTATTTTCACTTTCGGATGAGCATGATTTATAAATACTTTGAAATCAGTTTTTAAAAGAACAATGTTGTTGTTTTTGACAAGGTCAATTTGCCTTGATTAGTCTAGACCAGTGATTCTCAAATGGGGGTACGCGGACCCCTAGGGGTACGTTGGGGTACTGCAGGGGGTACGTGAGATTTAAAAATAAATTTAAAAAAAAAAAGGTTAATAAAAACCCATGCATGATTACAAAAATAATCTTAGTACAATAAGTTAAATAGAAAACACAATTGTATATAAAATATTCCTAGAACCACCAAGGGGGTCCTCATATAAACATGTAAAATGTGTGTATTGTATTTTATAGTTTTTCACAATATATAATTGTGTTCATTAGTTTGTTAAACAAATATTATAAAAAATCTGTTTAATAAAAACGTTATTTTTTTCATGCATAAAATGAAAATATCCTTAGTTTGTTGTAATTCATGCACGAAGGAGTTAATAAATCACACACTGAGGAAACATCACTATATTGTAATTATGTATATAAGCTTTTTCAATCAAAAATGTTCGGGTCGGTCAGGGGGTACTTGGCTGAGAAAATGTTTCAAATTGGGTACATTACTGAAAAAAGTTTGAGAAGCACTGGTCTAGACCATAGACTGTATATGGTCTACTCTAGAGTCTCTAGACTCTTATTCCTGTATGTCTTGTGTATATTGTCTGAAACATTAAAAACCGCTGCAACACTGACAGCTAGTTCAGTTAGCACGGCAGCTAGCACTTAGCTTGTCAGATCTGTCGTTCTATTGAGTCAAGCCTCAGGAGGAAAATGACATATTGACTGATGGAAAACAAGTATTGTAACTGAACACCGTACATATTCACCGATAGGTTATATTCTTCCACAGTAACTCACTGTCACGATAATTGATCTGAAGCTTAGGCTAGCTACATACTAAACATGCTATGAGGTGCGAGGCTAGAGGAAGCCCGGGTGTAGCTTACAGTGTAGTTTTCCACCGGCTCCGACCCGACAACACACACTTTCCTCTCCAAAACATCCTCTGGAAACGAAGCAGACTCCATCTTGAGATCACGACGAAGCAAATGTTATCTTTAATTAAGAAATACAACTTTCATTTAAAACGGCTCTGGAGGATACCCAGCTTTTCTTCTCAGTTAGCCGCCTCCTGACGCCATGTTTGTTGTGTTGCTGAAGCAGCTGACAGCTTTCTTCTTCTTTCTCGTCTTCTTCTTGTTTTACAGAGGTTCGCATACAGTTTAGTGGCGCATTACCACCACCCTCTGTTAAGAGAAAGAACATATCCACACACTTACACACACCATAATTTATATTTTATAAACCATTGGGAATACCGGGAGTTTTCCCGGTGGGCCGGTACCGAAGTGGGCCGGTCGGACAATTCCCCCCCCCCCACTAACTATTTTTGACCAAATACTTTCATATTGATATAGATTATTAATTCATAGTGTGTGCCGTGTGGTGTGGCTTTCTTAACATATTTTTGATGAATAATCATCTGAAAAAATTACAAAAAAATCAACAATAGGCTCAAGAGTTTTCAATTCTTATTTCACACATTTTACAAAAAAAATTGAGAATTAACTCAGCAGATTAATCAATAATAAAAAAAAAATTATTCAAATGGTTAAAAAATAAGCTCCACCTCAACAAACAAAAATACTGCTTTCATATTAATGCAAAACAAAGAATAATTAAATTATATAATATATAACACTGTCTGTGTTATTATTTTTGTGTTATTAACACAATAACAGGAGTCATTTTAGCAAATGTTCTTGATTAAACTTCAAACTGTTCTATGTAATACACATCACAGCCATACGGGGTCGCTAGTGCAGCTGCAATCATATGGGTGTGTTATGTCACATTATGGTCTATGCTTTGTTCGAGTGACCTACATATTTTGGAACTAAACTGAATTGTAACGGCAGAGATTTGTTGATGCAGGAAGCAGAATGCGTTGTAATGGACTTACTACGAGGAAATGATTTGTTATGTCAGGTGACATTGAAGACAATGTGTATGCTTTATTGCTTATATATTGATAAAGGGGTCCTGTGCTTTTTTTAAAATAATGTCCTCAATTATTGATTAATTCTTCCTGTCTACTGATTTCAAACCAAGACTACAGCAAAGCTGCTCTATAAAGCTGTACTTTGGCACATCGGTACTTAAGCTAAATGCTACACAATGAGCACATTATACAACATGTTTGGAGTTAAACAGGTTGAATGGCTTTAATGTTTACCATGTGCACCATGTTAGTTTAGACAGTTAGCATGCTGACAGTTGATCATTAGCAATATGTGCATGTAGTCTACAGCCGAGGCTGATGGAAATATAATTAGTTTTGCAGGAATATACTCATATATTCAATCAAAAGCTTGACCTGATGATGGCGCTAGATGCAAATCCAAGGGACCATAAAGTGATTACAATCTATGCTAAGGAGGACTTGAATGTGATCCACACACAGTTAAAAATGTTTACTAAAATGTGACACTCTTAAGGGCATTACAGTTAAAGACACACAGTCAACAAAGTAAGTTATTGTCTGGGGAGAATACAAGAGCCCGATAATTAGTGCATTCATTATTTGTTGTGATATTCAATTCTGGACAAAAGACTTAATTAAATTGACTTAACGCTTGTTATGTGTTTAATGAAGGGAAGGCTTTTTGTGAGACAGTTCATTTGCAGCCAGAACATAACGTTCTTTGTTTGTAATTTTGCTCACCACTGCAACAGTAATTTCCACTGTCTTATAAGTCCATAGTTGGGTTGGGTACTTGTGTGTGTATGACACATTAACTAACTTCTGTGACTGTTATTTTTGTGAGTGCCCCTGTGCTGCTGCTTGTTGTTGCTGTTGTCAGAGGGGCGGGCAGTAACAGCAGCAGCTGTGGATCAGATTTCAGCTGCTAAAACTGAAGCGGAGTGAACCATCCTGCTGCAGGGAGCAGCTTAAAGCTCATCACAACGACACAACCCAACCGTACACACATGCATACATGTTCGAATATATTGCATACATAACTATAAGTAATATTGTGTTAAAAATCTATCATGTTATTATTTGGAAGTGGAATAATCTTCTAACCTTGCACCCCTCCCTCTGTTAAACCTCTGAATGGACTCTCCCAGCTCTTTATCCAGGCTCTGAGGAGGAGGCAGAGCCACAGTCAGTGCTTGTTGTCTGAACTGAGTACACTGCACTTGCTGGCCTTAAACAGAGAAAAAATAGCTTAAAATCAGCTAGACAGCGCCTAAAACCCCTTTATCAGCTCATTATAGATCAATAATCAGAGCTGTAAGAAGCAAATTTGACTTTCAGATAATTGAAAAAAGAGAAATCAAATAAATAGAGGAGGGCGTGACAAGCAGACAGCCGAGCAGGCAAGCTGCTGCTGCAAGGAGAGGAAGAGCCGGCGATGCATCAGCCAAAGCCAGAGGTCAAGAAAAAAAGTGAAAGGATAGTGAAAAGGTAGACACTGAGAGAGGAGGGTCCTTTGTGATCTAAAACAGAAACCAGCCTCTCTTTGTTGTTGTGTGGGCCACCGAGCAGGGATGTGAAGGAGGGCAGCAGGGAGGAAGGGAGGCAACGGCAAGAAAGACTGCAAGAAAATGCTCTCAGAGATGATGTGCAGGAGGAGCTGCCAGCAGCAGCAGGATGGCAAAGAGGCTCCGCAGAGGGACCCTTCCAGCCGCAGGAAGCACGGCTGGTCCAAGGGCTGCAGGGGGCGCATGCAGGGGCGGAGAACTGGAGTGGGAGGGTGGCCAAGAGGGCGCAATCACCAGCAGCCCCCTCAACGACACCATCCTCATCCCAGACACTTCCAGAGGCCAGCGATGTCACTCCGGCCCGTCAACATTAAAGGGAACAGAGCGAGGGGGATGCGAGCCCCCAAGAACACAAACCAGTTTTTGATGCACGAGAAGTACCAGATGCTACACATGCGCTCCGACTCAGTGGGGAGTGACAGTGGGAGCAGCTCGGATAGCGAGGTGGAGCTCACAGACATGGACTCATACCTGGGCGTCCTGGAAAATGCAAGAGGAGCCCTGTTGGACAGTCCCAATCCACATAGCTCAACAGCGCCCCCTGGACAGATTGTGGTTCTGCATGAGGACAGTCTGCGTCTGCAGGAGGACAGCATGCAGTATTTCCCCTCTGAAGACGACCTGAAGCAGAGCCAGAACTTCATGCAGAGGGACTTTGTTGAGTTCTGTGACATCCTGACACCCTGAAAGGAAACTCTCATGAGGCCATTTTGTTCTCGACAGTGTGAAACTCTAACCTCGGGGACAGGTTTGTTCTGCTTCATGTTCACTGAAAATCAGAAAAAAATCTCATCATCTTGTCAACTCATCAAGCCTTAAAATGTTAGGAATATGCTTGCAAGGTGAGATGATTCCATCAGTTTACAGCAGATACTTTTTGTGAAGTGTCATTGTGTTAATACTCATGCAGTGGTCTGCCCTAGTTCATGTGAAGATGCTTAAAATAAGTGAAATTATCTCACCATGTTGGTATTTGTATATGTTTAAGAAAAAAAGCTTAAATGAATGCAAGATTAAAGGAAAACATTTTGACGGATGATTTTTTCTTAAGGTTTACATTTGGTTCATGTTTGGTAATGTGCTGTAATGTGCTGCCTTTCTGTTGTTATTGTTGCACACAAAGGGAGATGGGATCGGTGGTGGGAGTGAGCCTGAACAGCCAATCGGCATCGAGTTGGCTGGATTAGGCTGCAGATGATTGGCCGATGCAGACTGTCATTGAAAAAAAAATACATTAATTGTGAAGAACAGAAGAAAAAAATCACAAATAAATATCGGATTGATGCAACTTGTGCTTCTTTATTGTGTTTGTTGATATAAATTAGTGTGATGGTGAGTTTTTTGTCAAATGCATCCGGGTCAGTGTGTCACTTTTCTGAGCAAATAATGCATATTTAACCATGTAAAAGTAAATATGGATAAACACATGAATTCAATGAACAAGTCGGTCGCATGACATCATGTTAGTGGAACAACAACAATGGGGATGAGCAGTAAAGAAAGAAATCATGAAATATAACATTAAATATACACATGCAGACACTTTTATGGGTTGCAATACTGTAACATGAATAGATACAGATGATTTCATTTAGTTTTTTCCACACACCAATAACTGATGTCTGTTGACATGCAGATGTATCATACTTTTAGATCTTATAATCATACATAGGCTTTTCTAATGCATCCTATATGATCTCACAAGTAAAGTCATTTTAACTAACGTATAATGTTCCTATTCAGACATTGTAGACAGGCTTTAAAGCAGGAAGTAGGGACCTGCATGGAGAGCAGCTGAAGAGGATTACATAAAGTGCAGTGAGCAGGGAGGTTTAAGCCGCTTTGGGTTGCTGTGTCATTAACTAATAATGTTAATGGGTCAAAGACTGAGAAACAGCAGGTCATCGATGTTTCCTACTTTAGTATCTGTTTTATCCTTCAAAGTGACAGAGCACCAACTGCAAACACTAAACATGAGAACAAGTTTTTCAGGCTGACTGTACTGTATGATGGAAATAAATATTGTTATTCCTTCAATGTATGCCCTTTTAGTCTGGTTACTGTATGACAAAAAGGTCAGCGGGATAAACTGTTCACTATGTTCTCTGCCTTTGACACGTTTCCAGGATAAGCATATGTGAGGGGGAAAGGCATACTACTAATACATTTTTATTTTTTGTGTTTGGCTTTTTTGCCCTCTCTGAACTAGTAAAAATAAAAATAAATTGGTTTGATGATTTAAAACCAACATCTGATCTCTATTTTGACTAGATTTAGCAACAGGATGATTTAGACATAGGGCCACAAGCTATCACATAAAAACTTTTAAAGAAGGTGAAGTCCCATATTCCATTTAACAAATTGTTAACAAAAAACGGTATATAATCAATACTAGACAACTTAATCACTAATTCCTTCTCTGCTTTCACTGCCAACTGTAAGTCTGCTCTCTGGGCATCATACGTCACATTACATAACAATATTTTTATTCCAAATACATAATATGTAAAAGCAGCTGGGGGGGGGGGTTGATGGCCAGGTACTTCCAGCACTCTAGTATTTCTTGTTCAACACGTCCTGTCCAGGCAGAGATGAGATCAGGTCTGGAAATACAAGCCGAGTGTTCCCGTGGCGATATGGAGCATCGGCCCCCTCTACACCCATGTTTGTCCGAATATCTGTGGAATGTGTATGTATTACCGTAGTTAGAAATGCACGTCCTGTAAGCACAATAATATGTAAAAATAAAGGCGTTACAATTATTTTTTGACCTGGGAACAGCAGGCTAATTTGCACAGTGGCCGACAGAAGCCAACTCATTACGGCCCAAAACGTTTCCATTAGGAGAAACGCACTGCCAGAGTAAGCCTGTTTCATAATTGTGTTAAAAGGGTTTTGTCAGTATATTTGAAATGACTAGGTTATCTACGTTAGCTGGCTAGCTTACAGCAGATCTGGAATAATATTAGTAAACCATGCGAATGTTTCGTCAAGTGGGTGAACGTTTTATTGATGCTACGAAAATGTTGTCAAGTTGTTGAAGACGTTTCTTCATTTGCATGTGATTTTGGCACATTTATGTTTTTATATTTGCATGTTTTTGAGAGTGCAGCGCATTTCTCCCAATGACAGTGTTTTGGGTCTTTGTAGCTCATTTTCACCTGTCGGCCACCATACACCACATCCCTAAATTCTCTCCCTCACATGTGCTGTATCAGCAAAGCATGTAAATAAAAATAAATAAAGCATAGTAGATATAGTAATATAAATACTGAGATAAAGTTGAAACGTTTTTTCCTAAAAGAAATGAGGGAGAAAAAAGACATCAATGTGCTTTAATATTATTTTTCCCTGCTCATTTAGAAAAACAAATATCTAAATATAGCCAACAAGCGTAGCAACCTCTCCTTACATACTTACGTCATCCTGTACTAAAAAGAAGAGGCTCTTTGCATGCCTTTTTGTTGTCCGATTATTATTGGCGACTAGGCTCAGTCCTTCCAGATAATACCTAATACATCTTCTAAAATATAGAGTTTTGGAATGAATACAAAACGATTCACATGGGCCTTCATTTACCGTGACCCTCCATTGTATATCAGATCCTACATTTAATTCAGAATGTTTTAAATAAATTATCTGTTTAAAGATTAGAAAACATTAAACACTATTGCCATTGCACATAGCACAACGAAATGCAGTTTGCATCAAACCAGAAGTGCGAAGAGTAGTCAACGTTAAAGCATTCACGGATAAGGGCCAGGGTTTAAGGCATACATACGTTTAAAGCAGATTAAGTAAATAGTGAATAAAGTGTGAGGAGCTGTGGGTTGAAGAACCATGAGTATGAAAGGGAGGTGTGGTGGTGCTAGTTCTGTAGTTTGAAGGTCATGTCTTGGGAGTGGAGTAGTGCTGAGTTTGTGAGAGTACAGCAAGGTTATGGTGTTGTGGAAGAAACGGCTCCTGAGCCTGCTGGTGTGGGATCAAAGGCTCCTGTACTGACTTCCTAATGAGAGGAGGGCAAACAGTCCATGGTTGGGGTGTGAGGGTTCCTTGATGATGCTGTGAGCCCGTTGAGACACGCAGAGGTCAGCAATGACAGGGTGCGGGGCTCTGATGATGTGCTGGCCATTTTTCACTACCCGTTGCAGGGCTTTCCTGACAGCTAAAGTGGTTTTCGGACAATATTCAAAAGTTCCTACAGATTTGATAATGTTAACCACAGTCAGTGAGAGGTTCAGTAACCCTCTTTGTTTGGTGAGTGAATGCACCCTTGGATGATTTAATCCACTCACATAACAGTAGCTCATACAATCTTGTGCTAATAAAATCTTGTGGAACAAAATGAAGACAGAGTGAACATTTGTGTTAAGAAGGGACGTGATGCCAATAGACAGCCTCCTCAGACTGCCATTTGACCTGCAGATCAGACGAGTTCTGTTATCATCTAATAAAACAGAGCGTTCAGTGCCTTGCTCAAGGACACTTCTGTTTGGGCTCTCCTGTCTCTATTGTATCTACTGCAGCTCCTGTTTCTAGTTTCACAGCTGTTGACATCAGCTACTACTTTTAAGTCTGAGTTGTTGTTTCGCAATGCTGCTGCCGTTGGGGGAGTGAGCTGGCATATACGGGCACACACACACACGAGTACACACACCCACGGGCACACACCCACGAGTACACACACCCACGGGCACACACACAAACACAAACACACAGCAAAGGGGTGTGGTGTGCTCCTTCGCTAATGCTAACCTAGTCTAGTTAGACTCAAATAAACATGTATCTTTACTTGTGAGATCCCTCTCTGACATTTCCTATAACCCAAACCTTTATAACTCTGTAAAGCACTTTGGGCTGCATCAAGCAGGAAAGGTGCTATATTAATACAGTTTATTATTATTATTATTATTATTATTATTATTATTATTATTACATAAACCTAATTTTTACCTTAAATTGAGTTTGAACAAGTTTTAAGTAATATAAACAACATTTCAAAACCAACCTTAAACATTAGTTCATTTGATTAACTTTACTTGTTCTTTGTAAAAAATGTCCTCAAAAAGACATAAAAGAGCACACACACGAGAAGTGTGAATTGTTGGTTGAAGGGGCAGACGCCAAACAACAAGTAGTTACAGAATGAATGAGGGTTAGAAATATCGCAGACACACCTAGACAAACACACACAAATACACACAGTTGAGGTGGATGGAGTTTAACTCTAATCTGACATGGTGAAGGTCAGAAAAACAGATATGTATTAAACATAATAAAACTGAATATATGTACAGTACATATGCAGTGTACTGTACACTACATGGGGAAATGTAAGTAATGCATATCATAAGTTCTCATTATTGTCTCGTGTCTGACGTGATTCAAGTCATGAGACTTTCATCCGCAACAAGTATAAATTATAAAAGCTATGAACATCAAACATACTATGTATCCTATATAAAAAAAGAGTGCTAGTTTATTATTACTTCCTCTAGGGCAGGGCTCTCCAACACGTCGATCGCGAGCTACCGGTAGCTCGCGGGCAGCTTTTCAGTAGCTCGCCGCTCGATTATCGATTATAGCGTAGTAAGGTTGCTTCTTGATTTTTCGGCCACGGCTGGACAATAACGTTTTTTTATTTTAGAATTGTTTCTGTCACACGAATATCAAATTGGTCCGTGACGCAGTGATCAATGAACAGACGTGACAGCGGCACAGCGACACCACACACAGACCAGTCTGCTTTCTCCAGCAACACCAGTCCAGAACCAACAGCAGAATGACCCGCTCTGAATCAGGCCCGTGTCGCTGCGGCACACACACAGGGAGGGATTTGTGTTTTTTGAAAAACACTCGTTATCGTCATGTCAGGTTTTTGGTGGATTTAATCAAGTCTTGGATTGCAGAGTATGGATGTCCTCTTGCTATTTTCAGTTGATAAATACTTGTGTGAAGTTTGTGAAGGCAGGAGGAAATAAGCTTCCGCGATCACCGTCTCCTCTCCGTTCCTCCAAACCCCGCCCCCTCCTGAAAATAATGAGTGACAGGCTGACAGTGACCCGATAGAAACTTTATTATTCACTTAATCACTGATTGAGATATGATGAAGCTAACTTAGTCTCATACATTCATGGGATTAATGTAACAGTAAGACAGAGAATGTGAGTGTGCACCCACATGCACTATTTTTGTTTTTATAATGCTGTCTGCTGTGTTTATATATATACAGTCTATGGTTCAGACTCAAGTCATGTGTGTGATGCCACATTCAGGACCTTCAGTGTCCTTTTTTTAACAGAAGACCGGAGCTAGAAGCTGCAGCTAGACCGCAGAAGTATTAGTTTTTTGTTTTTGAGGATGGAACAATTTCACACACAGATATAGGGAGGCTAGACCTATACACTTGGTTTATTATGGTTTATAATTTCATGTCAAGACGAAGAAGAAGATGAAAAAGATGGCTGAACTGTTCAGTGTCAATCCTGTGGAGATGGAGATGGAGGTTATACATCTCCAAAATCATGTTCAGTTTAAGTCTCAGCTAAACTCACAACATGTCTGGAGCCTTGAAGACCCAGAAAACTATAAGAACATTCACCAAGCAGCACTGAACACGTCTGCTTTATTTGGTTCTGTTCTACAGACTTTTGTGAAGCAGCTTTTTCTGGCATGAATGTCATGAAATCTAAATACAGAACAAGACTGACTGATGAACATGTAAATGATTCTATTAGAGTGAACCTAAGTGGGTACACTCCAGCATACACCTGTGTGGTGGACTCCAGCAGTGCCATTCATCTCACTAAATGTAAAAAAGAGTGAATGCACTTATTTGATATAAGTGCATACGATGCTTGTCAGGTGGTGATTAAGGACATTTATGTGAAAGTTCAGTGACTTACTTACTATGTGGGCCATAATAATATGTGAGACATTTTCGTTTTCTTGGACCTTGATGTGAAGTTAAGATTTGTGATAAGCTTTAGGTATTGCAATTTCACACGTGTACAAAAGTATAGCTTAATTCAAATGTAAGTGATGTGATGCAAGTAGCTCTTGGCCACTTTCATTTTTTCAAAGTAGCTCTCAGATGAAGAAAGGTTGGAGACCCCTGCTCTAGGGCATTGGTTCCCAACCTGTGGGCCACGGCCCCCTAGTGGTCCGTGAAGGCATTGCAAGTGTGCCGCCGAAATATATTTATATATATATATATTATTTTTTTTTTAACTATAATATATAGGAGATGACATTCCCATCTCAGACAAAAACAAAACAAAAACAGAAGAAATAAAGATAAAGTCAGTAGGATCACTTCAACATTTCACAAACAAAAATAGGTTGACAACCAAATACCACCAAAAACACAACATGGCAAGCATATTTATTGTTTCTTTAATCCCACTCTTCATTAGAGCTCATTATTTCCCATTTCATGGCGTGTTGAGCCACCCTTTGATTTTTTGTGGCAATAATTTTTTTCAAAACAAATTGTATTTTGAATCGTTAAACTCCTTAAATTAAGATTACTCCTTTATTGACTTTTAAAAATATGTATTTTAGCCAGAAGAATAGTTATATTTATTAACTGTATGCGGTCTTCATCTAAAAGCCCAAATAAAATATTAAAGGGTGTAAATGTAAATTCAATATTTGCCGCCAAATAATTTGCAAAACATTATGATTTGTGTGGAAACATTTTCATTATTAAGATTTTTTTTTATTTCAACCTCTTTTCCTTTCTCTTTCTCGATCCTCCTTAGCAACGGCCATTACAGTCCTTGACAGCGGTCTATTCTACTGGATTCACAACATGTCACAGAATCAGAATTTTATTTAGCCTCCGTATTGTTTATGGTTGAATGTGGGCCGCGAAAAAAAATGTCATTCTTAAGTGGGCCCTGAGTTGAAAAAGGTTGGGAACCGCTGCTCTGAGTTACCTTAACCTAATTCCAGAGGCAGGCAGAGACATAGTAACCCATTGAAATAGTATGAGGAAATAGATTTCGACATAAGACTCAAAGTTCTCAATTACTAATCAGTGCTAATCATTTAATCAGCAAAATAAAGCTGATTTACAATGTGGATCAAACAAGTGTTATAAATGCCTTGTAAAACATGCTGATTGTGCGTGATGTTTCTCTAGTGATGTATTTTAGTGTCCGGTATGTACTAGGTAAACCTGTCAAAGTGGTCATTAATTCACTTCTTAAAGAGACTATACAGTATAATGCAAATGTTCAGGTTCATATTGTTATATTGTGCCTCTACTGTGCATGTCTCCATGCTTTAAAGTTCAAAAAGCTCTTTATTTTTTCTCATACTGCCTGTGCTGCAGCATCTCTTTTCACCCTCTGTCTGAAACCAGAGCCCAGTCTGCTCTGATTGGTCAACCATTTAGGCCCAGTCCACACGGAGACTAAACGGAGACTAAACGGATTTCGAACCAAAGTCGATTTCAAAAAAGTCTTACGTCCACACGGAATCGGCTCAAGAAACGTGTCCGTCCACACGAAACCGCTGGAGACGCTGTAGTACATATGCCGGGCACTTATTTTTTTCTAACGCTGCGCCTCCCCTGAAGCCCTCTGGCGCCCTCCCCGGGGAGGCGCGCCTCACACTTTCAAAACCGCTGGTCTATACGATAAAGAACTTTAGCTGATACAACTGAAATTGTCTCCGTGTGGACGGGGCCTTAGAGTCGCTCTCGTCCCTTAGCCTATCACGTACAATGTGTTGGAGCACAATAGAAGCGCAAGTGTTACAGTGATGTCATTATGTTATAGAAGTAAACAAAGGAGTCCAAAGGAGCTGTTTCAGGCAGGGGGGGCAGTGTGTGGGAGAGAAACACCCTTTAGAGGGAACTTTGGGATGTTGGCCTTTGCAGACCCTTTACATGCACAAAAACCTATATAACACAAAAAAAGGAAATACAACAGGCATAATAGGGCCTCTTTAATTGCAAACAAAAAATAATATAAATGATGACTGTAATGCATTGAATATATGTGTTATGGGGCAGCAGTAGAAATAAAGTTTAGATTCATTTAAATGTCCTAACTCAAAGGAGCCATTACTGTGAAAAGAGTTGGTTTGCATGTCACTTTTTCCCTCAAAGGTCACATGACATGATAGATTTCCAGAAAACCAATTAATATTGATGCTAAAGTCAAATGACATAATAATTTTTTTAACTCAACATTAAAACAGTGAGTGCTGCATCAAGTTTTCCTATACCAGAAGGTTAGTCAGAGTGTAACCTCTGTGGTTGTTGTGGTTTTAAATTCAACCAAAAAACTCAGGAATAAACCTCTGTTACCTCAGTGTGTGTGTGTGTATGTGTGTGTGTGTGTGTGTGTGTGTGTGTGTGTGTGTGTGTGTGTGTGTGTGTTGTGTGTGTGTGTGTGTGTGTGTGTGTGTGGTGTGTGTGTGTGTGTGTGTGTGTGTGTGTGTGTGTGTGTGTGTGTGTGTGTGTGTGTGTGGTGTGTGTGTGTGTGTGTGTGTGTGTGTGTGTGTGTGTGTGTGTGTGTGTGTGTGTGTGTGTGCTTGGGTCGGGGGGCGGTGTCTGTTATGCCTCGCTGCGGTGCAGGAGGAGGAGTGGATGGAGTTGGATGCTGAAACTCAGTTTGGAGTGGAAAAGTACAGCCGTGTGCTCCGGAGGCGGAGACCCCTCTGTTGAGTACACAAGCCAGCCAATCAGAGCTCAGAAAAACACTTTGATTGACAGCAAGACAGAACTGCAGTGAGGCTCCATTTCTGAACTCTGCATCTTCATATAAAGTTTCCGCGAGGCTTCATCCTTTGAAATTCAACTGAGTGCAGCATTCAATGTAAACAAAAAAAAAAAAAGGTTTCTAAACAGTTAAACAGTGCTGGGAAGTTACTCTAAAGTAGGCTACTGCACTGTTACATTTTGAGGAAGGCTACCTGCTTTTTTCTTGAGTATTTCCCTTTTTTGCTACCTTGTACTTTTTGCTACTTTTACTTAACTAATAGGGAAATATTTCCACTTACTCCTATTGCTTTAGTCACTTTACATATTGTATTTAGATAGATGGATAGATACATTTTTCATCCCAAATTGGGAAATTATTTTGTTACGGCAGCAATGTGTTCAGGCATTAAAATAATTCAAATTAAAATGTGTAAAAGTATAACCATAATTCATTAAATAAAAATAAAAACAATAAACACCAAGTACAGTATATACATATACATATATATATATATATATATATATATATACAGTACAATGGACATTAACAACAAAGAAAACTCAATATAAAATGTTCAAGATGAGTTAGACTGCTCTATAAAAGAGTATATACTACAGCAACAGAATTAAGTAAATTTAAGCTACCCAGCATATGGAGTAATCAAAATTACTTTTCCAGGAGCAATATTAAGTTATTAATATAAATATAATAACATATTGTTTTGAAATGTGACACTGCATAATTCGTTTTGTTTATTATTATCTGTTTTACAGAAGTTCTTTCACCACTGCCACTGTTAAAAAAAGTATTTGTTAAATTGTGCTTTTGAAGGAATTATTATGTTAGTCAATGACTTGTAGATAAAAGTTACAAAAACAATTAAAACGTTTTTGAGGTTAAAAGAAAAACGTAAGCAACTGTAACCACGGTAACTAAGAACAGTTAAGTATTTTTTGAGGTACATTCATTTTACTGCATAAGTTACCCTGCAGGGTAACTTCACTTTTACCAGCTGCAGCATTAATGTTGCTTAAACATTAATGCATAAATATTGATGTTCCAGTTATATAATATGTTTAGCTCAAAATAGCTAAATAAGCCCTTTTACTTTTGGCACTTTAAGGTTTTTTTTTTTTTAATTAGCTTAGCCTATGCCTTAACTTGTAATACTTTGAATGTACGTCCGTTGTGTTTACACTTTCATGTTTGGCTACACTACATTTACAAAAGGTTTTGAATCCAACTTGTAAAAGACGCACCAATATCTATTTTGTAATCTGCTGCTGCTCCACACACACACACACACACACACACACACACACACACACACACACACACACACACACACACACACACACACACACACACACACACACACACACACACACACACACACACACACACACACACACACACACACACACACACACACACACACACACGCACGCACGCTCGCACACAGGAGCTCAATTCAAAGAGGAGTGATATCCTTTCAGCAGTGTGGTGAATGTTTCACTGGTCTGACAATCCCCTCAAAGTACACACACACACACACACACGCACGCACGCACGCACGCACGCACACACACACACACACAGAGATTCCACTGACTATGTGTGATCAGACGGAGTTGAGAGAACAGCAGGCGAGAGACGTTGGACTCAGAAGAAATGTGTAAGATGACTTATCAGAATGATAAGAAGGCAGAAGATCAGCTGTTCTCTTTTTAGACAAGTGGCATGTCATTGGTGTCTAAGTCAAAGTCTAGTTGAATGTATACTTTTTTACGTTATTTAGCCTCAAAATGTCACAAATGACAAGTCATTTTCTCCATACAACTCTGGAATCTATTATATTTTAAGATAAGACACTTTAATAATCCAGAGGAGAGAGACGTGGTGTTATCAGTTCTGCTTGATTAGCAATATTTTAATTGATGCAAATACTTTTTTGTTTTTAATTAAATAAGATTTAAAATGCAGGGCTTTTACTTGTAAAAGTCCTATCTACATTATATGACTGTATATTCAAGTAAAAGATTAGAGTACTTCTCCGATCACTGCTTGAGTTTATTCTTAAGTACTATATAGCCTACTAAATATATACATGTATATACAAATAAGCACAAAATAAGAATAGAGCCACTCAATACAAAAAAACACAATGCACACATTATATCCTTCAAAACACTGGGACACAAATCATTACATCTTTGGTAACTTCTAAATAAAGACAACATGTCACCTAAGGAATTTAAAGTGAGGTAGTTTGAACATGAAGTCATTGCTCTTGTATTCGTGTGTGAAGTCACGGCAGTGGTGCTGTCAGTAGTGAAGGAAGCAGTTAATGATAGTAGATCAAATAGAGTGACATTTGCATTATAACTCATGAGCTTAACATGTTTTTGCATGGGAAGCTTATCTTTAGTTCAATGTTTTCAGATACATGTGTAGGAACGGTAAATGTTCAAGGCTGCAATGAAAGTGTGTCAAGGCAGAATAACAACAGCCGTCGGTGTGTAGGACATGTCTGGCAGGTACTGTGGCACTTTCTCATGTATCTAATTCCCCTCCTCGACTCCTATCCTCGTGTTTTAGTCCCGCCCACAGGAGATGCGTTTCTGCACGGACCACACAGCTGTTCTCACTGTAAACATTGCGTCGAGATTCAAGCAGTTAATAAAATAGGGGCAGGGCAGGGGGTGCATGCAGAGCTGTCATTGGCTGAGATATGTCTGGCCGTGCGTCACGACTCTTTTAAACATCACTGTTGCCGGAAATACATCCGCGGAGGAGCCATCAGTGTATCCTCGATAAATAGCTCCTCCAGAGAACCTCCTCGATTAGAGGAGGAAAAAGGCCCTGTGTGTGTGTGTGTGTGTGTGTGTGTGTGTGTGTGTGTGTGTGTGTGTGTGTGTGTGTGTGTGTGTGTGTGTGTGTGTGTGTGTGTGTGTGTGTGTTGGGGATACACATGAGGAAGTGAAACAGGAAACCTGAGCATCTGATTGGCTGTGTCGGGACACACAGTTCCATAGCTGCTTCAGTGACGTCGTGTGCAACAGAAGTCTTCTTTCTTTTCCTTCCTGTTTTCACCCTCCAATGAACACAAAAATGCAGCAGTGTGTTACTTCCCAACATGTACTATGATTCAGGAGCAGCCCAACTGCATTCTCATTACTAACACTAAATAACCTGTTGCTTTTGCATAAACTTTGTTGGAGTTATTGATAAGGAATGACGCAAAGCAGCTAATCCTGAGGCTGAATGTAGAGTGAATTACTCCTCAAAGACAACATTTAACATGGATAAAGCACTAATACGTACTTATAAGTTTTGAGAAAGCTACGCAGTTCTGTTTGTAGGTGTTTCTCTTTTTTTTTCACATGAAAGGAAGAATAGCGTTCTACTCAGGGTTATTAATAACCACAAACTCTAGAAGGAACAAAAAAAATTCAAATACCAAAGCTAAACGTCTCCATGTATGATCTAAGTCATATGTTTCAGAGTGAAGGAGTCAATTTCCTATAGTAGTCTGGATCTGACCTTGTGTTGATGTGGAAAAACTCACAGAGACGCTGATAAAGAAACACCTGATCAGCATGCAAACACACTATTCCATATACTGAAAGAAGATAAGCAGCGGCAAAATGTTCCTCTATACCTGCACTAAAGATAATATGCTTAAAGGAACAAAAATAATTATAATTCCGTACATGTGGGGACCTTTAGTTTTAATACAGTAACCCTATTCTCTTGCCCCTAAAGTGAACCTAAACCTATATGAAGGAAGTGAGGACTGGACAAAATGTCCTCCATTTCAAAAGAAGGTCTTAAAAAATGTTGTCATTTTTCCACAGTGTGTTCACTTTTAATAACTTTCTTAAAAGTCTCCTCACTTTCCCCACTTTACTTTTCAGAAAATGTTTTCTATCTGAAATGGTTTAAACTCAAACTTGTCCTAACAAGTACAGAGAAATAAGGACGTGCACAGAGTTGAGTTCTAGTTCCTTGTTTTATCTAGTCTCACTCGTGTAAGGGTTAAAGTTTACTGCTCTCTTCTCCCTGCTCACACTTTGTGTGTTGTTCAAATCATGTGAATGAGGATTCTGACACATAAAAGTACAAAACAAAACATGACTTCCACTTACTAGGTGAACATCTTCGGACTTTATGACTTGCTATTGAGTCACATCGTGAGGAGCTTTAATAATTCTTACATTTCACTCTGTTTATTTTCAAGTTAAAGATAAACATCCGCACTGAGGAGAGCAGTGGAGCAGTTAACTGGTTTATCACCAATGTTAGTGTAGAAAAAAGGACTCCGACACCCCCTGCTGGTCATCAATGTACTTTAAAATATCCTTCAGAGGAGCAACAACTGTCCTGACGTTTGGTGAACATCTGACCACAAATCAGTGTGAGGCTTTTAGTATCAGAGCTTCCAAAGATGTGTAAAACATTTCTATTTGAGAAAATGTGTCATATCATTTGTGAAATGTCATTTAGGGTGCATTCACACCTCAGTTTTCTGGTGCGCACCAGACGACAGTTTGTTACATTTTTCAGAAGGTTTGGCTTGCGTTCACACGGGCAAAAATCAAACGGACTATAAACTTTAAACACAAGTCATGTGCACGGAAATGCTGTTCAACCATTGGTCAGACATTAAGGGGGTGAAAACGCAAATCCCTGCAATTACTACCGGAGCCTCCGCCATGGAGCATCGGCACTTTTGGCAGGTTATTCTCATGCTGCTGTTAGTCTGGAGATCAGCAGACAAAATACAACTAAAAGAAGTTAGGGATCAAACAGCCATCCATAGAGTGGAGATCTCCATACTTATTAAGCCGACCCCCCCCATTACGTAGTGTTAACAATTCACATGTGTTTATGTAACACTTGTTCTGCTCAGTGACACCATTGTAATAGTTATCATTCATTATTCCTGCTAATAATAATAATAAATACTGATTATTAAACAACAAAATTGAAGATTAGCGATTTTTATGTTTAAAGAGTTTCCTAATGTCACATCCAACTGTAGAAAATGTTTCCGCCCTTGTTATGTGGGACAGTGAAGAAAAAACTTTAAAATATTTGTAATAGTGATTCAAATCACCAATATATGACGAAACCGATTCACTGTGAGAAGCAGAGCGTGTGTCCCTCATGGAGCTACAACTAAAAACAGCTTTTATTATTTTTTATCATTCTGACCAGTATTACTACATGAATAGTTTTTGACTATAAATATCAGAAAGCATGGAAAACACCCATCCTAGGTTCTAAAAGCCCAAGCTGTTGTCAGTCTACAACCCAACAGAAAAACAGGATATCTCCACAATTCTTGCTTGAAAAACCATCGGTACGTTTTTTTTGTCAAACGACTAATAGCTAAGTCAGGTAAGTTAAAGCTCTAACCCCTCATGCTCACAATATTATTTAAAGGCTTTCAAGAGAAACATTTATTTTAAAATCCAACACTCTTCTTTTTTTATATCATTACTTACTTTACATGTTCAACTCTAGTTGAGCCCTGCAGCAGTGCAGCAGTGATGATGATGATGATGAATCACAGTGGCTCTCTCAGAGTCCTGTAATGTCTGAATAAAGCTGTAATAAACATTTAACTGTCTGAATGTCACAAAGCCGTTGCTTAAATAGATGCAGTGGATGAAACCACGTCTGAAAGCTTCATCGTATCAGTCCAGCCTCCTGTTCTTTTTCCGACCCCTCTGTGTCACTCCTCTTTTTCTTCTCCTCTTCCTCCTCCTGTTTCATCCTCTCCTGCTCCTTCTCCAGCTCCTCCTGTTCTCTGGCGTCTGCCTTCGTCAGTTTCTCCTCCACCTCTTCAGGAATGTCCACCTCCAACAGGTTCTCCATCCCCGGCTCCGGCTCGTCTCCTATCAGCACCTGCAGGGAGGGAGACAGAGGGGAGATCATGAGACACGGGCATACAGAACCAGAACACTTTAATATCCCGGGGGGAAAGAGGGCTTTGTTACAGTTGCTCCTCTATGATACAAATATTCACATAAACAAAATAATAATGTGAAATAAAAGATCAAATAAAATAGAATAACAAAATGTATATAAAAATAAGAAAAACAATGATATATGTGCAATCAAAGGATAACATAAAATGGAATAACAATATATTATATAAAAATAACAAATTAAAATATGAATGTGCAATAAAAGTATAAAATAAGATAAACATGTTGTATAAACACAAAAAGGGAAAGTAAAAAAGTGCACATTGTGCAAAATACAACAATACATATTTAACAATGTGTGTATTATATTATATGTAGTGGTGTGTTAGTATAAAAAATATACTTAGTTAAAAAAGTATATATATATATTAGGGCTGTCAGTCGATTAAAATATTTAATCGCGATTAATCGCAAATTAATCGCACATTTTTGATCTGTTCTAAATGTACCTTAGAGGAATATTTTTCAAGTTTGTAATACTCTTATCAACATATGAGTGGACAAATATGCTTTATATGTGTGTTTATTATCATTTGAACATTACAAATATTCGCCTCAATTCAACCTGGAACACATTGTGTGTGTGTGTGTGTGTGTGTGTGTGTGTGTGTGTGTGTGTGTGTGTGTGTGTGTGTGTGTGTGTGTGTGTGTGTGTGTGTGTGTGTGTGTGTGTGTGTGTGTGTGTGTGTGTGTGTGTGTGTGTGTGTGTGTGTGTGTGTGTGTGTGTGTGTGTGTGTGTTGGTGTGTGTGAGATCGTTGGAGCTATGTGCAGCTCAAGGCATATGCTCGAACGGGAGCTGCCTGGACGCTGCAATCATGTTGCGCACTATCCGAGCTGAGTGTGCTGACTTCTCCTACAATGTCCCACTGTCTGGCTTCCTGCATAAAGTCAAGTGCTCGGCGCAGTTGTCGGCGAAATGTCGCTCCTCTGTTTTCATTTAAACAGCTCCATATATCCGTTAGCGCAGCTAGCTAGCACCAGATGCTAACAACAACAATGCACGTAAAGTCTCTCTCTCGCTCGCTCGCGCCACACATACACACACCCTCCCGGTCCTCCCGGTGGCCAGTCGGTGCCTGCCGGTGAGCGTGGAAGTGTGGTCTGCCACAAGCGGGCGGCAGAAGCGGGGCTGTCAGCATCAGCTTGTAGATGGTATTTTAAACTCGATGCGCTCTGAAACTACGGGGCGGCCGAGAAAAAAAAATACACATGCGTTAATCGCGTTAAAATAATTAGTGCCGTTAATTTTTTTTTGCGTTAACGCATTATTAACGCGTTAACTTGACAGCCCTAATATATATATTATATATATTTTTTTAACTGTCACAAACTTCATTAACGGGAGGGCTATCTCTGTATAAGTTATGCTTTCTGTCCTCCAGCTTCTATTAATTGTGTTTGTTTTTCGGATGTATAAACTGTCTAATTGTTGAAATAGTAGAATAAATAATAAAAAAATAAAAAAACGTAATTTACACTAGGATGCATTTATATTTTGACTCTTATTCAAAAGAGATTACAAAAAACACACAATAGCCAATTCAGAATGAGGTACACCTAGGTAGCGCAGTGTAATCCACCACTTTTAAGAATACCTCTTTAACTCATGAGAGTTTGAGGTGAAACTGATTTAGAGAGTTGTTGATTTAATTTTACGGTCATTAAAAAAATTAAGTTCTCGCTGCTGTTGAATACAGCTTTTAATAGCAGGCATTTACACTTGTCATAGAAGGGAAAGCAAGGGAGGATCGAGGGATACAAAAAATCTAATTTGGGTGCCAACTTTTTCTAAATAAAGGACATAGAGAAACATTTCAAGAGATTATTCGTTACATGGCATTTTGTATTCTCGTTAAAACAAGATGATTAACTCTTTCCTACCTCCACAAGTTTCTCACAGGCCGCTGTAACGTGGACATCCGTCTCCCATTTGTGGAACTCCCTCATGATAGGATAAACGCTCTTCTTCTCCAATATTTCCCGGCCCGCTTTGGTCGCTGTCAGCTGTAAAAGAGAAGAACAGTGAAAAACCAAACATAAAAACATGAGTCTATATGTGCTGTTGTCTTTGTCGTGTTGTACCAGTAGAAGAGTCTCCAGCAGCATCTTCCTGATGTCGGGGTCTTCTTCTCTCTTCTTGTCCTCGGGGAGGTACTGCAGGTCCACAGGCAGACCTGAACATCACAACACCTCTGTTAGAGTCAGTGAGTCTCAAACTGTCTCACCTGCCTGCCCACTCAGCCCCAAGCCCATTGGTGCAAACTGAACACACAACATGGTAATAGACATTCACAAATATATATCTTTTTAGTTTTCAAAAAAAGGGCTCAGTGGTTTAAGAAATGCAACAACTTTGCACACTTGTCTAATGTAGATATCATTGTTATCCTACGTTAACATTGTAGCTGTAGTAGCATATTAAAGTGTATTCAAATTTTTATTTTATGTTGTGTATTCGAGACTTTATAGAAATACGTTTTTGTAATGTTGAAATGTACAGTATATATTTTTTGTGTATTTTGTTTTCACTTTCTATGCCATGATAACTTGCTGTTGTAAAACAACAGTTTTCAACTTTAGGGTCCATCCATCAACCCTTTGTAAACTTTAGTAAGCGTAACTCTAACAGCTTGAAATACTGCGTTTGTCTGGGACTATTTTCACTGGTGGATTAATCCCCATTTGGTGTAATAGTAAGTAATTGGGACAGCACAAAACAGTGTTAAACATGAGGTTTTTTTTGTATTTAGACAACATTGAGCTCTATGGCACAGAGGAAGAAGATATATCAGGATTTAGATCAGGGGTCTCCAACACGTCGATCGCGAGCTACCAGTAGCTCGCAAGCCCTCAATAAGTAGCTCGCCAAGCAAATCCAAAATGTAAAAATGACACACAAAAAAAAGGGAAATGTAATTAAAAGAATCTACCCTATGCATAAACGAAACATCAATCATAGCGAACTCTATCTACTTACTACAACTCTATATATCTAACGCCCCTCCTCCACCACCCCCCACAATGAATATCGACCAATCACGTTCTTGCTTGATTTGCGGGACCAGCGT
This sequence comes from Pseudochaenichthys georgianus, assembly GCF_902827115.2. Lineage (NCBI taxonomy): Eukaryota > Metazoa > Chordata > Actinopteri > Perciformes > Channichthyidae > Pseudochaenichthys > Pseudochaenichthys georgianus. Next base: position 34,247,182 of record NC_047507.1, on the reverse strand, counting down.
TGCAGTCGGGAAGAAAAGCAATGTGGAGCGGCACCTCACCGCTTCATAAGGAGTTTGACCTTTCCTTCTGGCAGAATCTACACAACACATCAGCCCCATTGAACACAGCCTAGTCGTGCCAGCCTATACTGCACATGAGGGGCAGAGTTTTACTGTGTGTGTTGCAACTTGCATATTTATTGCACTTGACGCACACACACGCATGGCGTAATTTCCACTGGGGACAGGGGGGACATGTCCCCCGCACTTTTCGAAATCCCGTTTGTGTCCCCCCACTTTACAAATATGTTTATTATTATTTTTTAACGCAAGCCGTCATCGCCACGGAGGAGCACACAGCCTCTGTGAGCGAGCGAGACAGAGAGCGAGAGAGCACACCTTTATCTATTTAATATAGTTGTAAAAAATAAAGTAAGAAATCATTCCAATGTGTACTATAGGACAGTAAAAAAAAAGAAACAGTTTAAAAATGGGAGTGATTAGTAAAATATGCATAAATAAAAAGAAAGAATGCTAACTAGGTAACATAGTGTTGAGAGCTGTATCCATACATTCATGTTGTGCTCAAAGTGCACCAGATTGATGCTTTTAACTTCAACATTTAAAAATAAACCTCCCCGGGGGAGCATGCCCCCGGATCCCCCAGAGGATGTGAGGTCCACCCCCAAATAAAGCAGGTTAAAATAATTAATTGCATACATTTTCTTTTAGTAAACACTGAAAACAGGTCCCACAGACCCAAACAGCACTCAAAGGTTAAAGGTAAGCATATAATAATGTTAAAATGTGCTAAATATATAGACTGCAAAAAACAAAAAAAGGGCGTAAAAGTAGCCCACGACTTGTTTCATTCAAAAAGGTTGGAGACCCCTGATTTAGATACATACAATACTTACTGGATTCATTCATGTTTTTCGTTGTTGGGATTTGTAGACATAAAGGAATCAAATAAATATCACCAGACTTGTTCTACGCATAAATGGTAACCTAAATGGACCAGAACAGTTTACTAATGAGAGCCTCACCTTCGTTTTCTTTCTCCGTCAGCTCCTCTGGTCCGGCCAGCGGCAGCATCAGGAAGGGCAGGATGTCCACATCGTCGCTTAGCAACCACTCATGATGGGCTGCACAGATAAAGAAGAGGGCCAGATGACAGAAAGCAATGTTTAATACAGAGCTGTTTAAAAAATAAATCCAAAATGTTCCGGAATACCTTTGTCTTATCATTATCACTTCGTTCTTGAATCCAAGGTTACAATTGTGACACATGTAAAGAATATTCCCTACATGTGTTCCTGATATATTTTCTTAGAAGCATTTCACTTTTTATATTAGGTAGATATCAGATCTGCCAGTAATTCTTAATGGCGTCTCTGTGTCTTACCGTGGTCAAAGCAGCAGTTGCGCAGGGTCCCAATGACCCCCCCCCTCCTCACCACTGATGCCTGGTACTGAGTGTAGGAAAATAACCTCTGGATCACACACCTGCAAAAAAACACAGCTAATTATGACATGCTGCAGCAGCTGTGAGGACAAATGATGTCATTATGGGTACATTTCATTAAATGTACTGTGAATATTAGCGGATTAACGACTTGACTGTCATGAAGCTCTTTGGTTAGTATGACCCATCAACCAAATGAAAATTATATTTCAGAACTGTGTCTATATACACATGATGCATTCAAGCACATGTTTAGATGTGGTTCACCTCATGGGTTTGACACACATTTCACTCCAGAAGAAAATAGACTACTGTCTTGTAGTCCATTAACACATCCCTTAACTGTATACTAGTAGCAGAAAAACATATGAAGTGCATTTATTGGTTAAGCATTTATGAACAAATATATTAGTTTTTGATGAGGACTACATTACATCCTTTGAAAGGTTTTCACTGGAAGTCATTCCTATTGGATGTTCACTGAGGATTTAAAGAGCTTTAATCTCAAATGCTTTCTGGATCTATTGACCTTATGTGGCCCAACCACTTGGACCCATTTCTGTTTCTTTTTCTCAGGTTTTATTTTACATAGCTGTGATGCCCCTGTGGGTCCATCCGTAGAGAGGGTGTGGCTGTTCTGGCTGTGCTGCATTGGCTCCAGTAATTGCATTGATTACAGTAACTCAGGGCACCTGGGTCTGGTGTCCTGCAGCTATTTGAAGCCTCTCGGCTCCTCTCTGTTCTCGCTCTGCTTTCCCCTGCAGACACCTGGTGTTGTTGAGTATATATGGTTGTTACTTTACTTTGTGCACCTCAACACTCTCACCCATACACATTCATGCAACCCTCACCCTGCATTTACACTACTGATACCACTGACGTCCACACCTCATGCCTTACTTATTGTTGCACTTCATTTAATTTGGATTGTTTCCTTTAAATAAACATGTTTTGATAACCGTTGACATGGCGTGTCTCCTTTTTGTTGTGGCCTTTTGAGCCAGGTCATAACAAATGGGGGCTCGTCCTACGGGTTATTTGGTTAAAAGTGTGTGTAGTGCTCAGAGCACATGGCGTCATTTGAGCAGCTAATTAGTTGATGTGGTCCAGTTGTGTGCTGGCTCGGCGCTGCTATTGGGGGACACATCATGTCTTTTGTGTTTTAGGAAGCTTTAGTGTTTGACATGTCGTCAGGTTTTGTGTGCCAATCAGAAGGTAAGATGTTGCTATTTGAAACGCTTTTGTAAAGAGTTTTCCCCGCCAGGCTTAAGTGGCGTTTCCCCTTGGGTTGCGTCTGTTTGTTTTGTTCAGTGTTGTGGCGACGTGGTTAGTGTCAGCTGTTTTCGGACAGCTGTCTCGGGGCACGTCCGCGTGAGTTCTTGGTGTTGCCTGCGTGCAGGTCGCTCCACAACTCCGCTGGGTTCCAGTGCGTAATTACCCACGGCAAGCCACATGAAGACTAGGTGAGATTAGGAAGATCTTGTTTAGGCCGTTAGGGGGAAGTTCTCTGTTGGGTTAATCTTATGCCCATGCGTGTTGGCAGTTTAATACTTTGCTTTCTGATTGGCTATTATGACTTCTTTGTCAGCGTTTGTGGATGCGCCCTCAGTGTCTTTATTAGATTGCCAGAAGGCGCAGTTGGTCGAAATAGCAGAGCACTATGACATTGCTGTTGTGGGGAGCAAGTGGAAACATGACATTAAAACTGTCATTGTGTCATCTTTGTTTAAGCAGGGGGTGTTGCAGAAGAGTGAGTCTGGTGCGGCAGGGTTCGTGCCGGTAGTGGTTCAGACAGCTGGTTTGACGTTCGAGCAGCAAAAGGAGCTTTTGGCCATGCAGTTTGATCAGGAGAGATCGCAGTTGGCGTTGAGGTTGGAGCAGGAGAAGTTGAGGTTTGATCAGGAGAGATTGCAGTTGGAGTTGAAGTTGGAGATGAGGGGTCAGCAGCAGGAGGTAGAGAAGCGTTTAGAGGTGGAGAAGGTGCTGGAGGTGGAAAGGATGAAATGTGAGGTGGAACATGCTAGATTACGGCTGATGGGAGAGGGAAAGTTTTCTCCAGGGGAGGATGGTGGTGATAGGTCGGCATCAGGCAGTGGCGATATCATTTCTTACTTGCGATTAGTGCCAAAGTTCAATGAGCGTGACCCGGACCTTTTTTTCACTCTATTTGAACGCATAGCAGAGGCAAGAAACTGGTCAGATTCGGACAGAGTGCTGTTACTTCAGTGTGTACTCACTGGGCGAGCACAGGAAGCCTATTCAGCTGTTTGTGGCGAAAATGCTTTGGACTATGATAGAGTAAAATCAGCGGTGTTGAAGGCTTACGAACTGGTTCCTGAAGCGTATCGTCAAAGGTTCAGAAGTTGGGTCAAGGGAGATAAGCAGACACATGTGGAGTTTATCCGTGATTTAACTTCTCATTTTCAGCGGTGGTGCGCGGCAGCAAAGGTTGCCAGTTTTGACGGTCTTTGTGAACTCATTGTCTTGGAACAGTTTAAAAGACATTCTCCCTCAGCGTGTGGCCACTTATGTGAATGAACAGAAACCTTCCACCGCGTTTAGAGCTGCTGAATTAGCAGGCGATTTTGTGTTGACACATAAGGGCAGTTTTACTGAGAAGTATTCTAGGGGTGATTGGAAACGTGGAGAAGACAATGGCTATGCCCGCGGTGGTGCAAAGTTTTCACCAGGCTCCTCCCGTAGATTTGTAGGTACAGGGCGACCCGAGTGGGCCCATGTCAATATTGCAGAGGAGATGGTCATTGGAAGGAGCAGTGTCCGTTGCTGGAAACTAAGGGGAAGCCTCGTTTGTCACCACATGCTCCAGCCATGTGTTGTTCTGCCGTGTTGGATAAAAAACCGTTGGGTGTAGGCTCGGGCATGGTGCCTGATAAGAAGCCGGTTTGTGCTGACCCGGATGCGGGTTCTGGTTTTGAGCCGTTCCTCACTGAAGCGGTTGTATCAGTAGTCGGTAGTGACAAATATGTGCCGATTAAGGTGTTGCGTGACACAGCGGCTAGATACTCATTCATTGTTGAGTCAGTGTTGCCTTTTTTGTCAGAGACAGAAACGGGGGATTCTGTGTTGATGAGGGGCATGGAGATGGGCTTGATCCCTGTGCCACGGCATACAGTAGTGCTGGATTGTGAGCTGGTGCGGGGAGTTGTGTCTATCGGCGTGCGTCCCGCGTTGCCACTTGATGGGATACATATGATTTTGGGCAACGATCTCGCTGGTAGCGCTGTGTGGGCTGGTGTGCCACCGCCTGTGGTGGTTTCCAGGCCAGTGGCATCTGGGGAGCCAGATGAGAGCGGTTTGCAATTTCCAAGTGTGTCTCCAGTTTATAATATTACACGTGTGCAGAGCCGTAGGATGTCCACTGACCTACCTGTTTCGGAGTCTGGAAAAAGTGGTCCAGCACGGTCCTTTGACTTTGAGATCGAGACAAAGAAGAAGGAGAAGACAGTCAAAGTGGTGAAGGAGAAGAAAGAGAGGAAACCCTGCGAGGCCGAAGGAGAGGAGGCCGAAGAAGAGAAGGCTGAAGGAGGCCGAAGGAGAGGAGGCCGAAGAAGAGAAGGCTGAAGGAGGTCGGCGAGGCCGATGAGCGCCTACATGCTGTGGCTCAACGCCAGCCAACCCAAGGAGGAGTGGGACATAAAGGCAGTGGAGGCGAAGAAGCAGTACGAAATCGCAAGGCTGGAGTTAAGAAGAAGGATGTTGGGTTGTCGTGGACCCCTTTGGGGCCCCGTCTTAAGGGGGGTGCTGTGATGCCCCTGTGGGTCCATCCGTAGAGAGGGTGTGGCTGTTCTGGCTGTGCTGCATTGGCTCCAGTGATTGCATTGATTACAGTAACTCAGGGCACCTGGGTCTGGTGTCCTGCAGCTATTTGAAGCCTCTCGGCTCCTCTCTGTTCTCGCTCTGCTTTCCCCTGCAGACACCTGGTGTTGAGTATATATGGTTGTTACTTTACTTTGTGCACCTCAACACTCTCACCCATACACATTCATGCAACCCTCACCCTGCATTTACACTACTGATACCACTGACGTCCACACCTCATGCCTTACTTATTGTTGCACTTCATTTAATTTGGATTGTTTCCTTTAAATAAACATGTTTTGATAACCGTTGACATGGTGTGTCTCCTTTTTGTTGTGGCCTTTTGAGCCAGGTCATAACAATAGTAAACAGATAGTAAGCAAATAAAAAGTCGTAACATCCTCATTGATACAGATAAAATAAATATCAATCGCATAGCAAGCTTTGTTGGTGGTATATGACAATTTAAATGAGAAACCAAAGCTCACACCAGCTGAAGCTTCAAAACATGTTGGTCTCATCCGTTTCTTCTACACATTTTTTCGAAGCCTAAATTCCCAGCCACAGGTCCTCCTCTGTCAGACCCTCAGTGCTCGTCCTGAGATCACTCACCTGTCCTTGTCCATCATGAAGCTCCGGGCCTCGGGCAGCTGCGTCAGGTTGGACAGCAGAGGACCCAGGTGGTGGAACTTTGCCTTCTTGTTGAAACTTTCAGCGCAGAAGATCTCCACCAGCTTCGCTACACCCACATCCTCCTGCAGGACCTGAGAAAGAGAGGAAACACCCGTCAGCACCCTGCAGGGCTCAACCAGGAGCGCTTCATTTGATGACCTGAGAGACTCTGTGGACCTGTACGGGAACAGCTCACTAGAGATGGGTATTGTTAAGGTTTTAACGGTACTACTACTTTTATCGATACAGCTTATCGATCCGGTCTTTTAACGGTACTCTTATCAGGGCTCGCAATTAACGATGTCCCGATGTCCATAAAAATTCCTACAGGGACACAAATCTATTTTGTCTGGGACTATTTCGGGACAGTGAAAAAAAAATTAAAAGTAAACTTCAAAATGGGTGTTATTTGCAAAGTCATTGGGCTGTCAAATCATAGAATGCATTCTACGTCATCCACTCTGCTGCTAGACTCGCACTAATGCAACGGTCACGACTTTAAAAAAAGAAGAAAGAAATGCTGAGGTGGTTGAATAAACAGCCCCCTGATGCAAGCCCCAATTCTGCCGACTCCCGAAACGAAAACATCCCAAGTCCTGGTCATGATGCATCGTCTTCCACTGTGGTAAGTTAGTTGTCTTAAGTGTCAATGTTAGCTAGCGCTAACTAACGCTAGCAACGGAAGTGTCAAGTGTGCCTTACAATGCATACAAACGTCCTAAAATGCAGTGTCATGTTCTTTTGAAGTTTGTGAAAATGATGTGAAATACAGTTGATCAGAATAAGAGGTGTAGCCTATCATTTTTGTATTTTCTTTGTCAGCCAGTCAGTGACCAGGCTAGAATCTTTAGCTGCAAAAAGGCATTTAGCTAATCATTTAGCTTTTCATCTTTTTTTATTGTTTTAGTTTTTTTGGGTCAAGAACGTCAGTCAGATTGGGTGACGATTAGAAAGGGGGTCGCAAGGTAATTTTTGTTTGTCAATCAACTCTGGTATGAGAATAATGTGTCATGTTAAGAGAGAGTAATGTTCCAGTTGTTTTTGTGCCTAGGGGGGGGGGGGGGTGGGTGAATGAGTGAGAGCAAGATGATTGACATTCATGAATGAAGATAGAAAATCAATTTGTATTCCTATAGTACTACTGACTTGTGAGGATAACTTGTAATTAGAACTGAAAACAGATACATTTATTAAACTGTATTATGGAACTTCTGGTTTTTTATTATTATTCATACCACTTTTATTGCCAGATAGAGGGTTCCGATCATAAAACACAGAGACCATACAGCCATACCATATTGAATTGAAAAATACAAATCAGAATTCTTCAATGTTGACATGACAATGATAAATTAGTCTGGATATTGAGAAACAATCGAAAAACATGTCTTAAAACAACTCTCTTCCCTTCTACTCTAGGAGAGGCAACAGATCAGACTAATATTCATATGTTTAAAAGAATAAGTATTTTAAACTTACATGGTGGACCAGAGTCTATGGTGTGATGATTAAGTGACAAAAAAGTATCAAGTTATATGTATTCTGCATAATTTGGGGGGCGACGATACAAATTTAAATTTGGGACACTGCTGGTTATATCCGGGACAATACAAAGTAGAATTCGGGACAGTTGTGGGACACTGAGGAAAAAAGTTAATTTCGAGCCCTGACTCTTATCGGTTCTTTTGGAGAAAAAAATAAGGTAAACAAATTGTGAACAAAACTAACATTGCTTTTTATTTAAATTAAATACATAATATTTCACATCAAAAGAAACAACAATGTTTGAACACATCATAATAAATAATGTGATGACAGAACTGTAAACAGAATAGCTGAAACTTTAACAAAGTAAATAACTCGGTTACCTAATCATTACCCCATGTTTGTATAATGTAGTTAACTCCGTGTGTTGCTGCTAGCATACATAACACCTGACGTGGAAACGTTACTCGTGGACGGGGCTACAGAGCTGCTAGAAAGACAAGTTGAACCCGGTGCATTCCTCCGTCTGAATGTGGAGCACTTTTGTAAGATGTTTCGACAAATTGCTCGTGTTACCGCCCTTACATGCTAAACTCTTTTTGCACTTTTGGTAACGAGCATTGTCCACATCGAGACGGGTAAAGTTTAACCACACCTCGGAGCGTGTTCTCTCCGCCAGCTCCTCCGTGTGTGTGTGTTGCTAAATGTAGCAGCTGCGTGTGTGTGTAAACTGCCCCACCCCCTCGCACACAGACGGGGGAGAGAAAGATCTCTCGAGAGATTGAAAATACTAAAGATAATCATAGAAGCTTTTTGCGTGTTAGAAACGGAGCTGGCCACACTAAAACTGCAATATAATGTTTGTGTAGCAATAATACATGACTTATATTTTTTACATGTCTCCAGTACCGATAAAAAGACCGATAACGTTGGAGCTTAACGGTACCACGGTCTTTAATAATTCAGCCCCGGGGCTCGGTACCCATCCCTACATCTCACTGCAATATGATAAGTGCATTTACAATGTCCACACTAACAGACGAAGAGGCCTTAAAGCTGTGAAATGTGAGGGTGTTGTTTGGACATTTTAAACCCCTTGACGCACACTTTCCATACATCCCCATTTACGCAGACTTTGCCTGATTTAACTACCCACAGTTCATAGCGCTGTGATGTTTTAAACCCAGCCATAAAAACAATAGACACATTAACTGATGTTTTGACACATGTGCATTTAAAAAACATTTTAAACGTTGAATCAACAAACCTTGAACATGATCTTGCAGGTCTTCAGATGGCGGGTCAGGTTGGACAGGATGCTGCAGATCTGATCTGAAAACACAAACTCAGGATCCAGAACCTTCTTCATCATCACCTGAAGAACTTTGATATCTGTTAACAAAACCTGCGAGAGACACAAACAGAAACACACACCTGTAAGACCGCACATATCACAGCTCAGTTAATAAATGTGCATTGTTATATCCTGCACACATTGTTTCTTTTATCAAACAGTTGAGCTACTTGTGTTCGTCACTAATAGGTGAATTTAGACCGGGCTCTGCTGATCACCTGGTGCAGAGTCTCGTCAGCAGACAGGTTGATCAGGGTGAAGTAACAGTCTTTCGCAATAGCAATGGAGGGGTCAGAGGTCAGAGCAAACAGGGCAGTAATGATGTCCGGTTTGGTGCGGAGGAAGCGGCAGCCATCCCTGAAAACAAACATTAAAAAAGAAAAGATGGAGTAATCCGTTATCTGCTGGCAGAAAATCAGCAATATAAAGTAATTAATGTCATATTTAGTCAGGGTGATCCTACTTTCTTTATATTACACTAGTGTTGTCACGATACCAACATTTTGGTTTCGATACCAAGTCAAGAATTGCGATTCCGATTCTTTTTCGATACTTTTCTTAAAAAAAGGGAAACAGTCTTAAATGTAAGTGCTTTATTTCACACCAGAACCATAACACAAACTTTTAAACAATGAGAACAATAAATAAAATAAATGACAAGAATTCGTATTAAATAAAATTAATACATGTCTCACAGACAGGCCTTGTGGTGTCCGTAGGCTTGCCCTCACTGTCAGAGATATTGCTAAAATACTTCCAAATTTCGCTTGTGGCGCCTTTTTTGTCAACAAGCCGAGGCGCAGAGGCAGTTGCACTCCCACTTGCAGCCATGCTTCTCGTTTTCTCACATGCTCTGGCAGCTAGCGCGTGCACGAGAGAGGGGAGGGACTTAGAGCGTGCTTGAGAGGGGAGGGACTGCAGGCACGGCTGCAGTGCAGGGAGTGGAAGCAGAGCGCTGAACACACACAGCTCTTATTAAAACGAGTACTTTTCCCCGTCATTCTTAAAGTACCGATACTAATGAAACGGAGGAATCGTAACGTTTTTAACGGCAGGTTTATACTTGTACCTTTCAAGTATCGGTACACCGTGCAACACTATATTACACACTGTGATGACATACCACACATCTGTAATGTGCGGCATGCTCATAGTTAAGTAATGAAATGTTAACACACCGTGAAGCATCTCTCCTGTGACAGTGGAATGCAGTAGACAATCTGTCTGGAATCATTTAGTGTTACAATGAAGTGGCCAAAATAAGAATCACCCACCATTAATGAATGGATAGAAATTAATATATTGAATATATATTATGGAAAGATTTTGCTTCTCCTACAAGTCCAAGAAGATTTTTGTTTTCTGAATTTAAATAAATTAGACTAAGTGCAATAAAGACTTTTTCTGAGTTTGTCAAATATAAATAAGTGAGAATTTAATGCGAGTCATATCATATTACCAGCCCACTCTGTTTTTATATTTTTGGATATATAATCGATAAGAAAATGTTCCATTTCAAAAAGAAAGTAATTTGAATAATACAAATCTAATATTATAAAAACATTTGAGCTAGGCTGTAAAATGGAATTAAATGCATTTAATTAAAGAAAATATAAAGAACATTTAAAAAAGAAAACAATCATTGATATCATCAGCCACCTACCGGTTTCCAGAGAGTCCCAGGATGTAGGAGGTGGTGTGACCTTTGACATCGGGACGTGCTTCAGGGGTGAGGAAGGAGAGCAGCTCTGCAGCCTCAAAATCACTCAACATCTTCACACGGTTTCTGATTTAAGACACAAAACCAACACCAGCCATCAGCTTGGACAACACTGCAGCATAGAGTTACACAACTAATGACAGCACTTATTAAAACCACACTCCTCCGTGTAGAAATCTATAACATTAGATCTTCTGATCCTTGACACAACAAAGTCAAAGTACTGCTGGGTCGGGCTGATATGCCCAACATGTATAGATATGTAATTTCATATCTCAAAAACAATACAAACGGGCTCTCAGGATAGAGGTTCGTTAGTCCTGTTGGATACATACAATGTACAGCAGCTTGTTTAATCAAACAAATTAAAAAAAGACAGAGGTTTCTTCATTTTGATAAAGTCGTGTGCTCTCTTCTACGCTGAAAAAAATAAAGACGTTTTTTAAATAAATCAAACGATCTTACCTTTAACCAGCTATATTACTTATCGACTGTTGATATGGCAGTTTAAACTCATTTATATCACTTAACTAACATTACAAATGTTTACAGTGGTGATACATGTGGACACCACAGACATTCTTTTCCGGGTTATCTTGCTCGGTTTCCCTTTCCAGTAGTTTAAACAGCACTGCGAGGACGCTGCTACCCCCTCGTGTTGAATACAGGTAACTACAGGTGGTGCTCTTCCACGTGTTCATAATGTACAAAGAAATCCATAAATAAAAAAACAATAAGAAAGACACAAAAGAAGGAACAATTACACTTTACATGGATTACATAGTATACTTATTATATATAATAACTTACATGGTAATGTTTCGCTGAATCCTGAATGTCTGTTCCCTTCTTTCTTGTCCTAAATGTTTTTCCTTGTTGATGTAGCAAAATGCACACTTCATTACATTACATTGCATTTAGCTGACGCTTTTATCCAAAGCGACTTACAATAAGTGCGTTCGACCAACAAAATACAAACTTGAAGAAAACAGAATCATATAAGTACATCAGGCTTCATAGAGCAAAAACATTTCAAGTGCTACTCAACTGGCTTTAGATAAGCCAGCCCTTTATTAGTATATAAGTGTTTTGTTAATAGTTCTATTGCTCGAAGTGGAGTCGAAAGAGATGAGTTTTCAGTCTGCGCCGGAAGATGTGTAAGCTATCTGCTGTCCTGATGTCAATAGGGAGCTCATTCCACCATTTTGGAGCCAGGATAGCAAATCCACGTGTTTTTGCTGATGGGAACTTGAGTCCCCTTCGCAGCGATGGTGCAGCGAGCCGTTTGGTTGATTCAGAGCGGAGTGCACGTGCTGGGGTGTACGGTTTAACCATGTCCATAGGACCATAGGAAGGGCCAGATCCATTCGCAGCATGGTACGCAAGTACCATTGTCTTGAAGTGGATTCTAGCAGTTACCGGAAGCCAGTGGAGGCAGCGGAGGAGCGGCGTGGTGTGGGAGAATTTAGGAAGGTTGAAGACCAGGCGAGCAGCTGCATTCTGGATGAGCTGCAGAGGTCGGATGGCACATGCAGGTAGACCAGCCAGGAGGGAGTTGCAGTAGTCTAGGCGTGAGATGACGAGAGCCTGGACCAGAACCTGCATCGCTTTCTGGGTCAGCTGGGGACGCATCCTCCTGATGTTGTAAAGCGTGTATCTGCAGCAGCGGGTTGTAGCAGCGATGTTTGCAGTGAAGGACAGGTTGTTATCTAGGGTCACACCCAGATTCCTTGCAGTCTGAGTCGGGGAAACAACAGAGGTGCCAATGTTGATTGTTAGGTCAAGAGTGGGACAATCTTTTCCCGGAAGGAAAAGCAGTTCAGTCTTGTCAAGGTTGAGCTTGAGGTGATGAGCAGACATCCACTGAGAGATGTCAGCTAGACAAGCAGAGATGCACGCGACAACCTGGGTCTCTGAGCGGGGAAAGGACAGAATTAATTGGGTGTCGTCAGCGTAGCAGTGGTATGAAAAACCATGCGGGCTAATGACTGATCCGAGCGAGTTTGTGTACAGGGAGAAGAGGAGGGGACCAAGAACAGAGCCCTGAGGGACCCCTGTAATTAATTGACAAGGGTCGGACTCTGACCCTCTCCAAGGAACCCTGTAGGTGCGGTCTTTGAGGTATGAGGTGAGGAGGGAAAGTGCAGAGCCTGAAACTCCATTACTTCATCCAACAAAGAAGTAATGTATTGTGTCATATGTCATAATAGTTTTTCTTGTTTTCAACATAAGTTAAGATGATGCTTTGCTGATTTAATTTATCATTAGGGTGAGGGTCTAAGGACAGAGGGTGTCGTATTGCCATACTGATATTCTGTACAAACTGTGAAGTACACTGAGACAAATGTAACATTTGTGATATTGGGCTATATAAATAAACATTGATTGATTGATAATTAAGTGTAGGAAAGTTGGTTTGGTTTCAACAAGTTGAGCTGAATATTAAGTCAAAGTTAACTTTATTGTCAATCTCAAAATATGTTTGTACTCACAGAAAGATCGAAATACTGTTTCCCGAAGTTCCGAGGTATAAAATAAAAAATAAAACTAATAAAATAAAGGATAGACAATATGAATAAAATATGTATATACATACCTGTAAAACATTCAGTTCACGAAGTAAAGGCGCTGCTGGGCTTTCCTGGTGATTGACGTGGTGTTGTTGCAATGATTCAATTATATAAATATTTGTCGATATAACTTAAGTGTAGACAACTAATCTATTAATCAATAGATATGATTAAATATTGAAGAAAAAATATAGAATACTATTCACATTTCAGAAGCTAACATTTGACAATTGTAATGTTTTTCTTTAAGAAATGATGCGTTTAATTAAGTGCATATCAAAATAGTCAAATATTCAATTTAACTTTGCAACTCCAGTTGTATAAGAAATAAAATAAACTATTCACATTTAAGAAGCTGGAATTAGAGATTTAATCTACAAATAACTCAAGCAAATACATTTCAATTAAAGTTACCAATCAATAAAATAGTGGACCTCTAATCAACTTAACTATGCAGCTCAAAATGTATGAGAAAGAAATACACCCCACACAAATAACTTTTTTCAATAAATAAAACTTCACAGAGCAGCTTTAAACTTTGAAACTACTTTATTGATATATTGGGGAAACAAAAACACATACAAGACATTCACATTGTTCACTCCCATCAGCAACAGCTCCCATTCACTCCACATGTTGCATTGAAATGCTGATATTGCATATACACGTTCACGCATGTTGCCTGCACCACAGTTCCTGATTAAAGGCACAGTTCACGGAATGAGAAGTTCAGACAACACTGGGAAATGTTCCCTCTCAAATAAACATTTAGTGATCAAATGCTGCTGAATGTTTCCTTAAAGTCAACTTTTCATGGTCCAACACATATTGAGAACAAACATGTCAACAATGTATGTATCTGTGGAAACGACCTGAGCCACACGCTGGTGTGCTTGATTGTATCTACAGTCAAATGTTCCGGCAGAGAGAAACTCCGCCCAGGGCTCCTGCGGAGGATTAAAGGACACAGTGAAGCCTGCAGCCTGAACATCTGCTGATCCCTCGCTGCAAAAACACTGAAACATTTTCATTTTTATCAACACACAAATTTCAAAAGTACTTAGCTTAGAATCAGCATCTTAATTCAGAAGAATATCACTAAATATATGTAAAGAGAAGAAAAGAGGACAGCGTCAGTCGATTGGATTGCAAACAGATACAAATATTCATGAAGGCATCCACCACGTGTTGAAGTCCATATGATCTGCCTGGAGCAAAATAATCACTTCCAGGCATACAGAGGCCGCTCGATGTGGAGTTCTGTATGAAGCGTTTTCAGTTGTATGGGTTGCCATGTTATCGTTGAACTGCTGAATGTCTCGGTGCTGAGTGTAGTGTGTTGGCATGAAAGTCTGGATCATGTTCAAGCCAGAGAAAGGCGTCAGAAGGCACAGAGGAGATTGATTGGCAGACAGAGATCAGCTGACAGTATCTCTCTGTTGGCTCAGGGCGGGGCAAGATTATCATCATCATCATCATCATCATCATCTTCTTCATCATCATCATCATCATCATCATCATCATCTTCATCACTCCGCCTTGTCTTTCCTCTTGGCTGTGAAGGGGACTTTGCTGGCGACCGTCGAGCCTATCGAGGACACGCCCCCAGCCACGGCAGACACCCCGCCCTTCACCAGACCCACGCCCATGGAGGGCACGGTGGTCACGGCTGTCTTGGTGAGCGCCAGGCTCTTTCCGCCCACCCAGACCACCCCGCCCACCGCTGCACCCACCACCCCCTTGGTGGCGTTGAAGAGGCCGCCGGTTACCCGCCACATCATCCCAGGAGCAGCAACCACGTGGTCCTTACCGGGATCTGAAGACATACAAGAAGCATCAATACCAAAGTCTCTGCCAACACACATTGGATACTTAGTTTGTTGGAGTATTATGTTGCTTTATTCGACCGATGCTCAAACTATAACTTTAAAACTCTTAATGCAGAATCTTTTGGAAACAGGATTTTTGGTATTGGTTGTTATTTGAGTGAGATCGACTAATCATGTTTGTCTGAGTTTTGGTTTCAAGCGGGTAAAAGTCAGTGAATTGGGCTAAAAACCAGACTTAAAAAAGAAGAAGATTTGTTGCGTCTCTGTGATGTTTGTTGTGAAGCTGGAAGGTAACTCCTGAATAATCTAAAAACAGGCCCCATCAACATGAGACAGCATCCAGAGGCCCCAACCCTACCAATGCATGACTTTAGGCTTTAATGTATTTAAAAAAGAATCACCCCATTGAACAGTTGTCATAAACAGGGAAATTAGCTATAGTTAGCTACCAAAACAGTTTTTGGACCAGTCTGTAAATGTGTAAACTACTGCTGTAAAGTTGGCCATGAAACATCTATGAAGACTCTTTTGGAGCCGGCCTGAAGTGACCATTGGAGGAAATGCAGGTTTCAATCATTGAATGTTCAAGACTCCTGCAATAGTCCTGGTTAAATCAAATGTCAATAAAGTAAAAAATATCTCTTAGAAGTATTACAGTACCAATAAGAAAGCATGGTCTCAGAATACTCATTCTAAAAGATTGCTAAGACCTGTCTTTGCGGTTTGAATAGCAACAAAAACTCAGGGAGCAATGTTTGAAATGCAGTCTGAAAGATACAAATCTGTTCACCTACTGTCAAGATATATTGCTGTCAAAGTCAAGAAAACTATCTTGGTGCTAAATCTGACAGAGAAGGTTTAAGTAAACATCTCTCACCATCAGTAGGCTATATGCTGGGAAGATAAACTTAAATATATGGTTAATACGTCTCATCACGGGGACATTAAACACGGGATAAATTATCATTTAATATAAATAAAAGCGGTTCACTTTGATCAGGTAAAATATTTGATGTGCCAAATACTTACTAACAAAACTAACAACATTTCCTTCAGCCGCACCAAACTTTGTGTTTAGAGTTAGTTAGCATATTTGAGCATGCTTACACGCTAAATTAATATGGTGAACAGAGTAAACGTTAAACCTCCTGAGCATCAACATGTAGCTAATGTCTCACAGAGCTGCCATGATGGCTGTGGTAAGAACAAACAGTACATGACATAGAACCGTAACAATAGCAGCATTCATTAAGAGGACATGTGCAATTAGTGGTCACAGTTTCTATGGGATTTTTCAACCACTCCCCAGATGATTTGATCTCTAAACTCACCAGGTGAGTAAGCTGTCCTCAGACACTGAAAACACAACACTCCATGAACAGCAGAGGTGTTTACTGAGAGAGGCATCGGGGAATGAAGAGGAGCAGAGGGTCTCTCGTTGGGACACTAATAGCAGGTTTGGAGCTGCAGCCGCTCACACATAAACAGAAATACTCCCCTGATAAACGCTCAGTTTCTGAAATAGCAGCGTGAACACAGATTGGAGCATGTTCCCAGCGGTGGGGGGGGGGGGTGATCTGCTTACCCTCTGCAGGCTGACTGTCAGCGGGTTCAGCCTCGTCGGGGGCCGCTGTGGTCCCTGGCTGTGGCTCCACGTTAACGGTGTTCACATTCTGCAAAACAAAGAAAGACCCAGGATTCAGGTTTTTTTGGCCATTTCATTTTTTTACAGAGCATGGTTCAAACTTAAAATAACAATAATCTGAGTAAAGAAAAAAGGGTAAAAATAAACAAAATAAATGTTCCCAGGATCATCAGTATTGTAAAAAGAAAAGAAACACCAGGCTTATATATTTTTTTGCATTTTAGGAGATTATGTTGTTACTAAACATAACATATGGCTTAAACTCCCATGCAATTAAATTATCATCAAAGAATCAGGGGAAAAGAGTTTTAGGGTTCATTTTATTGAGAATCAAAAACAGTCACATTTCAAATAAATGTCTTCTTTGGGAAGATATAGTAAGACTAATGGGCAAGAGATAGAGATCAATGTTCCTAGAAAGGAATGAGTTATATGAGTTATGCTTTTAGATAGTTCTGAAAATTAATAAGTTCACATTCACTTTGAACAATATGTTTATTGGTATTATTTATCAAGAAAAATGTATACTTTTTAAAATAAAAAATAATGTTATCTCAAACTGAAATCCCATATCTCCTTTTATATTTATATATAAGATAATGAAATATGTTTTTTAAATAATTGACATTTCCAAAAGTGGTATGTATAGTCGTCTTTTTCAAAAATAATTGTTAAATAAAAGTTGAGTCACATTCATTACCATGTTCCCTTATTCCTTGATCAGATAGTTCTTGACTTCAATATTTTATTAATTTAGACAACATTTAAAAACAGCTTCACATGTAACGCATTTAGTCCTGTGGACACAGTTTTATAAAGTTCTCCAGTGGTAATTCATTCAGAATGTGAAATAACCCTGTGATGTCACAGTGATGTCGTGAGCGTTATCTTAACTACGTTTAGAGAAAATGTCAATATGTTTTATAAAAAACTGGCTCTAGAAATTGGAAGTTTGAAATATGTGTGTTACCTACAGCTGTTAACATGCATGGGTTTAATGAAAGATTCAAGCCAGCTGCATTGTGGGAAATGTTGGAATAGAAAAAAAGGCCCGATACCGCCGTCTCCGTTTCACATATGACTATTATTTTTATAGAAGTGCAACACCAAATGTTTAACTGTCAATTTAACGTTAAAAGATTATGTTCCTTTTGTTTAAGTAAAGTAAATGTTTCGATTTATTTTAAGCATGGTATCGAAGAGGCAAAATGCTGGCATTGGTGTCAGCACTACACCAAACTCAGCTCTACTTACATTTATTTGAAGTCTCTTAAGTAAATGAATACAGTGTGTGAATATTCCTGAGTCAGTGCTGTGTGTTCATGGTAAACCCCTTTAATTAAGTCCTTAACCAAAACTACACACTGGTCACCTCACACATTGTTGTTCATGTTAAGTCTTGTCTGTCATGCTGTTAAAGAAAGCTGTACATTTCACTGAATCAGAGTCATATTTGGATAGATTAATAGAAATGTAGGGCCCGTTTTTTAATTTTATTCTGCCTTATTTGTTTGACAAGATTTAGTTGTATTGTTATGGGTACATATTTAGTTCATTAAATAATTGTCTTTTTATCTTGTTGAATCACTGATAGTTAGAGCTGCAATGATTAGTAGAGTAATCGGTACAAAAATAATGAACTTGTTTTTCAACTACAGAAATGCCTTTCATAATTTTTACATCCTATTCTACTGAATATTTCTGGGTTTTTGACAGAAAAAACAATTTAAATGTTGAGATATCTAACGACATAACCTTGGACTTTGAGAAACTGAAAATTAGTTTTTCTATTTTTTATTCATGGATACATCAAGAAAGTAATCAGCAGGTGAACAGATGGTGAAAATAACCGTTAGTTGCAGCCTAACTGATGATGAAATGATAAGACAGAGGCATTTTACTCGTGTTTTTTTTATCATACATTTTGATGTAAAAGAAATGGCTGCCACACTGAACATAAGCAGGAGATTGACCTAACTGGTGCCATGTCACTATGGGACAGTGGTCTTAACCTTTTTGACTTTAAATGAACCCTCTTTTTACAGGCGAGAAGCTGAATTGAAACCATGATGACTCCTTGATGAGAAAATGACACGTAGAAGCTTCAAATCAATGCATACTTCCACGTGCTTAAAAATAGAAGTGCTATATCCTATAATATGAATAATTTCGCAAACCATCAACCCACCCCCTTAATTGTCTTCTTCTTGGAAGCCACAAAAAATGGTCCAGATCCAAAAAGGTTAGGAAACAGGGCTGCAAGTCTTCTGAAAAATGTTGTTGAGTCTGGAAGAATCTAACTAATGTAAAAGAAAGGGGAGTTTTAAAATAGGATGTGTCACTGCTGGTTAAGTGTTTGATGAGTAAAATGAGCAGCAAGCTGTGAGGCCTCACTTTAATAATGCTAGACATAAATAAATACACTTTTCGGAAGGGAAGAGGCCACATTTCCTGAAGGGGAGAAAACTAATAAAAAGAGCTCTTGTCATTTTGTATTTCCACATCATTACGCATGTAGCTTGCTGCTAAAAAAAACTACAGTCACATAGCTCGCATGCTGTTAAAACCCCACCATTACACGTAGCCTAGTATTTTTGACACGTTTCCAGATATGTAACCGTTAATAAAGATGCTGGTTAGTCCTTACCTTCACCATTGTTCCCAGTGCTTCTCCCACTAACACACCTGGCAGAGAAACTTGAGAGAGGAGCAGCTTCTGTATCAGCCTCCGAGACAAACTCTGAGGAAATAAATGTGTGTTCGGTGAGTGTGTGCTGCTCTGGCTGTTTAACGATCTCTTCTTCTTCGGTTTTTCTTCTTCACGCCTTTATCGCTTACAAATCTGCTGCTTTCAACTTCTCCTCTCACACACACATACACACACAGTTACAGGCTGTGCTACGCAGCTCTCTTTTTACCCTGCTGGTTCTGCCGACGTGGCGTCTTCACCGCGCGTGCACACAAACACACGCACACACGCACACACCGCACTGTACTTCCGTTCAAACCCTTCAAATTAAAACCTGTAGCAGTGATGAGGTGGACTATGTTATGCAATGTACAAATACTTACATTATACTTCTCTATTAGAACGTGATTTTGTTTCCATTAGTTTATTGACTTATGATTTTAAATGTTTTACTTGTAGTCTAAACTATTTATTTTGGGTTAATCTGTTGATTATTTTATTGAAAAAAAGCCATTAATTGTTTGTTTTGTTATTTTCATACAAGTAATCGTAGTTGAAGTACCCTTAAATATGTAGTATTAATCGTGCTGAACAAACTAGAGTCTTTCCTGGCGTGGCCTTCAATGCAGCAGCAGGTGTGTTCAGACAGGGATCAGGATCTCGTTTGTTATCCCCCCTCACACGCACACACACACACACACACACACACACACACACACACACACACACACACACACACACACACACACACACACACACACACACACACACACACACACACACACACACACACACACACACACACACACACACACACACACACACACACCCATTTCATTAGCATTGAAATGACAGTTAGACAGCATATACTAAAATACTGGTTAGATGCTGATAGTTATAGCGGCCATAATTGATCCTAGTTGAACAGCAGGCCTTGTGAAACACAGAAACACTAAAATGATACAGAAATAAAATAAATCTCTATGTGTCTGATTTGAATAGTCAGTTTTCTTTTTCTCTGCTTTTCTTTGTAAGAATTGTTTTCATCTAGAATTGTTCAGGTAGCCACAGAAAAACCATTAAGTACAGCAGATATCTGCAGATATCAGAGCAGATGGTTGCCCTTTTTGGATTTTATTTTTTTCAAACAAAACGTTTACTTTCATCTTGATATTGTTGTAAAAGGTTGTGGCTGAATATGATGATATATTTGCGTCTGATTTGTACAACACAGGACGAATAGAAATGTGTTTGTGTGTTAGAGAATAAAAGAAAGTAACATTAATATAGACACATACATTATTATATATATATTTCCAACTAACATTGATTTATAAATGCAGCTTTATTTTCATTAAGATAAATACATAATCAGAAATAGGAATTTTTAGGACTTTACTTAAGCTGTTTTCTGCAATCACATTTTGCCCTGCTAACTGCACATTGACTCAATGTCTCCATGTTCATAGATGAACTCAACTTAACTGTTATTTGACTAATATTGCTGAATAAATTAAAAACCCTATATCATTTAGGTATAGATAAATATAATTAATTACATTATAATAGTAATGCATATTTTCAGAAAACTATGTTGATTGAGATAAGAGTCAAAAGTGAATGAAATCTAAAGTGTGTTTTAACTTCACACTGATTGTTTTGAAACTGTCTGTGCTGGGATAAGTTGAAACATCTGACTTCTTCCATTCAAATACGATATTTCACATATTATTGTCTTTAGTTGTATAATTACTAATTAGCAACCGATCCCAGTCCCCCCATAAGAAAATTGGCTGCAACAGTCATGTTCTTTAACCAAGGAACATATATTCTCCTATTTATCCAGTAATGTCGTATGCATTAAGTTGTATCAAGTGTCTTTTGGGGGGTTTTCAATTGTATAATAAAGTGTGTTTTCATCACCTAGGAGGGCACATTTATTTTTGAGCTTTCATTGTGAAAACAGGAAGTCCCTTGTGGGCGATAGTTGATCCTGAATCAGCAGCAGTCACAACTGGTTCTTTCAGTGTGAGAGACTTACATATGCTAGACAAACACACGCACGCGCACGCACACACACACACACACACACACACACACACACACACACACACACACACACACACACACACACACACACACACACACACACACACACACACACACACACACACACACACACACATACCATGTATACATCGCTTCAGGGGATATTACATTGACTTACATGCATTTCCTGGAGACTTATCCTAACCATAACCATAACCATAAACCAACACATGCTTAACCCTAACCCTTACCCTTACCCTAACCCTGATCCTAAACCTAACCAAGTCTTCACCCTAAAATTAATGATTCCCCTCATGGGGACCTCCAATTTGTCCCCATAAGGGAAGCCAGTCCCCACACGCGACTGTAAACAGATTTAGGTCCACACACACACACACACACACACACACACACACACACAC
This sequence comes from Pseudochaenichthys georgianus, assembly GCF_902827115.2. NCBI lineage: Eukaryota > Metazoa > Chordata > Actinopteri > Perciformes > Channichthyidae > Pseudochaenichthys > Pseudochaenichthys georgianus. The sequence goes on along the minus strand of NC_047507.1, from coordinate 34,225,484 downwards.
ACACACACACACACACACACACACACACACACACACACACACACACACACACACACACACACACACACACACACACACACACACACACACACACACACACACACACACACACACACACACACACAATTACATGCAGGCCATATAGAAGGTAGTGTACAGATAAGAGTCAAGGGCAGGTGCTGCATGTTGATATTGGCGGCTACTTTTATCCACTTATAAGAACAGATTAGAATGAACACTGTACCCATAGATACAGAAAACATACTTGATTGATGCCTGTATCACTTTAATGTTGTAGCAAGTAAAAGTTGAGGTCATTTAAGTTACTTTAGATTTTAATGTGCAGCTTAAACAACAATATATCCCAAATTCATTCGCTGTTTGATATTTTGTAATAATAATTGTAATATGCAAAGTAACTAGCAATCAGTAATTTAAGTTGTCAAATGTAGTGAGTAGAAGTAGCCTATAAAGTACTATACATTGGAAACATGTAAAAACAGTAAAAAGCATCAACATTGTATTTGATTCGACTTTCTTATTCCATGTGTGGTCGATAATGCAACTTACATTGGTTTTACCAGAACATTTTTTTTTTTATTGTATTTATTTTAAACCAGTTAACAACCCAATGGTACAACCTATGGGTACAACACAAATATATACATACTAATTCAACAGATATACAGTTACATATATATCAATGGAAATGATTGGATGAACAGAATATAAAATACAACATGCTTGACATAAATAAAAGGTAAAGTAGGCCTAGTCACATTTGGAGTTGAGATTAACCATTTAACGGCTCTTTTTCATTTCTTGATCTTATATTATTTATGTTTTAGTTAGTATCTCAATGCAAAGCTCCATCTCTTTCTTGAAAACGTATAAGTGAGGTATTTACTTTAACAAATGTACAGTGATGGATGTTACGCTTGTAATAATGACATTTTGTTCAGGCATGTTTTACGATGCATTGTTTGGGGTCCTCACTGGAGGCTCGGCGCCAGTCTCTCCATTACTAGCATCAGAAATAAATACGAGTGAACTTTATTAAAAATATTCTGTGAAGTAAAGTATTGAAAGACATTGGGATCCTCTGTCGTCCAACAATGAATCTAGATCTGCTTGGTAAATACCACTCTTTGTTTTTGTTTGAAATAGATCCTACATTTCTTTAATTTGTGTCGCTCTAAGGCTACTTGTTATGGTTAGCATTGTACGTTAGCCTAGCATGCTAACATCAACACAAAAGAGGCAAATATAAACACATTTGTTAATATAATAAACCCGCTTAGGTGTGTTAAATATGTTTATAACGTATCTCTTTTTAAACTCTATGCATTGTAATATGTTTACATCAATGTAAACGCTGCTTTAAAAGATAGTAGCAGCTACATGTTGCTGCAAGCTAACATTAGCCTAGGTACATTGTCTCTTATTGTGTTTGAATGAAATGTTTCTTCATGTGATAGTAACAGACCGTTACCTTACCTTGTAATAATAATAATTATATCTAATATTATTTTTTCCTCCACGGCTTCCAAGCTCTTACAGTTATTAGAATGATGAGGACATAAACAATGCATAGCTGCTCCATCTGACAGGGGGTAACGTTACCATTCAGAAAAATGATACGCAGGAGAAATAAGTGCAAATTGCATAAATACATTTTGTTATTGAATCAAAGACCACATTTTACATACATGAATAACTACACTTAAAGAACCAGAACACGTCTTCAGCTTCAGTGTCTTTGAGGAGAGGGTCAGTTTTGTATTCATTACTTTAACAAAGATGTATCAGTAACTGATTGCAGTGCTCTTGTTTTAATGGCAATACGTGCACTCACATATCTATTCAAAAAAAATCCGACTCTTCCTCTTGTCCACTCTCCTGTATGCTCATTCTAAAGTTATGTTGTAAATTGGTTGTTTCACCGTTTTGTTGGTGAAAACTTTAATGCTAATATTGGGTACATTTTTTTTCTCTTGTAAATGTCCATCCATACAGTTCTTTCTTATTAATAACTGGCTCAGACTTTGGATAAAACTTGAAGAATTCTCTCTTTACTCATGGATAACTTCCTGCTTCTTTCTGGTGAATATGACATACTCATTTTCTCGATGCATATGTAATGAACATCTGTCTTTAATCCCATGCGTATGAAAGTGATCTCTGTTCAAATAAATACATCCTATTCCAAGGCTCTGCTGTAGCACACAGAATATGTGTGTTGTGTTTCTGAGCCAGCTGGTACTTCCTGGAGGACTGTTGCTCTGTTTTTTGAAATCCTTTTCTTTTTCTTTTTCCTTTTTGTAGAATCCTTCGGGCAGAACTACCCGGAGGTAAGCCACCAGCAGCTCCTAATGTACACACTACATGAGCTCAAAAAAAATCCTGGTTATATTTGTGCAATAAAATCAATCAAAACAATAATACACATGGAACCCCTAGACCAGGGGTGCCCACACTTTTTTGGCTGGTGAGCTACTTTTGAAATGACCAGCTCATCGAGGTCTACCAACCAAAAATAAAATCCCAAATGGCAAGGGTTGCTGAATAACACGTTTTATTTATACATGGGATAACTACAATAGGGCTGCAACAAACGACTAATTTGATAATCGATTAATATATCGATTAATGAAACGATTAATCGACTATTCGGACTATTACTGTATGCCTTGCACAATTTCTCAAACGCTCTTATTAAGCCATCAACTTTTAGATTTAGCTTGAGGTTGTTTTAGGCATGTGGAAACTAACAATGAAGACAATAAAGATGAATACTTGATTCAAAAATACATATATTATTAAATTAACTTAACAAATTGTTTACAAAACTAACATTGCTTTTTATTTAAATAAAATAAATAATATTTCACATCAAAAGAAACAACAATGTTTTAACAAATCATATTAAATAATCTGATGACGGAACTGTAAACGGAATAGCTGAAACTTTAACAAAATAAAGAGTAACTCAGTTACCTCTCATCATTAACCCATGTTTGTATAATGTAGTTAACTCCGTGTGTTGCTGCTAGCATAACACCTGACGTGGAAACGTTACTCGTGGACGGGGCTACAGAGCTACTAGAAAGACAGTGGAACCCGGTGCATTCCTCCGTCTGGATGTGGAGCACTTTTTGCTAAATGTTTAGACAAATTGCTCGTGTTACCGCCCTTACATGCTAAACTCTTATTGCAGTTTTGGTAACGAGCATTGTCCACCTCAAGACGGGTAACATTTAACCACACCTTGGAGCGCTTCTCTCCGCCATCTCCTCCGTGTGTTGCTGCATGTAGCAGCCGCGTGTATGTAAACTGCCCCGCCCCCTCGCACAGACGGGGGAGAGAGAGATCTCGTCTCGATTGGAAAGATAAAAATACACCGACCATAGACGCATTTGTTTTGTCTTTTTGCATGTTAGAAACGAGTTGGCGACACTAAGACTGCGAGATAATGTTTGTGTAGCAATAATACACGACCTTTCTCTTTCTAAACTCGCTACTCGGAGGGAAGTCGCTGTCATATGCCTTGTGAACACTCCGATAATGCCTCTCCACGATACCTTTCTTTGGCAAAGCGATGCTTGCTTTACAAATAAGGCAAATAACCTTTGAATGTGACATCACGACAAAATATTCTTCCTCCCATTCTGGGTGGAAGTAGTATGTCTTTAGCTTCTTGCTCGGTCCCGCACTCATTTTGTTGTTTGTCTCTTGTTTGTCTCTTTGACTTAATTTGAGTTTTCCCGGCACTTGACTGATTTTGTATCGCTTTGCATTCTGGGTTAACAGACTGGAAAGCGATAGGTCGCTTTTTCTGTCAATCAAGCAAACTCCTGAATTAAGTGGCAGGGAGGCCAAGGGGGGAGAAGGGATCAAAACCTGTTTTGTCTATTTTAACGGAGCTGGATTTTTTTTTTTTATGAATGACTCGCTATCTACCAGCGTCGACCGCGGTCGACGTACTGGACACCTCTGCCCTAGACTAATGCAAACACTATGGTTGTGTTTCATTGTGTGTGTTGTTAGGAGGCAGATGGCACCCTGGACTGCATCAGTATGGCCCTCACCTGCACCTTCAACCGCTGGGGCACCCTGCTGGCTGTGGGCTGCAACGACGGCCGCATCGTCATCTGGGACTTCCTCACACGAGGCATCGCCAAAATCATCAGCGCACACATCCACCCGGTCTGCTCTTTATGGTGAGACACATACACTCACACACATCCACTTTCTACCTGCTTTGCCAGCTCCATCGTGCACCCAAATGTTCTGGGCCGTAACATTTGAATGAGGAACTAATTATGGTATTTGTCTGTGTGTGAGCAGCTGGAGTCGAGACGGCCACAAGCTGGTGAGTGCCTCCACAGACAACATCGTCTCGCAGTGGGATGTCCTGACTGGAGACTGTGACCAGAGGTTCCGCTTCCCCTCACCCATCCTCAAGCTGCAGTGCCACCCCAGAGACATGTGAGTGAGCCGACAGCATCTGAGTGACAGTGATGTAAATACATCGACATACCCCAGACTGTGAAGCAAAGTTATTTCGTTTTTTTAATTAAAAACTGATAAAGTAATATTAGTATAAATATAATTTTTGCATTTTAGAAGTTTAAAGAGCCTGTGACACGGTTTTCCCCCATCATCCAAACCCATCAATTTGAGTAAATATTGTCCCCTTGAAAACAGTTACTGAACTGATTTTGGATATTTGTACTTTGATAACCATTAATCTGCCTTCAATGTTGACAATTTTCTGGATCTTCTCGCGGATTCTTCAAGTCCCGCCAAATGATGGGTGACGTCATTGCGGGCACAGCGCTCCAGCTGCACCGTCCAGGATCCCAGCACCTGCATGTAAACCTTTATATATATATACAGTCAGATGTAAACGCACGACGGCGCACACAGCAGCAAGCTCAGACAGAGATGACGGGTTAATGTTGAACGTGTCTGAGAGCTCATATGAGGCTGAAGGATCGGTTTATGTATATATATATATATGTATATATATCTGTTAGAAGTTTAGGAATGAGGTGCGTCAATATGGGCGATCATACGGTCATGTAGCCAGTGGTGGAATGGGACTAAAAATCATCCCGGGACTCTCGACCGGCCCACTTCGGTACCGCTAGTAAATTGTCAACGGGGGGAGTGGGGGATGTCAGGGTGCTGTAGATAGTAAATGTAAATATGTAAATATTTGTGTCACTGCATCCTGGTAAAATACAAATATAATGTCTGTGTCTTTGACATTAGCGCTGCTCGCCACCTGTGCCCTGTACTACGAAGCCAGTTCAACAGACCCTGGATATGTTTGAGTAACAAACAAACTAACAACAACAAACTAACAAACGAGATCTCGCTAAGCGGTCCTACGACGCTGGTTATCAACTCGGTAAATCAAGCCAGGGTTTCTCTCTCCAGCTGATAGCGCGTTCACGTCTAAGACACGAGTGGATCTGACTTTAATTACATTTGACTCGAGTGTTTCGTCAACATAATGTGTTAAATAATACTTCTGCATACAGTCTGTGACACTGTGAGTGTTGCACGGCCAGATGAGGCTGGAGAAGCTGACTCAGATAAGGAAATATATGATATATTATGATATTATATGATCGATGATCTGATTGATGATGTAATATGAATGATAAGTGCGACACGTCGACGTCTTCTCTGCATACGGCAGTTTAAACTGTATTTCCTTTATCCTGTAATATGACTTGAGAGATTTAAACTCCGCACACTGAGTGGATCTCTTTTCTATAGACGCCGGAGGCGGGCAGCGTCAGGTAAAAGAAGTTATTTAGCCTTCTCAAACCTGAGCCTCACGCGCCGCCTATGGGGGATGTGCTAGTTACTTATCCGACCGGCCCACTTCGGTACCGGCAGTACCGCCAGTCCGCCACTGCACCCAGCCCACGTAAATTGTCAACGGGGGGAGCCTCGCTGCGGGGAAACGGTGGACCTAGTGTCCCGATCGGAGTAGGAATAATAATAATAATAATAATCCGTGCATTTTATCCATTAATTTCCCCAACATTGTGGTAAAAAAAACACACGTTTAATCCATGTTGTTGGTGTACTACAACTACAAAAAGCATCGGTTTGTTTTCTCATCAGGAAATGCAGACCGGCACAAACAAACGATTTTTAATCATCATCCTCACTCATCATTTAATGTATCATATGTTCGCCGAATTGACATGAAAGCACTAATAAATGTAGTTTCATCCACTTGAGTTTATAACCACAAAAATAATCGATTTGTTTTTATATCACATCCGACGGGAGGAAATTCAGCAGCTCTCACTCCCGATTTTTAATCCTAATGTAATCATCATCTTCACCACGATCATTTATGTTTATGTCGCCGAATTGACATGAAAGCACTGACACATATGAATATACTGTAGTCAGCTTCATTACAACGTTATTAACGTGCCTAAACTCAGTAATTCACCATTTCTACGCATGACAACACACTTTGTCCGTGTTTGGCTCTCGAAGCGTTCCCGCATTGACGTCACTTCCGGCTTCCCCCAAAACTTCAAAATGAGTCGAAGGAATTTCCCCGCGATGTTCGAAATTATTGATATTTAACGGAACGGTATCGCTTTTTCTTTTTTAAACGGACGGTTCGAGATTACTAGTAGCCCAATATTTCATTGCACAACAGTTGTTGGGATGCTGTCACAGGCTCTTTAAGAAAGTCTTCTAAACTAAAAAGTTGGAATTTTATTTATTTATAATTTAATTAATTTAACCTGCACAAAAATAAACTGTCATAATCTTTGACATATCCCAGACTGTGAAAAAAATCGAATTCCCTTAGTATTTAATTTACAGAATGTGAATTAAACTCAATTTATATTGTTATATTTGTCCTTTAAGGACATTTGAGCAACTTTTGCACAAGGGTTAATACACCTTGCTATAACAAGAATCTGTGTGTGTGTTTTAGGGACAAAGTGCTGGTGTGTCCCATGAAGTCAGCGCCGGTCCTGCTGACACTCTCAGACTCCAAACACGTCGTCCTGCCAGTGGACGACGACTCAGACCTCAATGTGGTGGCTGCCTTCGACAGGCGGGGGCAGTACATCTACACAGGCAACGCCAAAGGAAAGGTCAGACAGAAGTTATTGAACAGTTTTCCAATATGAATATTGAGAGAAAAAAGCTCAGTGCTTGAATATGTACATGTAGAATCAAGCAGATATCAATGCAGGCCAGAGATTTCTCCTGAATTGTTATTCTGTTCTTCAGAATAAATAACTTAATCCCAACTTTATACATTTTTGTCCAATGAAATGTTTAACCATAAGCTGTTCCTTTGTTTTGCGAGTGCTGTCCAGTGGTTTTTGCTGGTTTCCTTCACCATCATGTCCCTGTTGTTGCAGATCCTGGTTTTGAAAACAACCAATCAGGAGCTGGTGGCTTCCTTCAGAGTTACGACAGGCACCAGCAACACCACCGCCATCAAATCCATTGAATTTGCACGCAAGGGCAGGTGAGAGGCAGCAGAAGGTCTTTCAGTGTGTCGAGCTGGCTGGATACACAAAATGTGGATTACACATATTTGGTTCATAGTTACCATTCTAAAATACATCTAAAACTAAAACAAAAAGGTTCAGGTTATATTATTATAAACTCAAAATAGAGGAATATGATACCCTTTCAGAAAATGTAAGACTAAACTGAAACAATTAAAGATTCATAAAAATGATCGTATATTCTTTCAGTTTTTGTTTGTTTGCAATGAAATAAAATCATAAACGATGGCCAATTGAACCTAGAAATAGTTTAGACTTGATATTCCAGGAGATGGGGCTGTGCTGTTGTTTTCCACATGCAGTCTAGTCTTATACACTTACATAATATTGAAATAACACTTACATAATATTGAAATAATGTACTTAATTTAAAGATTAAATGCCATTTAACCAACTAGTTCAGGTGTTATGTTAATTGTAAAGACGAACTCAAGTTTAATATTGAAATGTAAAGATTTAAACATGGCCACAGTTCTCCACAAATATTTGTTGTAAGAATATGTGGCTAAATACTCCTGAGACATTATACCTGACCATAACAAAACCAAACTAAAATAAATACAGTAAAAACACAACATAATAAGACTAGCAAACAGACTCTGAAAACACATAAAGCTAAGATAAAATTAAAGACTTGGTGTATCTAATTCCACATTGATTTATGTACAGATTCATATAGTGCAGGGGTGCCCAGATTTGTCTAAAAATAGAACAACAATATTCTGTTTTATCGTTAATGTCCTCTAACATAATCTTCCTGTGCCAGAATAATGCACTTGAACGCATCAAAGCTTTGTGATTGGCCGGCGTGACCCCATGTGTCGGGGCGTGGCTGGTGGGCAGTGGGCAGTATTTCGCTGACGTTGTCCGTGTCAACAGGAGTGACAGTCCGCACACACACAAGACCGCAATTATGGCAGAAGCAAAAGAGCCCAAAATATATCATTTTCACTCCGAGTGGGAGGATGATTATTTGTATCTATTCCAATTCAAAGTCCATCTGTCTCATCTGGAATGCGAGCGAGGCTTTATCGAAGAAGGGTAATTTAGGAGCGGCATTTCAAAACAGTGCACAAACGCTACGAGACGGAATTCCCTCCCAATTCTGCGCTCCCAAAAGGGGAGGGGCCTGAAAGGACAGCCAAATGCACAGCAGTCCATTTTCACCAGGCCCAACAACAAGAGCAAGCCTGCTACCAGAGCACCTTATCGTGTCAATCACGTTCTTGCGAAACACATGAAGTCTTTCAAAGACGGCGAAGTTGTGAAAGAAGCATTCCTGGAGGCTGCCGACCATCGCTGCCGAAGCGCTTTTGGGGACAGTAAACAACAACAATAACAGTAGCATTTCAACAGGTTTTTGATATAATAAAAACTCAAGTTAGATACCGTTATTAATCAGCTGTGAGTTTTAGTTTGTTTGAACTTAGTCATTATAATTATTGTACAAAATGGTATAAGAATGCAAACTTAAATTGATTATAGTCTATTATCAATTCAGGTTAAGAAACTAGTGTTGCTTGCATCCTATTAAAGGCATTTCTTTTTATACTCTACTAAAATGCAACAAAAAAGGGTTTGATTCTATTAATTTTGTCTTATTTATTGCACTGTTGCAGCAGATTCCTGTGTAGCTTCAGATCTGAGTCGTCTTATTAGTAAGCCTAATTTATACTTTTGTAGCAACACTATTTTTATATAATGGCAAAGAAAGGGTTCAGAGTCTTTTCTTTTTTTCCTATGTCATATGTGGCAGCACTGTTCAATGTTTCTTGAAAACATTACCCACTGTAGTGACGTGTGAATAAACTCCAACTCTGTATCAACAACACTGTTGTGCAACTTCAGTTAAATACTTGTATGTGTGTAGATTAGAAAGAGGTAAGATAAAGGATCTGCAGTATTTTATGAAGTATTAATCGTACAAAGGTCAGTTTTATACAAGTAGAAGTGTGTATTTACCTGGTAGTAGGCTGTCAGTAATGGCTACGCCTCTCTATTTGGACTGGTAGATCTCGGCAGACTGGTAACTTTAAAAGTAGCTCTCGGTTCAAAAAAGGTTGGGCACCCCTGATGTAGTGTGTTCACGGGATTCATAGGTAATAGCTAAGAATCTCAATTAAAAAAAATGCGCTGTTTTGGCAGCAGAGCTCTTCCTGTGCTTCCCCCCCCCCCCGGTCTCTTATTCTACATCTTATTTCGTTGTCCTGTTTTCTGCAGTTGCTTCCTCATAAACACAGCAGACCGGATCATCAGGGTGTATGATGGCAGGGAGATTCTGACCTGTGGCCGAGACGGAGAGCCGGAACCCATGCAGAAGCTGCAGGACCTGGTCAACAGGTAGGTCAACTTTTTAACCAGTTTCACTGGTATGTGTATAGAAATGCATGAACAAAATGTTTTTAAGTTCTTGCAAATATTCTGAATTTCACTGCATATAACAGGGTTCGTACAAAGTCTTCAACATGTGGAAAAGGCTTATTTTTAAATTTTGAAGGCTGTTATTTATTTTTAAAGTTAGGAATATGCTTGAATCTCAATATATACCTTGAAACAAATGCTTCATTTCAACATCATTTGGTGTTACAATAAGTGGTGTAAAAAACAAAAGTTTATTTATATAGCACATAAGGCAATTCAAAGTGCTTTACAAAAAACAAAAATAGTTATTTTCTTGTAACAATATGCATTGATAGCTGTGGGTAATTCTGTAAACTTTAATTTTCCTAATTGCATTTATAGTAACAATTAAGATGTAATGATTTGTAATATTTTACCTTGAAATTCATTTAATTTAACTCGATAATCTTAGCGTGTTTTCCTCCGATCTATTTGTTTATGTACTCTATCTGTGTTTTCTGCATTCAGGACTCCGTGGAAGCGTTGCTGTTTCTCCGGCGATGGCGAGTACATCGTGGCCGGTTCTGCCCGGCAGCACGCGCTCTACATCTGGGAGAAGAGCATCGGCAACCTGGTGAAGATCCTTCATGGAACCAGAGGAGAGCTGCTGCTGGATGTGGCGGTAAGGATCTCAAAAACTGGCTCACTGTTCGGAGATATAAACCTTGAAAAACGATGTTTCCATGGAATTTTAATAACATTGTGACGCAATGTTGTTTAAAATCTGACGATTTACCCATCTCACCTTTGACCTCTGTCCAGTGGCATCCTGTCCGTCCAATTATCGCTTCCATCTCCAGTGGAGTGGTGTCCATCTGGGCTCAGAACCAAGTGGTAAGTAGACAGTAAAGGAAAATGAACATGGTCACAGATGGATTTTGAACAAGGACCATTCATAAAAAAATCTGCCGTCGCATAACAATCAACAGACACTAAAACATGGCAATATTTCAGTGTCAATCTGCCATGTTTCTGATTTGGTTCCTATTCCATACTATAGCCGCTTTCACACCGAGTACTTTGCTGTACTTAGTGCCCCGGCACTTAGTACCCCAGGGCACTAAGTACAGATCGCGTTCACACCGGAATAAGTTCCCTGAGGGAAGATTACTCAAATGAGCCGCTGATGTCACTTCGTCTTCTTCTGCTTTGGGTTTACTGGCAGGCCGCAAACAACTTCACGGCGTATACTGCCACCCGAAGTCCCCGGCCGGAAGTCCCCGGAGTTGGGGACTGGCTTCAGTAGAAGCTGCTAGGAGTCCCAGCAGCTTCGACTGAAGCCTTCCGAGTAAATCGCCAGAACGCCGACACCTCCTCATCTCCACCGCTCCCATGTTTTCTTTTGTGTTGCCATAAGTTAGTCTCTCTTCATTTGTGCGCGGGGCTAATGCTAATAATGCTAATGCCACAAATACAATGGCGGCTTCACAAAACCTTTCTGAGTTTTACGGGGCGTGGTTTGCAATTCGCCCAGCCAATAGAAATTGGTACTTTTTTGGTACCACCTCTCTAGCAGGCACTAAAAATGGGGGTAAAAGTTCCCGGCACTAAGTAATCTTTTTGGTGTGAACGCAACTTAAGGGGTACTAACGGAACCAAACGGGAAAAGTACGGGGAAAAGTACTCCGGTGTGAACGCGCCCTATGGTAAATATTTAAGCACCACTACCAGGATATTTGATGCAAATAGTATTATGGTGTGATGGATGTGACTGATTGTTTTGTGTGCAGGAAAACTGGAGCGCTTTTGCTCCAGACTTTAAAGAGCTGGATGAGAATGTGGAGTACGAGGAGCGAGAGTCTGAATTCGACATTGAAGACGAAGATAAGAGTGAACCCGAGCAGACAGGTAAATCACACACTAAACACTGGGTTGTAAGTATGCAGTGGACTCGCATAAAAAAAATGAATGACTAAATGTTAGTACAATTAAGTTTTTTATGGTGCCTTCCTGAAAACAGTCACTTGATTATTCCCAATGTCACACACAATCTCAATATTTATATATTTAATTTTTCCCATTAAAATTGTAACCTGCCCCGGTTTGGCTGTCAGGTTCACTGGTCTTACTGGTGTTACTAGTTTTAGGTACCAGGGTGGTGGTGGCGAAGTCCATAGGGACTTGGCTTGGCAGCATTCCCTACACTGCTCCCCGGGCGCCGTACATAATGGCAGCCCACTGCTCCTAACACTAGGATGGGTAAAATGCGGAGAAACCGTTTCGTTACATAGTACTTGTACTACGTACATGTAATGATAATAAGTTGAATCTTATTTTTTTATAGTGGTTTTTACAGATTTTACTGGTCTTATTGGTTTTACTGGTCTTACTGGTTTTACTGATCTTGCTGGTCTTATTGGTTTTACTGGTCTTACTGGTTTTACTGGTCTTATTGGTTTCACTGGTTGGCCTCGGACATTAACTCCTTTGTGTTACAGGTGCAGATGCTGCGGAGGATGAAGAGGTGGATGTCACCACTGTCGACCCCATCGTTGCCTTTTGTAGCAGGTGAGAAACAGAAATACAGGTTCCTACGTCAGGGAGAACAATGTTTCCTCCCCAATCTCATCCTCATTCTTACCTTTAAAGGGACCTATTATGCAAAATCCTCTTCTTCATGTATTTTATACATCAATATGTGTCCCCTCACAAAAGATTCTCTCTCTTTTTGTCCTGATCCATTTATATAAAAACTAGGGCTGTCAAACGATTAACATTTTTAATTAGATTTAATCACAGCTTAAAAATTAATTAATCATGAGTAATCACCATTCGAACTATGTCCAAAATATGCCATTTCTTTATGTATATTGTTGTGGGAATGGAAAGATAAATGAAAGAAGGCGGATATATCCATTTAACATACAGTATCTATGTTTATTATAACATTTTTCTGCGTGTCAAAATGAAAGACGACCCACACACCTATCAATCATCAAACCGTGGGGTCGTAATTCATTATGTGTTGATTTCTATCAACGGGGGAGTACTTCAGGAAAGTCGACAGAGGGGGGGGCGCGCTAGTGGAGTACTTCGTGACCACAGAGTGTGAACGTTGTGATCAGCTGTTTTAGCGCAGTTCTCCAGTGAAGGGGGGAGTCTCCCTCCGCAGCCGGTTGGCGTAGTTTTGGCACAGTTCCGTTGTACAGACCGACGTTAACAGCAGCCCTGTCTGTGCACACGGAGACCGACTCTGTCGTCCGGTGATCTAACCGCCTTCTGGAAAAGCTTCACAAGTACGTCGGTACGCAAATGCGCTTTGTGACACAAGTGACGGTACGCATTTCAGATTACGCACATAACCTGCGTACCAGTTATGTGCACCCCTGTACTACAGCAAAAGTATTCTCCGTCGGGACTTCCTGCAACAACACCACGCCGTTATCTTGATTCTGATTGGCCAGAAGACATTATCAAAGATGTTCTATTGAGAAGTCGATCACTACGTGACAAAAGTTTTCAAAACCGTGGCTACTGAAATCAATCTTACTAACTGCTGTCTGTGCAATTTACTCCGCGAGTTGGCAGACTTTATTTTGCTTACTTTAACATCATTTTTCATGGTGGGGCTAAGCCATTTCTTGGTATGGGTGTAGCCTACCCCAGCCATACCCTGGCGCTGCCACTGGTGGCACGTATGGGGCGGGCCATTCTGCACATGCGTTAAATGCGTTATTTTAACGCAATTAATTAAAAAAATTAATTACCGCCGTTAACGCGATAATTTTGACAGCACTAATAAAAACCTGTCTGGAAATGAGCTGATCAGATTTTGGCCACTTTATGATGTCATAACGATGTTTTGGCTCGTGTAACCATTAGCCAATCACCAACCAAGGTAACCCCCCCCCTTATCCCCTGAATCTCCTCCTAGAGCAACATTGTGTTTTATTTCACCAAATATCTCTCAGAGGGACATGGGGACGGGGCTCCTTATTTTCATCTAAAGTATCAGACAGGGAATCAGCACTTTTGAAACAGAGGGGATTATGGGATGCTGCAATGATCCAAACACTTCAGAGACATGTTTTGTATATATCTGAGTCCTATAATATATTGATGAAAAAGAGTATAATAGAGGACCTTTACATTTAAGTTGTATTACCACACAGTGAACATTTTCTGTTAGTAAACCCCCTGATTTAATCTGTTACTTAAACGTTTAACTTTAATTTAAACTAAATGTTCCTGATTATACGTGCATACTTTTCCGTATGCAAGTATAATCGGGAAAGTTCTCAAAGCACAACATTTTCACCCATGACTTACATTACATTACATTGTTATATAATTAGATTAGTTTTACTTAAGCATTAATACAAAAGCAGGGTTAGTTAATTATTTGTATTATGTATTAATCAATTATTTATTTCATTATGGATTAATCTGCCATTTATTTTTTCATCTAAGAAATTGATTGATCATATCAAAAATGGCGTCACAATGACCCAGAACCATAGACTGTATATATAAAACCCAGAACACACAATTCTCCATGGACTAATAGTCGTTGTTGTTCTTCGTATGTTTTGCATTATAAAAACCTAACTAATAAAAAACTAACCAAAGTTGTCAGACAAAGAAAGTGGAGTAAATATTACTTTCTCCCTTTCTCCCTTTCCCCTGTATTTTACTTGGAGAGAAATAATTGAGATACACTGAGATGTAGTGAAGTAGAAAGAGGCATTAGAATAAAATACTTAACAACTTCTTTGTACACTAGTACAGTACTTGAGGATATGTAATTAGTAACATTCAACTGCAAATTTTAGTAACAAGTTTTATAACTGAAAGTTGGCCTGTGAATTGCTCTTGTGTTCAGATCTTCTTGAGTTTGTGTGTTTGTGTGCTGCAGTGATGAGGAGCTGGAGGACTATAAGGCCCTGCTGTACCTGCCCATTGCCCCTGAGGTGGAGGACCCTGAGGAAAACCCCTTCGGCCCCCCGCCGGAGTCCACAGCTCAGACCGGGGCCCCGGAGGAGACGCTGGCTGCTGGCGACAAGAAGCAACGACAACCGTCATCTGAAGGCCCGACCAAGAAGAAGGCGCGCACCACCACCATCGAACTGCAGGGGGTGCCCAGTGACGGTGAGAGAGTAAAACACAACATGAATAACAAGATACAACAACGGGGTCAGGTCTATATCAAGGAAGTTAAAGTTACAAAAAAACACTGGAATGATCGTTCTATAAATCAGCGTATGATTTTCTTTTAGCTGAGTCTTTTATCCAAAGCAACTTACACTTCAATAAGGCAGACATGTCTACAGGGGCATTTTGGAGTAATTATCTCCCCAAGAAAACTTCAACATGTTGACTCCAGAGGCCAGAGATCAATCCAGTGACTCTCTGATTGGTGGACGCCCTATGCCTAAGCAAAGCTGCCCTAAATCAAACATTTGAGCTGTTAAATAAATAATTTGGTCATTACGTTTTCAAACATGCTATCGCTGAATCCAGAGCTAATTTCGCTCTTCATTCATTTGACTGAGTCCAGACCGGTCTTATATTTGTATTGGCATGGATGCGTGGTTTAAGGGAAACGCAAGTCTGATACTCTATTGGCCCATAGATCCTGGTATTTTTTTACTTTCTGATCAGTCAGTTCGCTGCTTTGATCCATAACGTAATATCTCAGCAGTTATTGGCAGAATCTGTCTGTTGATAAGCTCATAGGTATACATCTATGGAGCAAAAAAATTCAAACGTGACGATTTTTAGATTTTTCAGTATATGCTGTCTGCCATCTTGGATTTTTCCACTGGCCACAAATGAAAAAATTGGAAACAGGTTGTTTTGTGTTCAGTGTGATCCTAGAAAGTAAAAAAACACAAGTTTCCAGATTCTATATGAATCGTTCTCAAAATAACACAATGACCTATACTATAAACAGGCATGCCCTCAGGCAGTGGTAAAACACATGTTATACAGATACAAGAAATTGTTTCTCGGGGCGCCGTCTGAACTGTACGAAACGTATCCTCATTTTAAAATGTCTGTCTCTTGTCTTATTGTGAAAATCGGAACTTTGACCCGAGTCTGTCCTCTCTCTCCTCAGAGGTGCACCCCCTGCTGGGAGTGAAGGGCGACGGCAAGTCCAAGAAGAAGACAGCAGGCCGGCCCAAAGGCTCCAAAGGTAAAGACAAAGACTTCCCCTTCAGGCCCAAGCCCCACAGGGGGGAGCGGCCCTCCTTCGCTGGGGAGGCCCTGGGCAGCTCAGGCCCAGGAGGAGGAGGAGGAGGAGGAGGGATGAAGGGCAGAGCAGAGGGGGGCCTGGCCTCAGGTAAGCACGCCACCGCCCCTACTGCTGCTCACCTGGTCTGACTGAAGCCTCACCAGCCCCGCCTGTCTCCAAGGCAACCCTCCACCCCCCTTCCCTGTACTGCTTAAGGCCCTGACACACAAACCAGCATCAAAGAACAGAGCAGGCTGTCGTGTCGCCCTCTGTGGCCCAAAAGTTCAACTTGAACACAAAGACTACAGCAAACAGCCAACCATCATGTCCGCTCTGCGCCGGTAGAGAGGAGATGACTCTCATTAACAGCAGGCGGCCGTAATCTGTATTCGTCTAGCCGTAGTTAACATACACATGTTAAAATAAAGAAGCGTTTGCTGAATTACTTTTTTACACCACTCTCACTGCCGTCTGTTTCTCTTCCCCTTCACTGATTCAACGGCCAATCACAGTGATTTGTTTTGCCTACTACAGCTAAATAAATATGTCCCGCTCAGAGTTTCCGTTAGAATTTTTTTTTGCCAGTGTAGCTGTATGTGTTCGGCCTACCAGATCTGTTCGGGGTCCGTTATGCTTACCAATGACGTCATGCCTTGGCTGTACGGCAACCCAAGAGGACATTTTACATGGCCAAATTCCGCAAAGAATATTAAAAAATAACAATCGACAGTTAATGTATGTTAGTGGAAAGTGAAGTGTTAATTAAGGAATGTTAATGAAGAACTGAAATGCATAAAATAGAAAGTTAAAGGTGGGGTAGGTAAGTTTGAGAAACCGGCTCGAGATCGCTAGAATTTGAAAATACACAACCGGAGAAAATCTGCCACTTCCTTATAGAGCCCCTCCTCCAACACACAGGAACGCGCACATGACCAATGAGGGCACGAGATAAGTTTGTGCCCCGATGGGAGGCTGACAGGCAGGTAGGCCATCCATCCGATTGGTTGTACTTTTTACAGTATTACGGCTTCCACAGATGACATTTTTTTATGGATTTTTTGTCAAAGCACTTAAGATATTCATTGCTATCGGGATGTTAAGAGCATTCCATGGAATATAACAAAAAGTGTATCTCGAGCCGGTTTCTCAAACTTACCTACCCCACCTTTAATATGTAGCATATCCCTCCGAAATATGGTCGTAGACTTTATTGACGATTTAGAATTTATTGAAACTCCAGACTGAACGAAAGAGCTTGTCATTTTATTTACGAGTATGGAATTATAACACTGGAGTTTGTTATTATTTACTATAACTTGATCATTCTGCTTCAGTTTGTGGGCTACAGCCAGTTTATGGTAGCAGCACGTTAACAGCTTCATCCTCTGAACGTGTGTATTGTCTGTTCAAAAAACTGCAGGAACCCAGAACACAGACAAAATACATGACCCCCTTCACATCTATTGTAAATGTTAGGGGTCTCCGATATGACCACAGTAGCAGTGATGATACCTGTATTAAGCAGGTGAAACAGGAGCATGAGGACACGGTGTGCTATGTTTCCTTGCAGATTGCTTCTCTGGTTGTTTTATTGCACAACAAAATCATGTAAACATATTATGTAAATAACCCAATTTGTGGCGGCAAAAGTCTAGCGCAGCATTAAGCATTTGTTTACATGAGGGATAACAATTTCCCCTTCAGGAGGATAAATCTCTTTCTCCACATTAAGGCCACGTTTACACAGATACAATAACGAAAACGAACCTTAGTCGATATCAAAAAAGTCTTCCGTCCACACGGTATCGGCTAAAGAGACGAGACCACTCGACCCGCTGGAGACGCTGTAGTACATATGCCGGGCCTGTAAGTGGCGCCACAAAATACACCAAAAGCAGCGAAGAAGACCCCCGAGCATGGTTGCCATGGTTGCCTGGTTGCCCTTCTGTTTATTCTCCGAGGTGGATTTAGCAACATGTAGTTCATGTAGTTCTCCATGTCCACTTGTTGCTGATGGTTGTGGTAGAGGAGCTGTAGATTTTGCACTAACATCTGTAGCATGGTCAGTAGCAGACAGTAGCTACTGACCATGGTACAGCAGTGAGCAGCAGAGGTTGTTGGCGAAAACACATCAGCAATGACGTGGGGGTGAGCAGGAGAGGCGGGGCTATGGCGTCGTCGTTATCAGGAAATTATCGTTGTCGTTTGGCCCCCCAGAGCGTTTCGTCCGCAGATCTACCCACCTTGGGAGCCGTTATCATTTGAGGCCTCCGTTTCCGCGGTTCCGTTACGGCCTCGTGTGGACGAACCGTCCATACGATGGAGAACTGTAGCGGATACAACCCGTTTCGTCTCTGTGTAAACGTGGCCTTAGCATGGATGTATAATAAGAACTGGATACAGCGTGGGAGGCGGGGCCTCGTTCATTCCTATGAGAGTTGCTCATTGGCGAAGACAAAATGGCCCAACTTTTGAGAGAGCGAAACGTCACGAAAGTATTCATATAATCATATAATCCGTTCTTATTGTGCATCCATGGGTAAAGGTAAAACTCATGTAGTACTGAACACGTCACATGAACGTGCCTGCGGCGCGGTCCCGTGGGTTAGATGCGCGTTCATAATGCGGAGGAAAATAACTAATATTACATGGTTTAGTTGAATACTCGATTCTGATTGGTCAATTTAGAACACATGACACGTTGTTAATCCAGAACAGACAGACCGCTGTCAAGCACTTATTGACCGTTGTTAAGGACGCTCACATCTGCACAAACAAAGAAAGCGACAAGAAAGCAGCGGAGAAGTAACGGGGCAGAAACCCTCCTTTTTACGCAGCGGTCCAGACATAGACATCAAACGGCGACACATATTCAGTGTGCAGTTACTTTGGCATTAGGGCAGGGATATCTAGATACTTTCCAAGGTTTGACATAATGAATTGTGCTACTTTTAAAGCAAGCAGCGATGTTTTCAAATCTGTAATCAAAAACGCTATCGAAGCAGTTCCTGCCGTTGCTACGTTAGTTCAAACTGTAACAACGGTCTATTTTTCTTAGCGGATGCATGTCAATTTAAATCAATACATACAACTATTTTTTAAATCAATAAAATCATTTTCTAAATGCACAAAAACATTTCAATTAATATTGGGAGTCATATCGTTACTTTGTTGAGAATGTGGCCATGTAATAAGCGGGATAATGTGCAGCGACTTGGTCATTATGGGGAAAAGAACACCGACAGGCTGATCAGAAGCCCGACGCGAAGCGGAGGGATCTAGATCGGCATAATGACCGCGTCGCTGCACATTATTACATAACGTTATTAGCACATTTTACAACTTGAGGACCGAATGTTTTTAATAAGGGCTATACAAATGTTCATACTGGGTAGTTTAAAAAAAAATTATCCTACGATTTACAGACGTCTCCTTCCCAATGTTAGTCAATGGGGAAAAAGTGTTTCCGGGCCCAGCGACTGATACGGAACTGTAGTACCGCCGTTTGGCCACAACGAATATTTTCCTCAGAGTCCGGCGCACTTCCTGGGGGCTGGGGGCTTGGGCCTTAGTCAGTTACTTTTGAAGGCGCGGCCTGATGTCCTTATAGGCCGTAGCTCTTTAATGTTAAATTCGACTTCAGACAATGAGCCTCATTGCAAAGGTGTGTAACATCTCATTTCTATCCACATGGGGCGCTACAGTTACATTAAAACATCATATTTCTACAATTCTGTTGACTTTAAAGAGGCCCTATTATGTTGTTTGGGGTTTCCCCTTTATTGTATTGTTTTATAGTTTTTTGTTCATCATGGTCTGCAAAGGCTAAAATCCATGTGTTGCACCTCTATTGGATAGAACGCCAACACATTTAACATGATAGGCTAAGGGGCGGGACATCTCTAAGCTGTAGACCAATCACAACAGAGCCAGCCAGCTAACCATTCAGAGCAGACTGGGCTTTGGTTTCAGACAGGGTGAAAAGAGGTGCCGCAGCACAGGCCGTATGAGAAAAATAAGAAATGTTTCAACATTAAAGTAAACATGTCACAGCAGAGGCACCAAATACAAATATGAACCTGAAAATGAGAACAATAGGGCCCTTTAATACATATACATCTTAAAAACAAGTTCTCCACGAACAAAACTCTAGATTAGGATTCGGGGGGGGGGGGTTCATTGGATTTTCTAACGATTGCTACATTTTAGAATAACATAAGATAAATTCAATATTTAAATCAAACTGAGGAAGGTCCAACTAAATGATTTGTTGAAAACCCCTTGTCATGATATCAGCACTGTTCAACTCAGGTAATTCATAAGAGAACTAACAACTCTCATTTTTGAAGACTTTCTCCGCCAGTTTTCCACTTATAGGCTGAACAGCTGTATGATTAGAACATGCTTTTTCTCCTGCTAGATTAATCTACAGTGACTCCTCTTGTACCTTCAGAGATCCTTCCAGACTGTGGCTTTATGACCGTATAACCTCTGCTAACCTCAGCCTCATTCTGACATGATGAATAATTCATCATTTAAACTTTGGGGAAGTTGGACTGTCGTGGCAGGTGGGTGTTGACGTGGCTAAAGCTGCGGCTTGTTGGGGTACATCTACTTCCTGCTTGGCCTTTGACCCTCCTGCTCCCACCTCGCTCCCCAGGCGTCTTGTGACATCGATGTGTGTCTGTAGCAGCGCTGCTCAGGTCTTTCCTGTTTCTGTGTGTGTGTGTCAGAGATGTGAGGCAATAGTTTTACTTGAAACTTTCATCAAAAAATCTGGTTTCCAACAGATACATTTAACAATGTTAAAAATAATACCATATCACATCCATATTGAGCACACTTGTGTTTCTCAGTTTCCAATGAACAAATACATATAAATCATATTATTATATTTAATAATCACAAATAAGATTGTATTTCCTCTAAAATTAGTCTTTCATTTTTTATGTAACCCCTTACTGAGAAATAAGAAATAATGAAAATCTAGGGTGAGTTTAGTGTTGGATCTCTTCACTGTGTTTCTTTGCAGTGTCTCAGGTTGCCAGATCAGCGAGCACAGTTTTTGTGCTGCGTGCAAATCGTCAAAAATAATGTCCTATGTATTTTCCTAAGCACTTTTTCTTGACCTCAATAAAAAACGTAAGGTCAAGAAGAATTCAAAAGGACTTAGTTATAACACTATGGCAGATGTTTTTTATTTCCCTTCACTCAAATTATGCTTTTACTCTTCTCTAACTTATCTGCCTTTCTTTCTTTCACTGTTATCGATAAAACAACTCTTCCTGCACAGATATTTCACATTGAAAGCCTTCAACTGCAGGAATTGTAAAGTTTTATTTATATATATATATACGATACGATAATGCTTTATTGGTCAGATCAAGTCTGAAATTTGACTGCTTCACAGCAGCTCCATGTGTAACATCAACATAGACAAATGTCAAGACACAATACATGAAAAACAAACAACAAACATTTAACTGATACAAACAGAATTAGTTTTAAAATATGTTTCAGCCGAGTGTTAAGTATGACATTCATCTGTTATTGTACTAATGGAATGAAACATTTTGGTTAATTTATTTATTAGGCTACAACAAATTCCTCCCTTCTTCCGACATTTCTAACTGGCCTTTATTTTCGGTATATGGCTAATAATTCGAATATATTTGATCATTATTTGTATTTTCTTTTAGAGTTCACAGTTGGACAGCTAAGTAGAATATTGTGTAAACGGTGTCTTATTGTCATGTTTGTCTGTCTGACGGTATTTTTTCCTTCTGCAGGGAGTCTGCTCTCACAGTCGTACAAGCAACACGATATTGGAGGGATGGACTGATCACTGTTAGTGAAGCAGCCACCAACAGACTCAAACAAAGAGACAAAGCCTGATGTCATAAAACAGACTGAGCGAGCAGTTAGACATGCAGACTGTTTTCTCTCCAAACCAGGGCTCACTTCACAGAAAAACTCCTGAGCCCGGATCTCTTGACAGGAGCCGTCAAAGAGAGCGTGAAGCAGTGGAGTCAGTCAAATGTCCTCTGTCCATGTATAGATCACGTGCGTCCTGATAGTGTGTGTGTCATCTTTCTTGTTGTTTTTATACGTATTAAAACATTTTGATTTGTAAATAATTTGCTGCGGTGTGGTTCTCTGTGCAAGCGTTAACCCAGCTGTAGAGCCTGACAGATTTCAGAGAGCTGGACAAATATTTGCAAAACATATTCAAAAGGATCTTAAACCAAAAAAACACAAACACTTGTGTTACAGGTAAGATATGCATTTTTGATTTTGGGGTGAACTGTCCCTAGTAAATGTTTGCAATTTAGACAAGTGGAGCTTGTTTGTACTATTCTTTATGCTGTTAGGAAGTTCTGTGTTCAACAATGCATGTTATAAGCTCATCATATGTTTAGTATGAAAGTCTTAACAATAGCTTTCAAAGCTGACAAATAAATGTAGATACTACATTAAAAACTGCTGAACTTTAATGTAAAGTGGAGTACATGTAAAAGTAGCATATAATAATGGAGTAAAGTACATGTAGGAGACCTTGAACTTTTACTTAGGAAGGTTAAAGTATTTGGGAAATACATCTAGCTTAGTCTACTTATTTTACGCCAATACTTACAGGTGGTTTGAGCAATTAAGCTTTTTCTCAAAATATAGTTTCTATACAATAACAGATAGGCCTATACACTAAATTGTTATTTTCGTCGTTGCAGGGTGAGAAATTCTTCTGTGATTAAAATACCGTCATCATTACTCATGATCTACTGTACGTTTCCACTTCTGGATCCTCTTACGGCATGCCTGTCATATTTTCCAGCAGTCAACACTGACCAATCACAGTGGAGTAGGCGGGGCTTCAGTGAACTACTATGGGCCCTTCTCACTTCTCTTATTTTTCATTTCCTCGGTCTCGGTCTCACCGGAAGTTGATTTGTTTGCGTCATCTTGAGTAGTGTCCCAATGGCCTTATTTTTGCCGGAGGAGCGAGGAGCGATAATAGAGGAGCTATAACAGAGGAACCACCAGACCATCCTTCGATGAAATCCTCAGAAACTCGCCCCGCCCCCTTACTGTGTATCGCTCACTGATTGGACGATGCATTGCATGCACTGATCTGATGCTTCTTGACATGAGAGCAGTTTCCCAGCGGAGTGAAGAAAATACATGAAACTCAGGAGAGTCACTCCTCAGTTTATACCGTGTTTTGTTTCAATTCATGTATCATTTAGTTACAAATATGTGATATATCTGAACAACAAAGTGGTCAAAAATCATTTTATTCATTTTTTGGAAACATTTTCATGATCGCTTTTTTCGTTTTATATTTTCATCTATTGAGAAGACGATCACTAAGTGACAAAAGTTAGTTTTCAAAACCGTCTCTAGTCTTCGGTATTTCCAGACAAGTGGCTACTGAAATCAATCTTATTAGCTGCTGTCTGTGCAATTTACTCCGCGCAAGTTGGCGGACTTTATTTTGCTTACTTTAACATCATTGTTCATGGTGGGTGGGGCTAAGCCATTTCTTGGTATGGCTGTAGCCTACCCCAGCCATACCCTGACCGCAAATACCTCATTCCTTCCGTCTACTTGGATCCGAAATGCTTCTCGTTTTGCGCTGTCCCCCGGTTAAAATTAAATAGCCGCCAATCATATTTCCACGCTCCTGCCAGGGCCGGGGGAGGGGTTACAAGGCTCGCGTCTTGTGCTGCATTCACTTGCACTCGGACATTAGAGATTTTCTCTCATAAATGTCCGATGAGCCACAACTTTTCTTTCAAAACAAAGCTGCCAACTGGGGTGGCAAGGCATTTTTCTGAGGTGGCAGCTGCCACCCTGTGCCACCACGTAGAACCGCCACTGGTCAGAACATGTAACATGAACATGCCGGGCAGCGCGGTCCCGTGGGTTAGATGCACGTTCATAATGCCGAGGAAAATAACTCAGAATAACGTTATTAGCACATTTTACAACTCGAGGACCGAATGTTTTTAATAAGGGCTATATAAATGTTCATACTGGGTAGTTTATTTAGTTTAAAAAAAATTATCCAACGATTTACAGACCACTCTTTCCCAATGTAAGTCAATGGGAAAAAGTGTTTCCGGGCCCAGCAACCTAACGGAAGTGTAGTACCGCCGTTTGGCCACAACGAATATTCTCATCAGAGTCCGGCACACTTCCTGGGGTCTTGATTTAACATGCATTTAAACAGTCCTTCGGCGCCACTCGATGACGTAGTGTACTTGAAATAGTTGCTCTGCAGCAGTTTTACTCGCGATTGAGAAACGGCCTGAGGGTGTAAAGCTGCTCCAGAGCCACTATTTCAAGCATTGAAAAAAAGCATTAAGGTATGAAGTGAGGAGGGAAAGTGCAGAGCCTGAAACTCCAAGTTGTTGGAGAGTGCGAAGGAGGATCTGATGGTTCACCGTGTCGAATGCAGCAGACAGGTCCAGAAGGATGATGACAGAGGAGAGGGAGGCTGCTTTAGCAGTGTGTAGTTCCTCAGTGACAGCAATGAGAGCAGTTTCTGTGGAGTGACCTGCCTTGAAACCAGACTGGTGCGGATCCAGAAGGTTGTTCTGATAACAGGAGTTGTTTAAGCGCGTTCAAGTGTTTTAGACATTAACTGGAGTAGAGAAACAGGCCTGTAGTTTATAACATCAGACGGGTCGAGAGTGGGTTTCTTTAGGAGAGGGTTTACTCTTGCCTCCTTGAGACTGTTTGGAAAGTGACCAGAAGTTAGAGAAGTGTTGATGAAATGGGTGAGAAACGGTAGAATATCTGAAGGAGATTTGAGGGGATAGGGTCCAGAGGACAGGTGGTAGGGCGGGCAGAGGTAATGAGGGTAAGAATCTCACTTAGAGAGAGGGGAAAAGGAGGTTAGTGTGTGGGTGAAGGGAGGCCAGAGGTGAGTAAAGGTGAGTCAGAAAAAGAAGAGCGAATATCATCAACCTTTTTTTCAAAGTGGTTAACAAAGTCGCTTGACAGAAGGGAGGAGGGGGAGGGGGCTTTGGAGGGTCCAAGAGGGTGGAGAAGATGTAAAATAGTAATACTTTTCTCGTAAAATAACTTTTCTTTCTCTTCAAAAAACGTCTTAATGACAATGTCATAAGCACGACAGCATCATTTTGGCAATAAAAGTCTCAAATCCCAACCCTCATCCACTACAACTGAACATACTATACTTAAGGCATGATAAAATAAATTAGTACAATAAACTATTGCAAGAGAAATAACGGTGCGAATAAATAGCAGGAATATGGGACAACATGTTATAACATGGAACAGATTGTAAAACCAAACAATGTACAATAGAATAAATACTGTATACAGTAATAATATATAGATAGGCCTATGTAGATATGTGTAATGAACATATTTGTGTATTATAAACACACATAAGATATCACATATTATGTATTTACCCACTGTTGATATGTATATATTTACTGTTTTTCGATTAATTATTATTCAGTTGCAACGCTGGTACTTTATCAGCTTGGGATGTGTTCTGATTATTATTATATAGTATTATTTTCATAATACAATATTTCCCCTACTTAATTAGGAAGACATGCAATGTTTCTCAACATATTTAAACTTTACTTTCCGAAATCTGAATTGTTCTTCCACTCAATGGAGCTTTTATTTCGAAGTCTTAACAGGAAGTGTTATTTTGGTGGGTAACTGCCGGGGCCGGGCAGTATAAGTAAGTCTGTGGTACTTCAGAGTTATTGCTAGCAGACTGTAGTGCCAGTTGGACAACTTGTATGTGTCCGTGCAGTCTTGTGTAACTTTCTGGCCGTTAACGGGAGCTCTGGTTGTCGTGGTTGGTGTGATGGAATTGGACAAGATGGACGAGAACGAGTGGAGGTATCACGGCGAGGGGAACAAGAGCCTGGTGGTCTCACACGTACAGGTGAGCAGCTAGCACCAAGCTAACAGAAGTTCAGATAAAAGCAGCAGGAGTGTTTGCATTTAGCTTCAACAGCACACACTTTTCTAACGTTACATGTGCTTAATCTCAGTGTCGTTGGCGATGGAAACTTTGAGCAACTATCTGGAAAAATCTGTTTATAAGTGAAGGGTGAAAGGTCAGCTGCCAGGTTTTTTTATTTAGCCATCCTCATTACCATTAGCTTGTTTGCTAGCTTAGCCGGCTAGCTAGTCAATAGTTCAAATGACTCCAACTAATAAAACAATATTAAACAGTGACAACAACGCTTAAAACAAACACTAAATATTATAAATGACATATAAAGTAATGTGCAGTTAGAGTGACTGACTGTCTAGTTTGGGAAGGGTCTTAAATGTTAGGATACTAACGAGCTACTTAAGCCGCTAGCAGCTTCCCAGTTTCTGCTGGGAGTCCGTTCTGTCTAACGGGACTTGCTGTCTGAGGCGGACCGCTGAGACTTTAAAGTTCACTTCCATGCGGGTGAATCCTGCGCGGACAGACGGACGCTGCTGTGACCCGGGCAGGGTGGGGGGACCGAGGGACAGGACGGTGGGAGAGCCTCATTCACGGAACTGGTCTGGTGATGTTGTTATTGTGCAACCGGTGACATGTTAATATAGGAGTGTGACATTACGGCAGCAGTGTTGTATTCCGCTCAGTTAACTTGTATATTGATTTATACTTTCAAGAATGTAACATTTCTCTACTGCTTGGCAATAAATAAATGATGCTGTTAACTGACTTTACATGTACGGCTGCTTGTGTTCAGACAATAATTAACAATCAAATTCTTCAGTGAGTTTTTTTAATGTATTTTATTACCAGCTAAATCAATATCTTATAACTAATATATATATTTCAGCTATAACGGAACCACATGACTAGGAGGATGATGTTCTAAACTTAGGCAACACCCAGCAGTGGTGCTATCTTTTTCTTTCTTATCATTGAAAAGAATAAAGATTTTCTGATTCCTCTGACCGCAGGTTGTGATCACTTGGAAATAAAGTTGTAGTCATACCTAAACGGTACAGTTCTACACCTTACTTTGAAACATATTAACATATTGTCCCAAAACTATTTTTGTGTTAGTGATTTTTATTTATTTATTTGAGCCCCACCCTTTTTGTCAGTTCTCTACTTTGTTGGTGCTAATACAATAAGCTGGTTTGAGGTTGAACGTGTGAGAGGAAGCAAATTCAAAATGTGGGTTTTTGGCCATTTGAATGTTTTATTTTTTCTTCTAAATGAAGTGTGTTTCTAAGGTCCCTAAACCACATCTATGTGACGGGCTATTTCAATAGCATAAGGAGAATCTTTTTCTTTGCAATGATGAGAGTATAGCACCAGAAACATTGCTGGGTATTGCTTGATTTTATAACATTATCAGATACTTATAGCATCCTTTAGTTCTGTTTCTAGCTGGATCTGAAGTCATTTAGATAATAATTGTAGATATTGAATCTTTGCACTGAACAACCAAAGTCTTGTACAATAACAACATAAATCAACCTGCATGCATATTGGTATTGCTCGCTTATTATAAACATTCCCATCCGAATTGATCTCATTGACAGTTATTACAACTTGTTACATAATAAAAACCGTTTTAAGCGTTCTGCAATTTACAGTTGTCGGTTTAGTGCTGGCATGTTGTCTTTACTTTGAGCTCTAGTTATTTACATATTATTACTTTTACATATTAAAATTCCTCTTTCTTGTTAATTATGTTGCCTTGTTTGGTTTAACAAATGTTTTTGATGCATTGGTTTGACTCTTAAGCAGGTTAGGGACACACTGCTTAGACAGGGAGGGTGTCACTGACAGCAGGAGCGAAGGACAGGAAATAGATAAATACGTGTAAAGAAACATCCTCTAATTTAAAAGAATTCAATTCAAAGTCTGAATTAGAGTAAAACTAAGTTGCCCATAGAAGTCTTAGTTTAGTTGCTCTCACTGAACATTTGACTGTTTGTAAAGTTTCGACACAATTGAGCTGTGAGGCATGTGAATACTACGGTGTAAACGGGTTCCTCGCACTACCTGATTTCTATGAGCGTTTTGGGTGCACACTCACTGCTGAAATATTTCCACAGAGTAGTTCAAAGATTCATTCATAATGTTGGAATTTAAAATGCGAGTCACCATTTGAACATTGTGCAGCTTTGTTTTTGTGAATGTCTTTCTTCTTTTTGCACAGTTACAGATCAGAATAAGACTACATTATTAATACTGTTATTATATATATCTGTACATTTCATTTCCAGAAGCTGCTTAAGATTATTCCATAAATCTTATACATAACACAATATTCTGCTTCAATACATTATTGTTTTGTGTAATGAGTAACACGATTATGACGACATTTAATATGACATCTGCCTTTTACTGCTTCTTTTGAAAAGTTTCAATAGAACATTTTAATGTCATTTTCTTCAATTAGGTACGGCCCTTTTTAAGATGATCTGTCATCATATTCCTAGGTTTATGGATTTTCTTCACTTGAAAACACCCATGTGCTGACAGACAGTCATTGTTGTGTACTGTTACCGTAAATATACTGTGTGTTGTGTTTGTAGAGTAAGTACATAGAAAGAAACACTTACTGACTTACTGTTTGTGCTGCACTGTGGGAACGCTGCATCAGTATTTTAACCCACCTCAGGAATCTCTGGGAGATGGTCCTGGATTTCCCTCAGATCTTAACCAAGCTCCTCTTCTGTTCTTGCAGCTTTCCATAGTTCTCCGCCTGCTCAAGTATCCAGCCGAGGACTCAGAAAACCCACCACAGGTAACTAAAAGTCAGAATGTGTCTCAGGTATTTTCAGAACATAAAGGATCGTCCATATTACTGCACTGGAAAAAACATCTAGATGCATATCCAAAGAAAGTTGTGGGTAACACTAAGTTTAATGTGTGCTTGTTGATTCCAATTTATTCATTGCATTGTGAACTTCTGGTATTTCAAATTTTTTATATTAAACACCCAATTTGTGTAGTGTACTGATACTGTCAGATCGAGTCTGACTTTTTATTGCATCACAGCAGCTCCATTTGCAACAAGGACAAATATAAGATCGCCGGACCTTGTATCTCTGATTTGATGGGAACAATTCATATTGGCTGTTAAGGATATGGTTGGGGTCAGAGATGCTGTTGCTGGCCAGCCTCACTATGTCGTTATGCTGATTCATAGAGTCTCTAAAGGTTGTCCAATCGTTGTGAGCTCCCATTTCCCGTCAAATTATAAAAATGTGTCCAAGATTGATCATACAGCAACTGCTCTGTTAAGTTGACGAACACGGGGCCGGTGGTGTTTCTGTAATCCTGCTGAAAACATGGGGCTGGGCAATATTGACAAATGTTATATCCCAACATGTTTTAATCAAATAAAGAACTCTGTTAAAAATGTTCCATGGCTGCACAGGGCGATCCCACACTGCACCTGAAAGCACACAACAAACTGGTTTTCTGGTAAATATGGCAGCTGGCTCTGTGGTGTGAGAGCTCATGTTTTGTTGGGGTCGGGTGGAGCAGTGGTCTGTGCGTTTGATCATCAGATAAAGGGGGCGTTGGGGAACTCCAGTTCGAAACCCGCTCCCGCCCCACTGCGTCAGGCCGTTGTGTCCTTGGGCAAGACACTTCACCCGAATTTGCTCCTGTGGGTATTGTCCACAGTAGATGACCATTACATGTATGATCTGTATGTGTAATGTGTATTTGTAAAGCGCTTTGGGAGTCATTGATAAAGCGCTATAATAAATATAAGGATTATTATTTTCCTGAGAAAAGAGGAGACATGTCAGTAATGCCTGTTGGGCTGATGGATACATGGCTGAGAGGTATATTTACCCAGGCCACATGTTTCTCCTGTCAGCACGAACTGAAGTTTAGTGTAGTGATTTAGCCTTTCAGTACATTTTAAAGCCAGTTGTTGTGTTTACTGTCGGCAGAGGATCTTACATCCTGGTCAGGTTAAAGGTATTAAGGCACAGTCCCTGATCCAAATGTAAACTACTGTGGAGCCTGCCCAACCCTGACATTCAAATGAGCTCAGACTTTCCTCACAGGGACTCGCAGTAGCTAAAGTTATCAACATTTTCCAATGCAGTTTAAGATTGTTTTACATATCTTTTTTTTTTGTGTGTGTCGACACGGCAGGACAACTGTCATTGTTTATTTAATTAATCTACGACTCTTTATACAAGGCAACTATAATAATAATTATACTACTACTAACCTAAATGTATATAGCGCCTTTAAGGGGACCCAAGGTCAGTCACCTTAAATAAAGTTTGGAGGGTTGCTCTACTTCTGAAAAAAAAAAGGCATGGCCAGTTTTACAAACCAGTGAACTGGTGAACTACCTAACCTCTTTATTTATTCATGATTTCAGTATGGACAAAATATGTGTGTATATATATATATAAAATGTATACTTGAGTGCTATTTGGACGTTTTGTACTTTTGTTTACATTTTATGCTACTTTATTATAACCCTACAACTTTCAGAGACAAATGTCCAACTTTTTAATCTCATTTATTTCACATTTATAAAAACACTTGATAATCTTATATAATGCAGTACTTGACTTCAAATCAACCCAGTGTTTCACGAAGTACCCAACATTGTCAAAACAACACAATTGAAATGCTCTTGCATGTATTTGTTAGTGATGAAACAGGATAATATAATAATATATAACTGAAAAGTTCCGCTCTACATAATACTTCTGCACCTTTTTACTTTATAAACATTTAGTTTCAGGACTTTTACTTTTATTGGAGTATTTTAAGACCATAGTATTGCTACTTGAACTTAAGTAAAGGATCCGAGTACTTTTTAATCCTCTGCATCAGCTAATACCGTTTAAATAAGTACAACACGATGTATCAAGCCTGTGATCAGGATCCAGTCTAGAAAGGAAATGAGTTCTTCATGGGACCATGCTACACCCTTCCACCAGTTTCCCCCCAATCCTGCTAAAAAACAATGCAAACAAACGGGACCTATTTCATTGAGGCGATGAGCTGAACAATTTGAATAAATGAAAGAATTGCAGCATTGTCCCAGAGCTCAGACGACTTCCACAATGTAAGAGAGAACAGAGTCCAATAGTGATCAGCTCTGTGCGGCTGGTCATCCACAATCACATGTTTGTGAAAACGGATGATAAGTGAGGAGACGTCCTGATCCGCACAGTGCCCCAGAGATGTGACATGCTGCCCTGACAACAAGTCTCAGACCAGGTTCTAACTTGTAATTGACCTGCCGGTGTGTTTTCCTGCAGACGGTGGAGCAGGCCTTCAGGCAGGTGCAGAACATTGTTGACTTCAGCTCCAACGTGATGAGCTGCCTGCTGGGAGAGAAGTTCGTCCACAGCGGGGTATGACGCTGTTCAGAATCCAATACTAACCTACTGCAGAATGACGTCTTTCAGCAAATGTCCAAACTTTTGCTGAGACTGACCCCTACAAATGTGCAATATTGGAGATTTTAAACTTGTGAATATCTCACTGTCTGAAAAGACGCAATGCATTGTGGGGCAGTTGAACTAATGTCCAGTAAAATAGATTAGATTAGATTTATTGATGCAAAATTGTGAAATGGTTTTATTACAGCAGCATTATAACAAGGCATTCTGAACATTATTATTCCCTTTTGGAATAAATGCTCCCATGAGAGCTGGGCCATAAACCAGACTTCCAGCAGCAGACATTTTACAACAATAAGTTACAGTGTGGATGTCCGGAGGCTTTAAGCACATGAACAACATTCCCTGGGTCAGCTGGTGCTTGACTTTAGATTTAATTACATGATGAATGTTCAACAGCTCCATTTATTTGTCTGTTTTAAAATTGCGCTGTCAACACAATTCTATTAATTTGTGTGAAATATTGTACAGAGCCACTGCTAACAAATCACTGGTTTTTATACAGACGAAAACGGAACCGAGATCATAAACTTTAACATTATAATAACTTTTAGTAATAAAAGGGATTGTGCTAATTTCTTTACAGGAAGTGGTCAAACTGCCACTAGAGTTTGTTCGACAGCTGTCAATCAAAGTTCAACATCAAAGACCAGGTACAAATATTTGTATTAATATTTCTATGGCAACTGGTATTGAAATATGTTAAAGGGATATACCACTCTCATATCTACACAGTGCATCCTGGTGAATACAAAGACATTCAGGTTTACTTACACAACATGCCTCTCTTTGTGTCAGCGTGGCGCTGTGATAAGGTGATGGACATCTACAGCGGCTGTGCCCTCTGTCTGCCCAACCTGACCTCTCCAACCCTCCACCAGCCAACACACACTCCTACACTCTGCATCGAGATCAAGGTACACTCACTCACTCACTCACTCACTCACTCACTCACTCACTCTCTCTCTCTCTCTCTCTCACTCTCACTCTCACTCTCACTCTCACTCTCACTCTCACTCTCACTCTCTCTCTCTTCTTGTTTGAAGGCATGCCATTTGTTCCTCCCTTTCTTTACTATTGGCACTGCAGTGTTTCATAAAAGAAGAAAACAAAATTCAAACAAGTGATGAAAAAAGAAGTATACACAAAAACAAAGTTTAATTAAATGTTAAATAATATTGTTGTTTTAGCCTGGTTTCAGTGTTATCACTCAATCAAGCTGAGGCTCTTGTTAAACATAATGTTGCCCCCGCTTAAAAGCAACCACATCTTCAGATATTTACCCTATAAATAATTGTCACTCAGAAAATATCCCGTGAATGTGCCTAGTGTGAGTGTGCTACTCAGCTGCTGTTTTTGTGTTTGTTTCTAGCCTAAATGTGGTTTCCTGCCGTACTCCAAACATGTCAGCCAAGATATCAAGACCAAAGTGTGCCGCTTCTGCATGCACCAACACTACAAGGTAACTACAGCTGTGTTCCAGTACAACGACACACACTACAGCGCAGCACCTCCTCATTTGTAATGGTTGCTGAACGTCACTTTCACAGACATCGCCGGAGGCATTTCATTTCAGCTGCTAACATCAAATCTGTCAGTTAGTTGGCGACAGACTGAAGTACACTTGTCCGTGTTCTTCCTGCGGCAGGGGTAATTGAGCAAAGATTGTTAAAGAGGAAAGACCCTTCACCTCAGTGTTTTACTCCTACCATTACATCGGTCCTTACTGAAAGGAATAACATATATTATTTAACCAATTTCGGTCTTTACTGCGTTTGATGTCATTAACCGTCACATGGTTTTCTCTCTGCGCGTCCCTTAAGTGTAGAGGGCCGAGAGAGAAGCCATTCAAAGCCACACCAGTCTCCTACCAGTTGTAGCCCTCTCTACTTGGGTGTGTGTGTGTGTGTGTGTATATATCCAACACTGGGAAATTGTTTTGTCACAGCAGCATTATGACAGTATGTAGAAGAATTACAATAAAAAAACATCAACAATATCCATACATGTTCTCAGTAGAAAATACATATATTCAGAGGAGTATATACACACTATTAAATTAGAATACTCTACTATATATTTAGTAGCTTGATATATTCGTGTAAATTGTGTTTATCTTCTCTGTTACGATCATCCTGGGCGCAAGTGTGAAATTCAACGGTGGTGTTCCTTCTAGGCTAATTTAAGCAGTGTCAAATGACAATGTATGGCACTATTAGCTAATAGTGGTGACTAGCCCAGCTCGACCAACAGGTCTCTCCGCCCCCTGGGGAACAATGCCGTCTGTAAGAGTGGGGTGGGTGTTTCTGTTGCAACAACTCAGACAGTCGTTGTCGTCTTTAGTCGCAAACGTCAGCCTAACTTTCCTTAAATCATATCAACAATTTAAACGTATAGACCTAATAGTTTTGAATCTGGAATTTCAGTTTTGGGATCAATTAGCTTATGAAAATAAGTTGTGCCATATGTTATGTTCGACAGCGGCTTCAGTTCAATGTCCCCTTTTAATCAATAATTAGATATAACACTGTTGATTGGATGCCCAAGATTGAGGATGGCGATCTGGGCCAAAAGAGTACAGGGCCACACTTTGTTGCTGTTTCTAATACTTCCATCACTCCTAATATTCCTCCCTTCGTCACTTTGTATCCTCTCTCTCTCTGCAGGTGGCCATGGGGACGTGGAAGAAACGCAGTCGGTACTGTCCTCTCGATCTGTTCTCAGGGTGAGATGGCCACACCAACACTACTGCACTTACAATATGATCAGTAATACTGTATTTAACAATAACCCATCATCAGTGTTTTGCAGCTAAACTTGATGTTCTCTGGTTTCTCTCGTGTTGTTCAGGAACAGACAGAGAATGCACTTTGCCATCAGACAACTGATAGACGAACCTCAGAACAACTTGAAAATCTTCAAGGTGAGACGCAACAACAACAACCAGGGTTGGACTGGTTTAATAAATAGTGATTGTAATAGGTGCCACCATTCGGTATCGCACTTCATTAAGCAGGGGCTCCTGAGTG
Organism: Pseudochaenichthys georgianus; assembly: GCF_902827115.2. Taxonomy (NCBI): domain Eukaryota; kingdom Metazoa; phylum Chordata; class Actinopteri; order Perciformes; family Channichthyidae; genus Pseudochaenichthys; species Pseudochaenichthys georgianus. The sequence goes on along the minus strand of NC_047507.1, from coordinate 34,190,895 downwards.
GAACATCATTAGTCAGAGCTCCATTTCAGGCACTGTTTCTAGTACACACATATTTACAGAAATGTAAACTCCTTCCTGTGGCCAGCCTCAGGAGTCAACTGGTGACCTTTTTCAAGATGCTGAAAATGTAACCACTAAGATAATCTGTTTTTGTCTTTGAAGCAAAGCTGTGACAAATATTCTGAGAAGTGTGTGTGTGTGTTTGTCAGGGGGGTCGGTGTATATTCAGCAGTATGGACGGCATTGAAGACTCGATGGACCTGAACTCTCTGCTGCATCATCTCAGACCGTACTTCCAGTACGGAAACAACCGAATCAACAGTCACATGACCAGCAAAGCTCTCCTGACCGACCTCATCCAGGTATCACCAACACACAAATATATCTGCTCATTTTCAGGTTCATATTTGTATTTCTTGTCTCTCCTGTGACATGTCTCCGTGCTTTAATGTTCAAAAAGACCTTTATTGTTCTCATACTGCCTGTGCTGCAGCATTTCTTTTCACCCTCTGTCTGAAACCAGAGCCCAGTCTGCTCTGATTGGTTAGCTGGCCGGCTCTGTTGTGATTGGTCAACCGCTTAGAGATGTCCCGCCCCATGGCTTATCACACAGGCCTTCCGCTTAAAATAAGAACCTTTCACCAAAGTATAGATGTTAGAAGTGGACTTCCTTTGTCCAGTCTTATTTTTTTATTTTAATACTTTTTCGGGCCTTTATCAAGTGAAAGTGTTGGAAGGGGGAGACGGCGGGAATGACGATTCAGAAATGGTCCAAGGGTGGAATGGATCCCAGGTCCTTTGCATGGGGGCCGAGCCCCAGTACATGGGCCCCCAGCTCTAGAGACTGATCTGTCCGACTGCCCTAACAGTCTTTGACTGAGTGAAGTCTCTACCGTCAGACACTCACAGGGCTCTCTCGCTTCCTTCAGGTCGTGGTGAACGCCCTGCTGAGTGCTGGAGGAGGAGATGGAGGCGTGGGGACGGACAGACGAGGAGAAGGACGGAGCTTCTGTGAAGCGAGTCTGTTCAACAAGGAGAGGAGTCGCCACGGTGAGAACCTGCTGCTGGTTTCTGTCTTTAAACAGTTTAGACAGTGATCGCCTACAGCTCAAAGGGTCTGTAGGCTGAATACATGTCATCTACTAGCACACAATGTGCACTGTTGGATCAAACATTATCAGCACTCATTTATTTATTATCCTTATTAGAGCTGCAGAAAATGATCACTGTTTTGAAATATTATTAAACGCTAAAAGTAATTTATTATTTTCTGGTTCCAACTTTTACTTCTTTGCCTCGTAAACTGACTATTTCTTATGTTTTTCTTTTCTTGTAGTTAAAAATGATTTGACTGAAAATACGTGACCTTTTTTCTCTTCACTAGAAACCGATTGAAACACACCCGGACATAAATCAACAAGCGAACATTTTTAACACAATTGAAAAACAAAAAGAGTTTGTATGAGCAAGCTTTGCACGATATATATCTTGTTTCTGGTGTAAATTGTAGCTCCGTGGTCCAGTCCAACAGATTTGGGCCTCTCCTCTCTTACAAAGGTTTTTCTTGTGCAGCATCCTCCCTCCGAAGTGTTTGAGCTATGAAAGAAGCACTTGTTCCTTTTTTTAAACGCAAACATTTTGCCCATAACATCTGAATCTAATCACTCTGACCTGAAGAAGTGGATGAGAGCTAAAAGATGACCTCTCTGTCCGTGTTGTTCTCAGGCTCTCAGGGTTCACCCAGCGACAGTGTTTTGTACAGAGTTCGTCAGACGCAGATGTTGGACACTTTGGACATCGAAGGTCTTTACCCTCTGTACCGCCGCGTGGAGCAGCACCTGCAGGACTTCCCCAAGGAGAGGTAATGCACATCAGAAGAAAGCCATAGTGACGGTGTCTATTCAGATAGCGGTCTGGTCTCTTGCCTCACCTTCTTCCTGTCTCTGCTCAGAACTCGTCTTCAGATGGACGGGCCGTACAACGAGGCCTTCCTGGAGAAGCTGCATAAATGTCCCAGTGAGGACGACGGCTCTCTGGAGTACGCCGTCTCCAAGGTGAGGCGGAGAGCTGAACCTTGATCAGGTTCTCAGTGAAAGTCCAGCTCTCCATGTGGAGCAATTCTCCCAAAGTCAGCTGGAGCATTAGTCACTGGCTTGATCAACAATACATAACACTTTTTTGAAATAGAAAAAAATTCAAACTTACACGTTTCATGCAACAAAGTGTTTTTATGCTTCACGCTTATTTTTCAAAAAGGTGCACGCATAAGTATGAGGGTGGTGACAATCACAAACAATTTCTTCACTACGTTAAAGCAATGTACTACATGTGTAAGGGTTTTATCTTTGTCTTATTACCTTGACCAGACGCTTCAGTGTTGCAAGAATGTTGTCATCATGCAAGCCTGATTCTGATTTGACCTTTGTGTTTTCAGCAGAGGGAGAATGTCCCTGAAGAGAAACCCTTTGGCTCAGTGATGATATTGCAGTTCCAAGTCACAAAACACTGTTTATTAAAGAGTGAGACCTTTCTCACTAATAGCGTCACCAATTAAGGTCATGCAGAGACAGTTGAAGCGTTTTTCTGACTCATTAACGGCTACTTGTAATTCATTTGTTATTTTCTGTGAATCTGTTTCTGAATGGGGAAGTTTTCCTGCTGAACACCCACAGGTCTAACTAGAGTGTTACCTGCCCTGTGTTTTCACTTCAGGTTCATCAGTACCGAGTTGCCATGACAGCCAAGGACAGCCAAATCATGGTTGCCCTGGTGCCCAGCTGTGAGGAAGAAGAGGACGATGAAGGGTGAGGGTTGAGCTCTGTTGATCACTTCCGAGTGTCATTAACTGTCAGGGGACTGGTGAGAACTAGCCGGATGGTCACAGATGACCTCAGCTGACTGGGGTGCCCTCTGAATGGAAACAGATTCTCACCAAAGTATGATTTACATCATGTCGGCTGCTGTCCTCTTCTGCCACAGGGATTGAAGAAGTATTCAGATATAGTACTACAGTTAAATTAGTAATACAAAATGCATGAATACACTTTTACAAATAAAAGTCCTTGGTAAATACAGAAGTATTAGAATCAAACTATACTGATGGTACAAAGTAAAACACTAGCCTTTTTCAAAATACTACTACTTATTAGTAGTATTAAGAGATGAATCAGTGTAATGATGCCGCTGATACAAGGGGGCGATTTGAACAAACCTTTATACTGCTGGGTTTCCTAATCTATCATTTGATTTTGATTGACTAAACTACTCATGTTGTTACATATTGTAGGTAAATACAAGTTTAGAAACATAGAATAAATTACAATTTTGACACTTATAATTGACGTGTATCTTTTAATATGAGTGCTGCACTAAACAGCTTTACCAGTTGGTGTCAAGTCCTTCAGGTTTTTGACCTGGTCCAGTGATTTAGCCTGACTTGATAGGCTAGAGGGCAACAGAGGACGCTTTGTACAACTCAAATGTGTTCTTTTTGTCTTTATTTATTCAAGACAGCTCCAAGAATTGATCAGGTTGAAAACCTTCAAAGGACAAACAAAAGTTAGCTCACATGCTACACAAATTACAAACATTTTGCAGGTCTCACTGCATTCTCAATAATAACAATAATAGCACCACAAACTATGTTTTAATTAAAAAGGATAAATTGTTACTTTAAAACCACATCATTAACTTAAATGAATTAATAAGAGTGTTTATCTCCACTTGGAAACAAGCACCAGAGAAAACCTCATCTGAACACCTGCGCCGTCTAAATCACACAGAAATCAAACGGCGCACAGGCAGACCGCGCTGCGTAAAAAACACAGCTGATTGCGCAACAGCACTCTCGCAAAGTGCGACAACAGATCAAGTACATAAACACAAACATACCAACGGCGTCTCCGGAGCCTCACACACACTGGCGCCTGGTTCTCTCTCCGTGGCTTTGAGAACAAGAGACCGGCCATCACAAACAACACCCCTTTTGTAGCCGTGTTGCCGGAAGCGGCATTCATATTTTTTTTACAGCTCGCTTCTGAAAAGTAGCCCACGCTATCAAAATAAACAAATACCCTCTCCTGGTATTGAACAATACTATAATAATAATAATACTCTAAATGAAGACACATAATTATTTATTAGTCCGTTTTTCACAGATATTATATATTGACTTTCGTCTCGACACCTCCCACTTGAGCTCCTGGTTTCTAACCCAAGGAGCTCACACCACTCTTCACCTTCAAATCACGCCTGTTCTTCCACAGGAAGTAAGATGACAAGGCGCCTGACATCTCTATGAAGAATAGTGGCAGGGATCCTGCTTGGATGTCCCTTGTACCCTCCACAGACTTTATTCTTCATAACAGAGACTGGGAAGCTGGGAGAGGTTCTCACATTTACATCCCTTACGATGCCTTCTCCACCAGTATTTACACTGACCACTCTGGCCAGTTTGTAATGTCCTCTCAGGGCCTTTTGGTCAGCCAGCCACACCACATCTCCCACTGCAACATCTCGATTCCTTGTGTGCCATATTACTTCCAACTTTGATTCTGCCCTAGGCTGGTCCTTAATCTCCAGCCACTTCCTTGCAGCTCTCCACACCCAGGCTATGACACCGACACATTTTTGAAGGCTGCAGAATCTTTTCACCTCCACAGGATCCTTCACTGTCTTTCCTGTGAGATTTCTGGTAGGAGTCTGCTTGGCTCTAGGTTTCTCCCATTGGCTCTTCCTTTGTCTGTTTCCTTGTGGGTCTTCTAGCCCATCTCTTTGCTTTATCTTGGCTTGAGCTTGTGTTATGGCTGCTGAGAATGCCTTCCTCTGGAGCTTGTCCACACTCTCTCTGGCTTGCGCTGCCACCTCTCCAGCTGATCTTATTGGCCACTCCTCCACTCTGTACCCAATTCCCAGGGCTTTGTTGTCCTCCTCTCTCATCTGATTTGGGAGGATGAGAGTTTTACTTGCAGCTGTTGCTTTTTCTCCTCCCAGGAGCGCTGCTGCAGTTTCTTGCCTCCCACTTTGACCAGACCGGACCCCTGGTTTGAGGCATAAGCCACCAGCTCTTTCCACCATTTTGTGCTCTTGGGCTTTATCTAAAGCTTGCCACTCAGGCTCCTGCTTCAGCTGTTTTCCTGTACTCAGGACTGTGCCCTCCACAGCACATTTGTTGTTGGGGAGAGAAGTGGGGTCTTCAGTCAGAGATATTTTGCATCTCAGTGTGGTGATGCAATATGAGAATCCTGCCTGACGTAGGTTAGGCCTGCCTTTATTGTATCAAGCTCTCTCTCCTCCGCCAGGGTCATCTCTTTACCTCCTGGTTGGCAATTTCCACACCGACATCCTCCACACTTAGGCTCACAGGCTGCTCCAGTGCTGTCCCACCTCCACCATTCCAGGAACTCACGATTAGTTGCAGCTGTGACCTTTACTTCAGTCATATCTTCCTTCTGCAACTGTGCTGGTTTGTCTTTTGGAAGCTTTCTCTCCTCATACCTGACTGCAGCTGTTCTCATGGAGCGAGCAAAGTGTGTGTTGGACCTGTGTGCCGCCACCTCAATCGCCTCAAACAGTTCTGGGTGTGCGCCGCCTACTGTTTTTCCCAGTGGACTTTCCCACAAACCAAGGTCTCCAACCACCTTCACTCTTTGTGGAGCAAGTCTTCCTTCCCTGTGGCTTATGAGGAGCTCAACTTCTTCTGGCCTCTTTAATTCTTTGGGCTTGACCTCTGGGAAGAACTTCTGCAGTTTTTCAGGACTGATGACTTTATGAACTTTGGCGATCTCCTCTAGGCCATAGCAGACAAGTCATGTGCGTTCTCTGTCCCTTTAGGAGTCTTGACTTCTTCTGGCCTGTTTAATTTGTCGGGCTTGACCTCTGGGAAGAACCTCTGCAGTTTTTTCGCTGCAATCCTGTGTGCGGTAACAAATTCAACTTGCCTCATCTCAAGTCTATTTCTTTTTGCTTTGAGGTCCTTGACTCTGCCAGCTAGATCTGATTTCGCCATCATGGGTATCCAGCACTCCCAAGCTGTCATCACTCTGGTGGCCTCCTTCATCCGCCTCTCTAGAATGGTCAGGAGCACCCCGTAGCCTTCCAGGTAGGTTCCTTGCACAGGCACATTCCCAGCTTGTTCACTGACTTCTTCTGCTTCCTCAATTGCAGTGATGAGCTCATACTGGCCATATCTGGACCACAGGTTATCTCGAATAAGGCCTCTCACCTCTTCCATTCTGGCTTCAGCCTCCTCTGCAGTCCTTTCACCGTCGGCCTCTTCCCGCTTTGCAAGAACTTCTTCCTTTCCTTCGGCCTTTTGAGCGTCTGCCTGTAACCCAGCCATGCAGTCATCATTTGCTTCAAGAACCTTTCTTAATCCCTCCTTCAGCTTGGTGAATTCCTCCCTTAGCTCTGCTTCGACCATTCTACCTGCTTCTCTGTTGAGATAGTTGGCCTGCCTGGTGAAGTTGCTTTTTGCACTTGTTCTTGCTTTCTTGAGCTCTATAACCATCTTCCCCAGGATTTCTTCCGCCATTTTGAGCTAATGGAAGTCCACAGTTTCCCCTTCTCTGCGTCAACAGCTTTCTCTGGACGTCTGAAGCCTTTTATCCTCTGGCCCAGGCTGCTCCGCTTGGTTTTCAACTGTGGTCCTTCAGGTTTTTGACCTGGTCCAGTGATTTAGCCTGACTTGATAGGCTAGAGGGCAACAGAGGACGCTTTGTACAACTCAAATGTGTTCTTTTTGTCTTTATTTATTCAAGACAGCTCCAAGAATTGATCAGGTTGAAAACCTTCAAAGGACAAACAAAAGTTAGCTCACATGCTACACAAATTACAAACATTTTGCAGGTCTCACTGCATTCTCAATAATAACAATAATAGCACCACAAACTATGTTTTAATTAAAAAGGATAAATTGTTACTTTAAAACCACATCATTAACTTAAATGAATTAAGAGTGTTTATCTCCACTTGGAAACAAGCACCAGAGAAAACCTCATCTGAACACCTGCGCCGTCTAAATCACACAGAAATCAAACGGAGCACAGGCAGACCGCGCTGCGTAAAAAACACAGCTGATTGCGCAACAGCACTCTCGCAAAGTGCGACAACAGATCAAGTACATAAACACAAACATACCAACGGCGTCTCCGGAGCCTCACACACACTGTCGCCTGGTTCTCTCTCCGTGGCTTTGAGAACAAGAGACCGGCCATCACAAACAACACCCCTTTTTGTAGCCGTGTTGCCGGAAGCGGCATTCATATATTTTTTTTTTTACAGCTCGCTTCTGAAAAGTAGCCCACGCTATCAAAATAAACAAATACCCTCTCCTGGTATTGAACAATACTATAATAATACTCTAAATGAAGACACATAATTATTTATTAGTCCGTTTTTCACAGATATTATATATTGACTTTCGTCTCGACAGTTGGGATAGACACACTATTATATTTGTTAATGATAAAACAATAACTGATAATTGTCAACTAACAGTTTTAAATGGAGATTTACCATCATCAAACTGGTCCCCGAAGGCTACTGACATTTATATCATTTTATACATTTTGAAAATGGATTCTTAAAGGTGGGGTAGGTAAGTTTGAGAAACCGGCTCGAGATACACTTTTTGTTATATTCCATGGAATGCTCTTTACGTCCCGATAGCAATGAATATCTTAAGTGCTTTGACAAATTGATTAAATTGTGATACATGTTTCTAAATGATGCCGAAGTAACAACATACTGATACCGGTTAGTAAAAAGAAAACCATGAATTAATCCTTTGACAAGTCTGCAGACAGACGGCAGGCGAAAAACCTTTAAAAAAAAGTTAGTTTTCTGAATGGAGATTGGATCGACCAGGCTAAGCTAACGTTGTATATGCTCACTCCACACTCATAACAACGGCCTACAGACATAAATAAACCAGCGACTATTCGCCATGACAGACAGTCTGTGGTTTGTTCTTGTTTAACTTCTGTACAGTTTCTGAACAGATATGAGGAGCTGTGATCTCTGTGTGCTAACTGCTAACGGCTGATGTTGTCTGGTTGAACGTCAGTAACGGCAGGCTGAGATCCTCACCGCTGATTGGCTACCGCGAGAACGCGCTACGTGAATTTGACGCTCGAGTTGAAAAAATTGAACTCTCGCGATTGACGCGGCACCGTTCAATCGCGTGATTCGCGCCGCGTCCACCGCTTCATGCGCGCCGTTGGCGCAAATTCGCGTCTCTGCATTGACTTTACATGTAATCGCGCCGCCCCCAAAACATCGCATCGCGTCCGGTCTGAACGCAGCATAAGGAAGTGGCAGATTTTGTCCAGCTGTGTATTTTCAAATTCTAGCGCACTCGAGCTGGTTTCTCAAACGTACCTACCCCACCTTTAATAAAAAAGGGTAATGCATTTTTTTTTTAAAGCATATTCATTGTATACTGTTTTATATAATTGTAAACTGAATGTGTTTGGGTCTTTTTTAACACCATAAAGTATAAATGCATGGATAGTGAGAATGATTGTTGTTTCTAGCCTTCATGTAGCATCCACTACAGAGCGATTTGAACGGTAGGATTGTACAGTTTTTCTGAATCGGGGTGTAGTACCTGATGGAGTCCAGCATATTTCAACTGAAACATAACTTCCTGTGTTTTCCTCCAGTCTCCCCGGTCAGAGGCAGCACAGGGACTTCCTCGCCTCCAGACCTCCCGCCTTCTCTTACTCCGTCTCCATCTTGGATCTGGACCCTAAGCCGTTCGACAACATCCCCCGCCAGCTGCGGCTGGACCAGAATATAGTCTCCTGCTACCTGAGGAGTAGCTGTGCCTTGCCAAAGGGCGCTCTGCCCTCGCACTCTGGCATCTTCACTGCTGCAGAGAGGGAGGACTGCACGCTGCTCTTCCACCCCGTGTGAACGCCCGATAAGACAGACGACCCTGAAGACTAACCGACACTGCTGCTTCACACGGAGACGCCATGTTGATGCAGAGGTCTGAAATCACTTTAGACCACAGCTGTTAATCTGGAAAACTTTACTGCAACACTTTCTGTTTACTCGGCTCATGTTAAGCAACGTTGTAATCTCCAGGAAGTCACCACTAACTCACCAAACAGTTTAAGCGACTTCCGGATATTTCTGTTACTGATTCTGGAGTTTTTTTTCTCCAGAAACTTCTGGATCCTGTCAGGAGGGGAATCTGAAATTTCTCTGTTCTGTCATGATTCATATTTATTAGAAAACTTACAGGGGGCTTCGTTTTTTTTCCCACTTTGGTGACAAAGGGTTCGGATCAGCCTCCTGACGGGGCTTTTACAGTTGTCATGAGAACAACATGATAGTTTACGTTCCCCATGGCAACATTCTGAGAAAGAAGAGGAGAGTTAAAGCGATGGAGAGCAAATCAGGTAGTTGACTACGTATGATGTCATTTCCTGAATGTAGGCGGGGCCTCTGGTCGAGGCAGAGCCAATATGAATGTCCAGGTTGAACTGTAGCATCACAAAGTGCTGCAGGGATGTTTTTTTTTTTAGGCCAACCCAGAAGTTAACCATTGCATGGTTCCCTCGTCAAAAGGCCAATAGGATGTTTCCATTGGCTTTTATATTATTGCACAAAATAAGCTATGTGGTTAAAAATGTTAAGTTCAGCAGGATAACTTTCACTTTCAATTTATGAATTCTTAAAGAAAAATGCAATCTGCAGACGTTTGCACATTTTAACAAAAGCCTTAACCCTTTGTGTGATAAATCTACAAGTACAAACACCATCTCCAGTCCCATTGAGCCACTTTTTAGCAACCGCCTTTTTTAAATGTATTAATAGGACGGGTAAAATTGCCAATATTCACCAGTGAAGTATTAATTTACACATCCAATGTTGATGAACAAAAAGTGTAAATCTCTTAAACTCTTAACCACAGACCTTATTTTGGGCATCAGACCTAAACATATTCATCAAATCCATTGACTTTAAGATGAGGGAACCAGCAACTCACTTCCTGGTTTTCAGATTCATTACTGTTGCTCCATGGTAACAGAAGCACTGGTTACCATGGCTACAGCCACAGGGGAAGCGGCTGAGAGGTTTCAGTCCTGCGCTGGACTCATAACAGTTTTCAGTCCAACTCCTCTCTCCGACCCCCTTTTTTATTGGAGAGGTGATGCGTTAACTGGCTGTATTGAAAACCTTCATGAAGCCGGTGGGAGGAGGAGCGTCGCCTCACCTCCATGTTTGTTGTTTCCTTTGACTCCTTTTGTTGGCGGCTAGCTAATATGTTCTTTAATCACGCATTTGTGCCGCAATGTTTTGGGAGTTGAGTGTCATTAAAGGGTCAGTTCACCCACATGTAATCACAACTTGGGTGAGATCAGTTTTAGTTGTCCAGGAGATTTCCCCCTTTACTGCAAAAGAATGAAGATTATGATTCTCACAGCTTTTTATGAATCACTTAATCGGTGTCATTGATAATCTTAGGTACTGGAGACAGTTTTTACACACTAACATGATTAATCCCAAGGAAAATAGTTTGAATAAAACTAGAACAGTTTCGTTTTGTGGTGAAGGCCGAAATCTTAATCTCATGTGAACCTGGACAAATAAAAGAACACTGCACGGAGAGAAGAGAGAAACACTCTTTATAGGGTACACCTGTACGATATCAGCCCTGTTATACTTTTATGAAACCTAACGGTTATTCTTTGAGGTTAAACTGCTGCATTTTCCATGAGAGCTGCAATGATAAGTTTGATACATTCGTTTTTTACATCCAAAATGCAGTAAGAGCCGATCACATGTGGTAATTTTCTGGTTTATATTTAAGTGAATATATTTCAAGCTTTCCCCTGAAAAACATGGCATTTTAAGAAAGTTGGATATTTCTCACCATTTCATAGAGCCCAAATTTGGCAGATTAATAGATAATGGTAACAATAATTAGCTGTAGTCTTTTATTTGAGTGTACATATTGAATTCATTTGGGTGAACTGACCTCTGACCTCCCAGCTCTTGTACTGTTCTTCAAACGAAGATGTTTGTGTCCAGCTGCCGTTTTGACTTTAAACCTCTTTTTGTGTTTGAGAAAAAGCACATTATGTTTTAACTCTTTGTTGGAAAAAAACCAGCAAATAAGTAATTTGTCTAACACTCCTGTGTTTAGTTACCTGGTGATGTAGCTTTGCGAAGGTACGGTTGCATTACACTTCTGTGCTGCTGATATTTCCATCATCTCTTATTCACAATTTGAGCAGAAATTATAACCACAAATGTGCTATTTGGGGGCAGACTCACCGGTCAGAATTCACCTTTTGACCTGTGCGCTGACAGTGGGCCAGAAACACGGATGTAATGTGACCGTACGCTTGCAGAGCAGGAAGTGGAGCAGAGGACGGTAAAGCTGCTGGCTAACAGTTTCCTTCACGCTGCTACTCTGCTGGTTTTTGTGCCATAAGTGGCTTGTTGTGCGTTCGTCCATGTGCCTAAATGTTCTGGTAGGACTGGAGTGTGGGGGGGGAGGGGGGGGATGGTGCTGGTGGTGTGACTTTGTTACAGGTTGCGTCCACACACAGCGAAACAAATCTGTTAGTTTGTTCACACTGACATCAGATCAGTTCTGCTGTGGACGCAGCCGTGGACTCTCAATACCTCAAACTCCTGACGACCCGAAACCAAGCTCAACAGGGTCGTCTGATGTTTGCAAAATGATGCGTTCAGGGGCGCTGGGAGGTTTCTGAGGGCATGTTGATGACTTCACAGGGAGATGAGACTTAAGCGGCTGAGTGCTGATGTTTGTGTTCAGATTATCTCGGGTCTCCTGGTGATGTCACCGCCCTCTCCAACCAGCAGCGCTCGGGGAGGCTTGAAAATAAACTGGTAACACTTGACTTCAGTTCCTAGTTACAGGGTCCAACCTCCAACGCCTCCATCAGCCAATCACACATCTGAAACAAATCACACTACAAGACTGAAACTTCAGACGGAAGAAAAACACTCCTTTTAACATCACTGTGACATGGAGCAGAAATTCAGTTTAATCCAGACACTAAAACGGTTTAAAACACATGTCATTCAGAGTTGCCTTCAACACTTCTTTTTCTAGAGGCTTTGATTTTTAACCAATCACATAACCCCTTATTGTTTAACTCCTCCGATGGTTGTCGGAGGAGTTACAGTTGGAGAGTGGACCGCAGTGAACTGAACCAACCACTGATCGTTCCAACTGTTGAACTGAAGATGCAGCATGACGGGAACGCAGAGGCTCATGGGAGTTAAGAGTGAAGAGGGCGGGATGTTTCTCGAAATGAAACTTGATGCTATTTTAATTGGATTCATTTTGAAACTTCAAAACCATATAACAAATATACAAACTTTATGCCAAAGCATCTGATCACAACAGATAATTGTTATGATCTTGTCAGTGTGATTGTGAGAAAAAGGAGCCACAGTTTGTGTCTCTTACCAGCCAACGACTAGAGTGTCCCCGTTATGAGATTGCCAACCATTTTCATAATCGATGAATGCAAAAACTCTAACTCAAATATAGTGTTCCTATTTTATATCATATTAAACTGATATATTATTGCTTTGTGAAAAGAAGAAAAACATCTTAGGTTTTGAGAAACGGGGACAGAATAGTTGTTTAAATCTTCTGACGTTGACCAAACAATCTAGAAAATAATTAGCAAATATGACTGACAGGTTGGGTAGGTCAGAATTATTTAGTTTGATATATCAGAACTTTGAGATAAAAGGTTTTTAATTTGTGAACTGTAATTTTAGTTTCCGTAGCATAAATATAGACATATCAATTTCAGCTACCATATTAGCGTGCTTGAGAACCCTCAACTATGCTTCAAATCTCTGTTATTTTGGGTTTCTTCTGTCAGGAATAACAACACCAAGATACCAAACAGACACAAACTGGGGCTCGAGAGCGTCGAGCTGCTATATTGCAGAATATTTTCCTTCTTAGATTACGGAAGAGTTTTTGATGCAGGTGAGCTGCTGTGTGATTGGCCGGCTGCCTCCGCCTGCTGCCTGAGCGTCGCCTGCAGACTCATCACCGCACTGTGATACTTACAGACTTCTAATAACTGCGTGTGTGTGTAAATAGCTGAGAGAAGAAAAACTATTTGAAAATACAAAGGCACCACGGCTGTCTTGCATTTTGTATTTAAATTATTTATTTTTGTAGATTTTGACCAATGAGCTTGGCTATTACAACTGTCACAGTCGAGCTCTTTCTATTGAATAAAGATTTCTAAGGGACTAAAACATTGCTGAGTGTGCGTTTACTTATTTGTATTTACATATAAACGGTTCTTGTAGGTATAACAGAAGAAAGATGTCATTGTGTTGAGTGAGTTATGTGTCCGGTGAAAGGCTGACCGCCATGATGACGGCCTCTATGGCGGCTTCAGGTCCCAGAACCCTCAGCAGGCTCTGGAAGGCCTCCGCAGCGCCCCCTACCACCTGAGAGGGAAACAGCTTCAGGGCTGAAGAGAGACGCAGGGGGAGAAAAATGATGTCATAAAAAGTCAGTTTGCATTTAATGATTTGCCAACACTTTTAAAACTAATTTTGCAATTTTGAAGTCACAATTCTTGAACAAATTATAATAAAGACGAGAAATAGAGAATGGTAATTTTGTAAACAAAGCAATTACATTCAAATAATTGCTAGAGGAGCTTTATTGATTCGTCATTGGATTAAAACAAATAAAATTGTATTTTATAGTAATTATTCGATCAGCTTCTTCCGAGCTGTAAAATATGTTAAGTGATATTTAATTAAACAGTGGTTTTTTATAATTTCGTGTTGAAAAGTGTTACAGCTGTTTCAAGTTGACACTCTTTACATGCCCATCGAACCTACTGATTTCTTTTTTTTAATTTGTTATTTATCTGGTAATTTCAAAGGTTTATTTATAGACTTTAAAAAAAGCAATCATCCGGAGCTGGTTTTAGCTGCCTGCAGACACTGCTCAGGCTGAAAAAACCACATCCTCTACATGTTTTTGGTTCTACTTACAGAACTCAAATGAACTATATTTTGACCAACAAGTTTCATTAAGTACACAATTGAGCATCAGTAATAAATAAAGCATTAACGGACGGTTCTGTTTTATACAATTCATAAATTGTCTAATTGATTATCTGGTCTTTTGCTACATTGAAGACCCTATGACTTCACTGTTTGTCTCAATTTTAAGAGAAAACCTAGATCACAGTAACCGCCTGATATGGTTTCGGTTGAGCTTTGTGTCTGTACTGTAGTCGATAGACAGAGTGACAGGTCGCACCTTTCTCAGGGATCTTTGTCAGCAGCTCCATCCTTGGAGTGACTCCTCCCTCTCTACAGACCTCCACTGACCAATGCAGGATCAAGACACAGCTGCAACAGGGAGAGGTCAGAGGTCACATGCCTGTGTTACTCTGCTCCATCAGTACGAGTGTGTGTTCACTACAGACTGGCCGTTTCTCAATGTCGAGTAAACCTGCTGCAGAGCCACTATTTCAAGTATACTACGTCACCGAGTGGCACAGAATGCTGGGCATTTAACATGCATTTAAACAGCCCTTCGGCGCCACTCGATGACGTAGTATACTTGAAATAGTGGCTCTGCAGTAGGTTTACTCAACATTGAGAAACGGTCTCTGTATAAATATATATAAAGGTATTTACCCAGGAAGCTCGGGGTGATTCAGGGTCATGACCTCTGAGCCGCTGCCTGCAGGAAGAGAGACGACAGAGGGATACTTCTCCTGCAGAGACAAACAGACAGAGATTTAATGATCAAGTTATTATTCATTGTTGTAATTGTCTAGGACATGGAGACACCTGTCCTGTCTGTGGTACTCAACAGCATTATGATATGACATCTGGGGTTACGTACTGTAAACCAGCTTCTATGAGTATAGGTGCAGCCCTCTAAGGCTATCGCTATTGGGTAATCCCACTGCACGTGTGCAGCACTGACAGACTTAATCCACGCCCACCTATGACGTGGGCCCCACCTCCGGCCTCACTTCCGTATAAATAGGAAGTAGTCCCTACAATCTGCTCCCACACAAACAGCTTCTCTTCAGCTATTCGCGGAGCCAGTGGGGCCGAACCTTAGAGGGCTGCGCCTATACTCATAGAAGCTGAGTTACAGTACGTAACCCCAGTCTATTTCGTATAAGGCTTCGCCCGCTAAGGCTATCGCTATTGGGTTAAGGGTGAAGCAGGATGTAGTCCACGCCCCACTGATCCGTCCGTTACCAGAAGCACAGAAACGCACCTACTCAATTAATAACCCATGTCCATTTCGCCATGCGTAAATGGAGCATCACATTCCCAGGGAATATAGCATTTAAAAAATGAATATTCTCCATACGGGAAAGAAGGTAGGCTAAATAGGCTACCTGTCGTTTATAAAAAGTAGAGACCAAAGTCCCACTTGTTAAAACGATCAAAGAGGAGGAAAAGGGCAGCTCTCTAAGTGCCGACAGGCAGGAGAGAGGGCACGCAGTTGAGTCCCCGACATTACTCACTCTGACAGGACACTCAGTACTGAGTGTGTCAGAGAGGAATGAGAGACATCCCTCAAATACAAACGAATAAAAGAACAGGGGAAGACCAAGGTGCAGCAGTGCAAATGTCTTCCACTGTCATTCCTCCGTGCAACGCCGTGGAGGAGGAAATTCCTCTGGTGCCGTGCGCTTTGATGTTCTCCGGGGGATCCACCCCAGAGGAGACATACGCCTGTGACACAGCCTCAAACAGCCCGTGTGACAGGCGCTGTGCCGACAGAGGCTGCCCTATTTAGCGCTCTCTGTAATGCACAAACAGACGAGCTGCGTAAAGCAGCCGTGCGTGCAATATAGCATGACAGCGCGCGCATGGGACGAAGGAGATGAGATGTGGCTTCTGTGAGGGATTAATTTTGTCTTTACGCTTAAGTGTCAAATAATAATTCTCCTTACTCCTAAGATATTTGACCTTTCGGCCTGTTGACGTTTTACGACCAAGCCGAAGTCTGTTATCTGTCTTAAGGAATGGGAACGGTCAGCTGTGGCTGACCTTGCCAGTTTAATGACCGGTCACAAGAGCCCTAGAGTCAGATAAAGATAATTCAGTGCTTCCAGGTGTTCACAGATGCCTTCCCAATGTGGGGGTTGACTCCTGTAAGCTGGTTAAAAGGTCTATTAGGATGAGAGGCGGATTCAGATTTGACATGGCAACCCACCCGTGCAGTCAGAACCTTTGACTGTGTGACTTGTGATGTGAATTTATCCGGCCGATACTTGTATTAAATCTCAGTGTTTGACATCAGAACTCCTGCTCGTCCTGTGTCTCCTTTATGAGTCGGTGACTCCAGATGCATTGCTACACAGAAGTTTCCTCTACAGCTTCCTCCACTGATGTGTGAGGAGGAGGAAAGAAGCCATCCAAAGGTATCACTCTCGATCTAAAAGAGCTTGTGATCACCTTTGGCATAAAAGCTGGGTTAGGGTGCAAAACAGCTGAACTGCCATCTCCTTGGATCTGGAGACATGACGGAGCCACAGAGAGAGCAGACAAATCACTCACCCTTTTAGCTGATGTCAGAGCCAAGAGCAGAGCGATTTTGGCTGACAAGAACTTTAGGGGGACCTGATCTAAAGTTTCAAATGGACTTTACTCAGTGCGCGTAATACTAAGCCAAAAACCCATTGAGGCGCCAAAGCGCGTGACACAG
Source organism: Pseudochaenichthys georgianus (assembly GCF_902827115.2). Lineage (NCBI taxonomy): Eukaryota > Metazoa > Chordata > Actinopteri > Perciformes > Channichthyidae > Pseudochaenichthys > Pseudochaenichthys georgianus. Next base: position 34,174,175 of record NC_047507.1, on the reverse strand, counting down.
GTCTGAGTCTCTGTGCTCACTGTAGAAAACGTTTTGTCAGCGGGTGCAGGGTGCGAACTGGAGGGGAGCAGGGGGAGCTATAGCTCCCCTAGTGGTGACATGAGCTCCCCTGGGAACATGGTTTGTGAAATTTGGGGGGAGCTCTCTAAAATACTGATATAAGGACCAAATAAATTCAATTTTGGGCATGTTTATTTTTTTCAAAGGTCTAAAATAAGTGAAATAAAATTATATTTAGAGTTTATGATTCATGAAAAAAGTGTCGCCTGCTTGCACGCTGCCCGCAGCTCCACCCACTACCCACTCACTCACAAGCTCGTTTAGTTAGCACTGCATGTTTACCAGTAGGGCTGTACCCGAATATTCGACTATTCGAATATTCGTTCGTGGGCCAACTATTCGGGTTTCAATTTCATTATTCGGATATTCGTTTTCTTTTTTTTCAAACAAAAAAATATTTTAAAATAAAATATTTTTTCAATTTTTTTTATATATTTTTCTAAATGTATGCTATTAATAAAGGCGAATTGCCATATTCTTATACTTTTGAATTGCACTGTTAAAATGCGGAAATATATACAATCTCAGCCTGTGCTCCTGACATCGCGTTCACTGTTCACAGCCACGAACGCAAACGGCACGCTTCACCTCGCTTCACCCATAAAATGCCGAAGACTTCAGCTGTGTGGGACCATTTTAAATTGGACGACGGTAAAAAGAAGGCAGTGTGCCAAATATGTGATAAGAAACTGGCCTACCACGGTGGCACAACAACTCTGAAAAGTCACCTGGATGCTGTAAGTAGTAGCCTAGCTTAGCTTAGCTGTTGTGAAGTTGCCATGATGAAGCTGCTTTATCCGCCGTTTAAACAGTAACGTTAAACATGATAAAAACGTGCACTTACTTTGCTTGGAAAATAGTTGCAAGCAAGCAACCGAATTGTTTTTTTATATTAGTTTTTTAATTTGATCATAATAGTGAAAATAATAGGAGTAATGTGGGAACATCTGGGGCTAAGGCAATTATTGGCATAAAGTTGAGTAGCTCAGCCTAATAATAAATTGTGTCCATAGGTGCATCCCCACGCATCCCAGCCATCAACATCCTCAACAATACAGCAGACCCTACAGTTCCAAAAACCGATAACGGAGAAAAGAAAGATAGAGATAACAGATGCCATAGTAGATTTCATCGCTATGGATATGAGAACCATTTACATAGTCGAAGGCGAAGGCTTCAGAAAATTAATGAAGAAGATGGAGCCCGGCTACACTGTCCCCAAACGCTCCAGTATTTTAGATGCCATGTCTCTGAAGTACAGCGATCACCGAGACCAAATTGTAACTCAGATTGAAAACTCAACTGCCGTAAGTTTTACAACGGACATTTGGACCTCGGTGCGTATGGAGGCGTATATGGCTGTCACCTGTCATTTCATAACTCGGGAGTGGAAACTCTGTAACTTTGTTTTGGAAACCAAAGTAATGGAAGTAAACCATACAGGAGTAAATATTGCAGAACAGCTTGGAGAAGTGGCGGACGCCTTTGCCATTCCGAATTATAAGCAAGTAGCCGTTGTCCACGACAATGCCAGCAACATGAAGCTGGCAGCTGAAATATGTGTTTTGTATCTTTGTTTGACTGTTCAGGTTGTAAAATGTTATAGACGGAATGTGGAACCAGATTTGGTCCCCGGGTGCTGCGCTGGGTTAAATGCAGAGGACACATTTAGTTTTAATGTTTGCGAGTACTGAGACAATAAATACATATAAATCGTAATAGTATGCTCTTTCTGCGCTTCTGCTTAACAGCGTGTTGTCAGGTGTCTTGGATTCGGAGCGTGTTATGAAACATTTTGGGGAAAAAAAAAAAAAGGTGAAAAAAAATGTTATTAAAAAAAAATACAAATCTCTCCGCACCGAATATTCGAATATTCGCTGCTCATTACTACCGCATATCCGGAGCCCGAAAAATGGTATTCGGGACAGCCCTATTTACCAGGCATTGTTGCTGCTGCTGACATGTCGAAAAGAAAAAAACAACTTACCTTGGGCAATTTCTTTAAAAAGACGGCCAAACAACCTGATCAAGAAGACCAACCGAATGTAGCTGGTGGTAGCACATCGTACGTTGTGACTGCTGCTACAACAGAACCGAGAGAGGAGGGAGCTAACGTCAGTGCTAGTGCTAACTTGACAGCTAACGTTAACTTGGGGGCTGAAGAGACACAAGAAGACGAGCCAAGAGAAGCTAACTTGATGACTACAACTACCATAGTAGAGGTCGAAGGAGATGTGGAAGAAGATGATGATGCTACTGATGACCACTCCACCTGTTCTTCCTCTTCCTCCCTGCTGCTCGAGATGGGGGGGGCGAAGTTGCTGCGGTGGTCCCGCGGCCGCCGGCTGGCTGGACCAGCCAACAGTAGAGTGAGTGGATCACACGCCTCCCACGCCTGCATAGGCTGTACCCCCCCTCACCAAAAAATAAATAAATCCCGGCTCCCCTGGAGACCGTGGTATAGTTCGCACACTGAGCGGGTGACTAAACACCGTGCTGACCCCAAACCTACGTGGCAAGATGAAATGGCAGCAGCATATGTTTTTACCGTGCTATAAGCCAATTCCTGTCCAGCAACAGCTGGAGGAACGACAGCACGAGGCAGGGGGCCCAACAGGGTCCAGGCTTTTCCCTACACACCACACGGAACGCTGTCCATTTGGCTGTGTAGGATGTGTGTTCAGCAGCTGCGCTGATCGAACACCTCCCTGGCGATTTATGTAGGCCGCCGCTGCTTTGTTGTCTGTTTGAATCAACACATGTTGATTGTACAGCAACGGGACGAAGTGCTGGAGCACTTTCCATACGGAGAGTAATTCCAGCACGTTTATATGGAGAGACATGTGAGCCAGCCACTGTCCCCCCACTGCCTGCGACATGCACGTTCCTCAGCCTGCGAGAGATACGTCTGTGAACACTGTGGTGTGTGACGTCACTCTGCTCAGGGGCACCCCCACTGACAGGACGTGGAGATTTTTCCAGTAGGTTAAATCCAAAACCACGGAAGGAGGAATGTACACCATGCGTCTCCTCTGACGCACGGGGTCGATGCACAGGCGAATAAACCACCTCTGGAGTCTCCTCACTGTGAAGGAGACCCAGGGGGATCACCACGTGACCAGCTGATATCATGTCTAACAGCTGCATCACGGAGAGGGGTGTCACCGCCCCGCGGGGTGTGACGCGCCGGAGGAGAGCTGTCACTTTCTCCCCTCTCCGCTGTGAGAGTCGCGCTCTCATGCGGGCTGAGTTCAATTCCACTCCCAGTTAAAAAGATAACCTGGGAGGGACGAGGACAACTCTTCTTCCAGTTGATAATGAAACCCAGGTTTGACAGATGAGATACGAACTGTATCGTCTGTAAGCCGCTTCCTCCCTTCCTGGAGCGAGCCAGCCACAGCCGGTCGTCCAGGTAAAATAACACTCATCCCCATTCTGAGTAGCTGCTCCAACCGTCTCCACCCACTTTGAAAAAGTGCGTGGAGCCAGGAATGAGAAACGCAGGAAATTGCTGTGTTTCGGGATGATGGTTACGTGGAGGACTGCATCCTTCAGGACTATGGATGTGAACCAGTCTCCCTGGTGAACACACTCCAGCACCTGTTTGATCGTCAGCATGGGAAAAGGCCATTCCCTTGCTGGACACTGACAGATCGAGGATGGGTCTCATTTCCCCCCGCCCCGTCTCCTTCGGGACCAGAAAATACCGGGAGTAAAAAACCCTGATTTTCTTCCCCATGACGAACCCTGGAAAAAAGCTTTCTTTTAACAAGAGTTCCTGCCGCTCTGCACGGAGCGCGAGACACTGTTCCCGGGATGACAGGGTTCCCTGTATCCCGTAGAACTGCGGGGGGGAGAGGCGAACTGCAGAGACTATCCTCTGCCCATCCGCCTGCTCATTCATCTGTCCATCAGACACACGCGCCGCCACCCTGAGTACCATACAGTACTCTGATAGCGCCTGGTGTACATTCTCTGGATGTGCTGTGGTTGGTGGCAAACCACGCCAGAGCCCTCCACACGCTGCATTTCAGACAGGCTCTCAATATGTCGCCGTTTAGGAGAAGACTCGTAAACCGTGCATTCACGCTCAACATCACTAAGGGATGAGCGGAGGTGTGTGCAGTGCTGTCCACACAATGCGTAATAATGGCCCTCCGTGGACTTATTACGACCGTGGGTAGGAGGTACGTCTGAGACAGAGAAAAAATCCGTGCTGCCTAAACCCAAAAAGTTTAAAAGGTAGACGGATTGAATAGTAAGCCCTGCTGTTTTATTAACCGATAAGTTAAAAAACCCAGCCGGCTTAGGCAGCGGGCCATGCTGCCAAGTAACCAATAGGCAGCCGGCTTAACCGGGGAGCCTTGCTGCATATTATCTTCCATCTGTCCATTGAACACACGTGCCGCCACTCAGCGTGCTAACCTGCTCTGGATGTGCTGTGGTTGTCATGGTGACGAGCCACGCCAGAGCCCTCCAGACGCTGCATTTCACACAGGCTCTCATTATGTACACTAACACATTTTCCTGTCAAATAACAGTAAAGTGCCGGCAGTCTCTTCACAGACTCCTGCACTTCACTGTAATACCACAGTACTCATACTGTGAAATGACTTTACAGCCTCTTACTGTAAAAATAAAATACAGTATACTGCTGTATTTTTTCAATCAACAGTAAAATACTGGCAGCAGAGACGCCAGCAATACACTGAAATTATACAGTATTCATACTGTTGAACAATTTCAGTTTATTACTGTAAACATTTTTATAATTCACAGTAACATTCTGGTTAGGGGGCTGCCAGTAGATTAGTGTTGAAAATTGGCTGTAAAATAACAGCAATTGCTTACAGTGTTAAACTGGACACCGAGGTGCATTCACGCTCAACACCCCTAAGGGATGAGCGGAGCTGTGTGCAGTGCTGTCCTCACTGTAATAATGGCACTCGTGGGCTCATTACGACCGTGTGTAGGAGGTAGGTTTGGGACAGAGGAGAAAAACCGAGCTGCCTAAAAACCAATAGGATTTAAAGAGAGCCGATTTATGCAGCGAGCCATGCTGCCTATAACCGACAGGTTAGGGGCAGCCGGCTTACCCGGTGGGCCTTGCTGCTTATTATTATTCATCTGTCCATCGAACACCCGCGTCGCCACTCTGAGTAATATTCTGAGAGCGCGCTACATGCTCTGGATGTGCTGTGGTTGTCATGGTGACGAGCCACGTCAGAGCCCTCGCCGCCGTTGCCCGTGAAGCAACCCAATAGGGGCCCGGACCGAAAAGCTGCGAGGGGGCCTCCACACGCTGCATCTCACACCGGCTCTCATCCTGTCTCTGTTTAGGAGAAGGCTCGTAAACTGGACATTGAGACGCGTTCACGCTCAAACCCGCTGAGGAATGAGCGGAGGTGTGTGCAGTGCTATTCACACAGTGCGTAATAACAGCCCTGGGCTCATTACGACCGTGTGTAGTAGGCACATCTGGGACAGAGGAAAAAAAACGTGCTGCCTGCTAACCGACAGGTTAGGAGCATCAGGTTTAAACGTCAAGCTCAGCTGTCTAATAACCGCCTGGTTAAATACAGCTGGCCTGCGCCACGAGCCCTGCTGCCTGCTGACTGACAGGTTACAGCCGGCTCTTGCACCTCCACACGCTGTATTGCACAGCGGCTCTCATCATGTCGCCGTTTAGGAGAAGGCTCGTAAACCGGACATTGAGGCGCGTTCACGCTCAAACCCGCTTGAGGAATGAAAGGTGTGTGGAGGCATATCTGTGACATAGGAAACAAGCCCGTGCTGTCTAATCAACCGACAGGTTTTAAAGACAGCCGGTTTGTGCCGCGAGCCTAATAACCGACAGGCTATGAGGCAACGGCTTATGTCATCCGGAGGAGAGCTCTCCTGAACCGGGGGAACGGGGAGATCTCATTAGGCGGCTGCCTTTCCGATGATCTCCGGGAGTTCCTGGAGAATACCGCCTATACGGCAGAGCCGAGATGGCGGATAGTGTCAGCCCGGCAGCTGAACCTATAGGCTCGGCTGCCGGGCCGACACCGGGCCCCGCCCTGTCTCCCCCGTCCGGAGGAGAGGGAGACAGGGCGGGGGAACCACATGGTGATCCGTGAATGGAGGGGAAGGAGTCGCCTGACTGCTGCCCGCCACTCGGATCCATTAATCAAGGGCTTCGTCCACAGAGTAAGACTCCTGGACTAGCCAATCATCCCCGGCCGCAGCCGCGAGAGCGTTCGCTCTCCGCTGTCTGTGGGCCAGAGGAAGACGGACACAATGAGTGCACGACACCTGGGGAGTGAGAGCCGCGTTTGCGTGCTCCAATCTCCGGCAGGACTCACCTGTATCGCCTGTGTAAAGCCGCTTCCTCCCTGGAGTGAGCCAGCCACAGCCGGTCATAACTCATATGTCGGCTAACACCGAGCCCTGCCCTGTCTCCCCCGTCCGGAGGAGAGGGAGGATGGGGCCACAGTGCTTCTGCAACAGAGTGCTGAAGAAAAGTGGGAGCAGATTGTAGGGACTACTTCCTATTTATACGGAAGTGAGTCCGTAGGTGGGGCCCACGTCATAGGTGGGCGTGGATTAAGTCTGTCAGTGCTGCACACGTGCAGTGGGATTACCCAATAGCGATAGCCTTAGAGGGCGAAGCCTTATACGAAATAGAACACTATGTTACACTCACACTCAATCAAAACATTGTACGTGATAAACTATGGGGCGGGACATCTCTTAGTGGTTAACCAATCACAATAAAACCGGCCAAATAGGTGCTGCAGAACAGGCAGTATAAGGAAATAAAGACCTTTTTGAACACTAAAGCATGGAAACGTCTTGAAAACCTGAAATTGAGCAGAATACAGGGTTCCTTTAAACAGTCAGAGAATTGTTGATTCACTGCTTCTTTCAGCATACATGAAAACATATATTTAACTTCTGTTAGACTATTTCATGTGACACTTTTTATGCTGCTATGGACAATCTCGCACAAATGCACATTCTATGGACAGTCTTGCACTAATGTACATTTCTCAAAATATTGAAGTAACTGTTATTTGATTTTATTGATTGTTGTGTTTTTATTTAGGTCTTAATGTGTGCACATGTACAAATGTGTCTTTGACTGTGTATATATACATATACATATTTGCGCACATATTTTGATATACTTTTGTTTTTATATTAGGGATTGTGGGAAATGGTATTTCGATCTCTCTGTCTGTACACACAAACTAGAAGATTGACAATAAAGTTGACTTTGATTACATTTTCAAAGTTGTCTCAGTTGGCCTGCAGGGGGCGCAACAACATCTGTATAGTAACCTGAACACTGGGCCTCATCTGGGAGGCGAGAGGAAACAGGACTAAATACTTTGAGTGTGAGGTCGACTTTGCAGCTGAAATGTTGATAAATCGAAGTTGTCTCAGTTCCAGTGAAAACTTCTTAAACATTTGTAAAGTTTTGATGGAACAGAGATCTCAAATATATAGATTTTAGATACATTCTGGTGTTTCTTTAGTGACATCTGATAATGAACTGTTTTCTTTAACAGCCTCTCCCCTCTCTTGAACACACACACATTAACAAGGCTGTTCTCCAGTAGGTTTGGTTAGGGGTGTGTCCAGGTGTCTCTACTCAGAGGTATGTGTACCTGTGTGTGCATTGTCTATAATATGTGTGTCTTTATTTAAAACCTTTAATCTGTCATTAACGCACAACCCCCTTACCTCTTTTTCAGCACAATATGTATGTTTCCTCATTTTGGCGAATGAACAAAAAGCATATAAAGCTGCTGGGACACCAAATCTCTCGCGGCAGCTCTCCAGCTGCAGACAAGCCGAGACAGAATCACCTGACCTCACATCTGCCGCTTTGACTGACTTGCAGGGTCTTGCTCTCCTAAAGTGTTTTTCTTAGTTATCGTACAGGTTGGATGAATGTTGGTGCTAAAGTAAAGTGAACTAAATGATGAAGGAATGTCCTATGTGGCAGTAAAGTAGAGAACTTCCTGTCGTCTCTACCCGTCTCACTCATTTCACTCATTCTGGTTGCAGCTTCTCCAATGTGAGGGTTAACTGCTTTTCTTTTTGGAAAGCTCCTTCAGTTCCATCTGAACAGACGTTTGCAATGGAACATTGTGGTTAAACAATTACTGAAATATTTGTTCTTGTTATTTCTTTTTGTGACAGCCATTGTTATGTCGCAGTGATGTTATGGTTTAGTTTACAAGTAAACTACCAGCTGTGAGTCTGGATAATAACATGGTTAGTTTCCTCTTTAACTATTTCATGTAAAGTCTTTCTCCTCATATTCCCTCATTTTTAAATAACATTTTTTACAATCCTTTAGTTTTTTGTTGTTGTGTCTTTAGGACTTTTCCTCGATGTGTGTTGTGTGGTTTTATTTATACACTGCTGCCGAACAGAGAAAAGTCTTTCACATGAAGTCTTTTATTTACTCCACAGAAGAGAACCAGCATTCATGTTTAATAAACCTGTCTATCTCATTGTTTCTGATCAACTTGATAATATTGAACTTCTTTCTGCCTGTTTTACTGTCCTTCTTCACTATCCTGTGGCATGTTGGCAGTGTCTTCCCTTAGACAGTGAGACAGGTCTGTCTCACCCTCTTTTTATTTATTTATTACTCTCTCTCACTCCCTCTCTCTTTTTTGTCCCGGCAGCTGCAGAAGAAGTCCTGGCTTTCCCTCACAGCTCTGTTAGCCTGTTCTGCTCAACACAACTGCCCTACGATCTGAGAGACACCGAGAAATAAAACAGTCACACACACACTTTGAGTTTCATCACACAGCACACACACACAACTCTCCTGGAGCTCCTGCAGAACCGGAGGAGAAAAAAAGGTGGAAGAATTTGGCCTCAAATCCTGCCGCCGCCTGCAAACTGCTGGTAAAGTAGAGCTAATGTCCGTCTGTCTGTCGCTTTAGCTCCTCCCCTCTCTGTCTGTCTGTCTGCCTGCCATGCAGCGGTTTGTAAACAGTTGTTACAGTTCCTGTAGATGATCTTCTTAAAAAAGCCTAACTTGAAGGATAACGTAAGAATGTCTGTGCTCTTCCTGGTTTTGATCACTCTCTGACTTTCCTTTCAGCTCACTGATGATGTTCTGTGTTCAAAAATAACTCTTTGGGGAGTTTTTAAACTAAACATGGTAGCCCACTTCTGCTCAGGTTTTTTAATTTATTTTTGTAAACCTTGCTTTCAATTTAAAGAATTTAAATAGGAAGATACACAAAAACATAATCACTTACGAGATGTTGAATGTGATTCACAACAGCAGAGTTATGTACGAGCCAACAACCGAGTTAGAACATGGTCTGTAGCTGTGTCTACGAGACATGATGAGACACAAACCCAGGGCCTTAAGTCTAATGTTAAAGAGGACATATTATGAATGATACATTTCAGGTTCATATTTGTATTGTGTTTCTCTCCTGTGACATGTCTCCATGCTTTAATGTTCAAAAAGGTCTTTATTTCTCTCATACTGCCTGTGCTGCAGCACCTCTTTTCACCCTCTGTCTGAGGCTGCGGCCCCACGAGGACGAAAACGGCTAAACGCATAGGATTAACGCAAACGCAATCGCAAACGGCTTCCGTCTACATGCAATAATTATCCGGATAGTGTCTGCCCACACGAGACCGCTCCGTTTAGCTCCAACCGCTGGAGAAGCTGCAGTACATATGCAGGAGCCTGTACGTGGCGCTGTAACTTCCTCCACAAAAGCAGCGAAGAAGCATGGTTGTCATGGTTGCCCTTCTGTTTATTCTCCGCGGTGGGGGCCGAGGGAACCGGGCAGAGTTTTTCGCCAGTCAGCGTGTATTAAAGTTGAAATCTTCCGGACAAAATTATAAAAGTGCCGGTCAAAGGTCTTCTTTGTTATTTATTGAGCTTTAAAACAAATGAATAACGACTCTATATAATATAATGATAAAATACACGGAGCCTCTCTTTTTCCTCCCTCTCTTCGGACAGCGCCAGTGTCTGTCTCATGCAGCAGCTCATCCAGTAATCAGTGACCCGGCCGACTGTAAAAATAAACATATTTATAACTAGTTTAGGGAGTTTGAGAGGTAATTAAAATAGCTAAGGCTGATGATCTGACTTGAAGTGTGTGTTTTGCTGCAGAGGGAGGAGCTGCAGGTGGGCAGAGCTGCGTGTCTCCGTCCTGTCAGATGAGACTTCACTCGCGAGAGAAAGATAAATAATCTGAATTCAGGGTGCAGTTTACTTTGACGTGGGGGTGAGCAGCAGAGGTGGGGAGAGGCGGGGCTATTGCCTCATCATTATTGCTGTAGATGTTGCACAAACAACTGTAGCATGGTCAATAGCGTTCGGAGCACGATAGCAACTCTGCGATCCGCCATTGTTGTTGTTGTTGGTGGCGAAACACTTCAGCACTGGCGCGGGGTAAGCGGAGGTGAGCAGAAGAGGTGGGGAGAGGCGGGGCTATTGCGCAATCACTATCAGTGATCTGAAAATGTCCGTATAGGGCGCACACACGGAGCCGTTTGACCCCCCAGAGAGCTGCGTATGCCTTTCTATCCACCTTGGGACCCGTTGTCGTTTCCTCAGTCGTTTAGTGCCATATTCGGTCGTCCTCGTGTGGCTGAACGGTCTATATGACACTAAACAGTAACGCAAACGACCGAATTCGTCCTCGTGGGGCCGCAGCCTGAAACCAGAGCCCAGTCTGCTCTGATTGGTTAGCTGGCCGGCTCTGTTGGGATTAGCTAATTGCTTAGAGATGTCCCGCCCCTTAGACAATCATGTACAATGTTTTGGAGCGTTAGCTTATGTAGTGATGTCATTACGTTACGGAAGTAAACAAAGGAGTCCAATGGAGGCGTGTCAGGCAGGGGGGAGAGTGTGGGAGAGAAACTCCCTCTGGAGGGAACACAGGAATGTTAGCCTTTGAAGACCATTTACATGCACACAGATATATACAGGAAAGAAAAACCCCATAAGCATAATGTCAGCAGAACTCCCTCAGAAGCACAGAACACAAACTTCATCAAGTCAGAGGACACGAGGCAGGTTTTTTAAGGTCAGATGAGTCTGTCCAGGCCTTATAAGCTCTTTTCCACTCAATAAGTGTATCCATTGTATCTGGCCCTTCTTTTGTTTTTGGACTCTGCTCAGGAGTTTAACTAAATGCAGGTTGCAGGTATTTAAGAAATTGGCGACACGGTTGTTGATCATGAATTTTTCTGCAGATTTGACTCCACATCACAGCAAGAAAGAAAACAGTTTGACTACTCCTGTATTCATACTGTAGAGAGCAGAATGAACAATACTTGAAACAACATGAAGTGTTCGTCCAACACACACCACTTGTGTGTTGGACACGCAGTTGTTTCTCAGAGCAGAAAACGATTTAAACAAAGAAAAGAAAAGTAAATCAATATGCTGCAACCACGAACATCTATGTAGTAGTTTGATGCTCTAGATCTCTGAAGATACTAAATGGCTCAGTATTCTGTCGTTTTAAGAACTCATTATACAGAAAAAGAGGCTGGTCCATTCATTTATAGATACAAAAACAAAACAGATGAAGTGATTTAGTGAAGATAATTGTTAGTAGACACTTGTTTGCTGTGAACCAGCCCACAGTGAAGGTGAGGCTGTGGATTACAGTTATGCATCATTAGTAATATCTTCACATTTGTGATCAATCAGAACACAACTTAGGCTTAAACCCTGTCTGTGTTTCATTAAACTTCACACAAACAGCTTCAGGTTGTTTTGATCCTCTGCTGGACGACTCTCCATCTGAGCCTGCTCATCCAGAAACTGAACGGCTAAATATTTTCCATTTCTCCCCTCCTCCCTCCTGTTTTCTCTATGTAGATCTCTCTCTCTTCTTACTCTCTTTGTGACCCAGTCTGCACTGAATTCTGGTTTCTTATTGGCCTATTAGAGTTGAGGTAGGAGGGTCTCAAAGCGTCCGTGCGTTCAGACCTCCAGTCTGTGGAGCTGCAGACCTAAGTTTTGCTTTACTCTAAAGGAAAATGTGAATGATTAAAAAAGAGCATGAGAGTATGCTAGTCTAGTGGATAAGAAAGACCCACTTATTATAATGGTTCGTTTGTGTGCTGCAGACTTGGAAATAAATATTTTGAACTATAATATATATATATATTCTTTTTAGAATCACAAAGGGTTCATGTTCTGTTATTTATTTAAGTCATTCATATAAGGCCCCATTTAAACTTTTCATCTTATCAAACACTCTTGTCTCCGTACTAACAAGTGTTTACATTTTTAAAACATAATGCCCCCCAAAAATTCAGCAATAATATTTGAGACATTTTCTTAGTGTACATTTTAACATTAGATTTGTACTGCTCGTGCTCATTAAATTGCCTCTTTAGAGAATGAATGAATGAGAACAAAGGGAAGAAGTGACTCTTCTTTCTGGTAGAAACGTTGCGCAGACACAGAGAAAGTGCCACAAAAAGTTAGCAAACAACTGTCTCTGGTTTTTAACTGATGTAGTGATTGTGTCCATCCGATGAATATAGGTCCAAATATTCATGCTATTTTGTATCTCTGGTTTGGTCTTCACCAACTGTTTGGGCTCCATCCAAACAAATCAAAAGCTCCTACGGTTTAACAGCACTAACAACTCCCATCATGCATTGGGGCACAGCTACCACACATTTATTATTGTTATTCAGGCTTATACACAGAAGTAGTTCAATATGCTGCAACTATCAGGTGTGTGAAGGTGTGTGTTTGAATCAGATAACTGCTTTAATAATGACAGGACTGCTGTGTATAGACTAGTCATTACACACACACTCACACAAACAAACGTAGAAAGGGAACCGGCCATTAGGACCCCAGCAGAGGGCTATATGAGGGCAAGCATCCGCGCTGACAGGTCTTTTCGTCCAAGAAGCTGCTGCAGGTAAAAACCTCTGTCTCGCGTTTGTCTTTTTTCTGCGAGTGGAGAAACAACATTGACTCGTCTGTTTTCAACCTTAGCCATTGAGAGATTGAGAGAATCACATTTTTTTTTTTTACCTTTGTCTGGTTACCTTGTGTCTTTTGTAAATCTCAACCTGCAAAGGAATTATTGAAGTCTACGGCTGGGTATAAATCCCATTTCTTTTTTGAAACAGGTATGGAAAACTGTATGGCTGCTTCTTTTAAGACTACAACTTAATATTTAAGAATTTTGCCTTTTTTAATACACATAAAAGGGCTTTGTAGAAAAAAACTGCTTTGACACGTTAGGTATGAACACAATAATATAAAATGTCCTTCTTTATCCAGACATAGTGAAGAAAAAAGCGAGTTAAGGTTCTTGTGAGGAAACCTGAATGTGGTCTGTGCTGCTCTGCAGGGATGAGGTGGTGGCTGGTGGCGGCCTTCTTGTGGCTGCTTGTGATCCTTACCCTCTCAGAAGGACAAGCCACGAAAAAACCTCGTAATGTGGACCGCCGGGCAAAGAAGAAGTGGGACGGACACGGTAAGACTCTGCCTCATAAAGAAAAGCAATGATATCGGTTGCAAGATCAAAAGATTGGTAACAGTTATGTGCGTCCAGTCCAATGCTACCCTAGGTAACTTAGGTTAAAGACTGGAAGGAGGAGAATATGCAAACCTAAAATAACCTTCCAAAAACGTTGAAACTGTCTTATTAAATGTTGCATCTTGTCCTTTTATCAATGGCAGAAGTAGAACTGTAAAAAGCAGGGAGCTCATCTTATGTTTCTCTTCCATCACAAGTCAAATGTCAGTCTTGTTTTCTGATGTAAAATGCCTCTCATGACACAAGAACAAACCGCTGTTTAAGTTATAACACATGGAGTCCCACAGGGAAGCATCTTGGGCCCCCTACAGTAATACAAATAAAGCCGGTATTTGAAGGATCAATAGCTTGCTCATTGACAACAAGTTGTCTATTGATATGTCTTAAACATCATTTTGTATTCCATTTATTTATCTGCTTTCTAAATTGACAAGACCATGTGTTGCAGGTCTTGGGCGGGCCAGATCGGGCCCCTCTAAACCACAGAAGATCAGACTGCTTCCTGGTCCTACTGTCCCAGAGGAGCCTGGAGTACAACAAGGAAACATAGTATTCCTGGACTCCTACAAGAACCTACAGGAACAGCACTCCAGCTACAACGTTATCCCAGGTCAGTTAGTAACACCACCTTAACCTAACGAACTACTACAATGCACTAATTACACCTTTATGGTCAATATTATTATGATTAATAGTTATTGTACTTCTGCAAATATACATACTAATGGTTTCAAAGATCTAGGATTATATGGGTAACACACCGAACAAATAGATAAGAAACATTAATTTATTATTCTCATGATACATTTTATTTTATTTTACACTTAAATCAGCAAAAACATTTTCCCTGACCAAGGTCAAATGGTTAAACTCTTTTGTTGTGTCTCATTAAAAGTCTGAAAACCCAAGTATTCATTCATCAATCATAAAAACTAAGAAAGAAAATAATAACATGCAAGTTTCAACGTGACGAAGATTTTCAGTAGACCAGCAGGTTTCAATTTTAAACAACTATTTCCCTCTTTATTTGTCTCAGTGTTTAAGATTAGGTGTAAACCATCATGGAAACAGGTATCTTTAGTAGATAACAAAAGTGTTTTAGCCAATAAAAAGGGATGAAAGACTGTGCAGTGAGTCTTCATCCTGTTCTCATAATGAAGCTGCCGGTATTACAGCTCAGTAATTAAATGACAAATCATCACATTCCAACATGAACAGAAGGGTGTGGGAAAAGAGCTGGACAGAAAATAAGTCTCACACAGAGATGAGGAAAGAGTCTTTAAAGAAGAACCTCAAAGCCACATAGAAGCCCCTCAGTTTAAAACAATGAAGTCAGCATTATGTAATTAGAAGGGACGCTGGGGTGGTATGTTGCTGTTGTTTGAGATCTGAGTACATCTGAGGTGTCTCAGTAACAAGCAGACACAACTAAATGAGATGGAACAACAACAAAATAGATCAGACTGCAGGAAATAACAGACACAGAAAGACTAGTTGATTAGACGTTTAAAGATGAATTATGGATCTTGGGAACAGAAGCTTAGTGAAATAAGCAGATCTCAAGATGAACCTCCAAGATTGTATAGTGGAGGTGATCATAACCCAAGTAACAGAGGAAAACATTTGAACAAAATTAAGTGAGGTCAAGTTACTACTGAAGGTACATTTATATCTGTTCTTGAAAAGCAAATCAATCCAATTACGTTATTTATACTTACTCTGATATTCTGAAGAAGACTATATGAATGAACCTTGGTGGTACATTGTGCCAATGCATCTTATTTGCACCAGCCTTTCCTGATTTGTTCCCCAGTTTAGTTTAAAAAGAGTGTTTCTTAACAAAAATTGCAACATTTACTTTTATGTTACATGTTCTAATGCACGCACAAGAAATAACATGTTAGTTTCACAAGTGTCTTGATTTGTCCCACCAATACCCTTAAACCCAAATATATTCAATTTGCAATGATATAAAACAGAGGAACGCAGAAGATCATCCAACTAGAGAATCCGAAAAACATAAAGTTATTTATATTTTTGTTTAATATAAACAAAACATATTTGTTTAATTTAATATTTGTTTCATTTCTTGGCAATCTGTGAATCAACTATTTGTTTCACTCCTAGTAAAAACCTAAAAGCATGCACTGGACACCAGAGCATGATAGAGCTCAGGGTCTGATGGTTGCTATATTATTTACTCAAAACCCTGCAATTTACTAGGATGATAAAGATATTCAATGACAGCAAGACAATATTTTACAGGTAAAAGAAAAGCTCTAAAGTATGACTGCTCCCAGAGATGACAGGGTGACAGTCGCACTGCTCTCAGTAAAAAGGACAGAGATATGAGAGACAGTATTTAGGAGAAATAACCTGAGCCTCTTAACTACCTGTGATTCTATGGACGTAACAAACAGCATACCATTAGAAAGGATAGATGACAGACAGGACAGACACAAAGAGCCTCTTCCTGCTGTATCATAGTGGTTTACAGTCTCTTCTACTGACTCACTGCCAGGCGCAGCCTCAGCCTGTCCCAGGTCTGCTGCTGAAAGGCGGAGTTAAATCAGAGGGAGGAGTGGAAACGCTACAAATCACTGCTTTGTCTGGTTATGATGGTAAAGTACAGGCTTTACATTTGACTAGACATATAGCAATTACTGCAGGGTCGGTTAGGATAAAGATGTGACCACTAAGATTTAGATCTGCCTTGTTCTAGACCACTGAATCACGCATTTACATTTTGTTCATTGATATAATTATGTCTGCTGATGGGCTCAATAACAGCTATTCCCTCATTGAAAAAGAATAAGAATGTCATCCTTCTTCGAAACGGCCACAAGAAACACAATTGGCATTAGATGTTTGAAGCTTTGCATGTTTTTGCAAATCATATTTAGTTTTTATAAACACAAAAAAAGATTCTATTCGTTTACCTTCCAACCCGATGAGACAATCTATCATAATCAGATCATTCCTGTTTATAAGTCATTTGAAGTTGTTTTCCTTCTTTTTTTTGTGTGGTTCTGTTCGTGTGTACTGTCAAACATGTTTTCAATAAATGGTGCTGTGTGTAAAGTGTTACATACAAAAGTTGAGTCAGGACGCACAATTGTGTCGGAATATAAAGTGGAGGTTTTTTTTGTACGCTGGACTCCACTGCCCCATTAGTGATGTTATTTGTTTTTTTGCGCTTATAGACTGAAAGAGAAGATTTATCTTGCAAACTGAAAACTGTCATAATTGAACAATAATCAGATTACATTTGCTTCTTTGATATTTCACCCACTGTATGAACTGCTGATAAAGACTTGTAACTAAAATAGTAACTACTGAACTGACCGAGATGATGTGTGTGTTGTTACAGGTAAGCAGGGCCAGTGTGTGTTTCAGGGTCTGACCATGTTCGACCAGGCCGCCTGGTCTCCAAAGCCCTGTGTCACATGTCTGTGTACCGGAGGCTGGGTGCTTTGTGACGAGATCACCTGTCCCATAGTTCACTGCCACTTCCCCTTCACCCCCGCCGGGGAGTGCTGCCCCGTCTGCATGGAGTCAGGTAGAAACACAACATGTGGCAACGCCATGGTGCAACATCAAGAGGCAACAGAGATGAGAAATGTTATAATAATAATAATAATAACACAAGGGATTTTTACAGCGCTTTTCCTAATGCTTAAAGACGCTTAATGTTATCAGAACTTTACATCTTAGAAACTCAAGTTTTACTGAAAAATGTTTATACAACATAATCATAAGCAGTTCTACCCTCAGATTTCAACCATTTTTTTTATTTGTCTACCAATTGTTTACCAGTTTTCATCTCTGAGGCCTCAGCATGCTGCTTCCTTATTCCATCATGGCTTTAAAAATGTGTTTTTCACATTTTTAGTTAGTCCAACACACATGTCTGTATTGTATGAAGATATCACATTTTGTAAACATACTCATTGCTCACAGTCATACATTGCATAGTCATTGTGTGCATGTATGAAGGTGAAGCAAGAGAAAAGTCAAAGTCATTTTCTCGACAGTATGACTTATCACTGTGTGTAGATGTAAGTAGAATACAGCATTAACATGATGTCAATAGCAATATAAACATGTACCTATCTATATAAGTACATTTTATATAATTGATGTTTGCTGTGTTTGGGGTTACCTATCAGGGAAAAAAACACTAAAAGCTGTTTCAAAGTAGCTGGTTCATTCACACTGAGGTATCATCGGGCAAAGTGCCAGACATCTTACATTTATCCCACTCAATCAGCTGGAAGCCGATAAAACAGCAACAAGTGATTTATCTTAGTCAGAATTATTTTGGCCTATATAGGATTGTTTAAATAAAAAAGGACTGATAGCTTTGAGTATCTCCAGTCACTATGGTTTAATTATCAAGCTGTAGTGATTGGGATCATTGTTGTTACGTAAAAGACGACACCAGGTCCTTTAAACATTGCTTTCTTATCTTTGTACAACAAAATGTAAAACCCTCAAAAATGTAAATTATAGTATACCTCATCCACCTATCCAAATCAGTATCAACCCATTACATGTTATTTAGCTGACGTTGTATTTAGATCGACTTACAGTAACGGTACGTCCACACAGCAGCTTTAGACGAATCTTCCACCGCTTCTCTGCCCATTGACTTTGAATGGGGATGACGTCACTTTGCCTCGCTTTTCGCCGAACTGCATTGTGGGGGAGCAAAGCGAAGATTTCCAGGATTCAAAAGTTGAGCAATGTTCAACTTTTGAAGCTGAGCTGGAAGCGCCAGCCAATCAAATCCTGTTTATGCAAATCTGACAGTAGAAGCGCTAGCCAATCAAACCGCGTGTAAGCAGGGAGAACCAGACCGCAGTTCATTTCTTCATATTCCAAACGAGAAATTACGGTAGCAAATCACCCGGTTCTTTACGACCAGAACTATTAACGGGATACAAACCGGAGGAACCAGGCATGGAGGGAGGTGGCAGAGACAGTGGGTGAAACTGGTAGGTTTTCGCCTGTTTGGGGAGTTTATATATATATATATTGCTCGCATAAAATCCCCGTTTTTTTTTGCTTTGTATGTCGGGGGCGGGAGATTCATGTGATTGGTTGTTGGTCGTGTTGCTCGCAAAAAATCCCCAAGCTGTCAGACACGCCTAGCTCCAAGATTTTCAAGATTTTTGAAAAGCTGCTGTGTGGACGTACCGTAAGTGCAATCACCCATGAGGATACACATTCAGAACAGCAAGAATCCTACAAGTACATTAGCTTCGAATAAGCCTGACCTTCTTAAGTCCTACACAGATTTATTTTTTGGGACCACTATCAGTATTGGTTTGGTACACCCTACACTACCACTACGTTACTTGCTTGTTATAAAAACACATTTCATAGCTTTAATTTATATTCTGCACCAGTTCATACCAACACTGACCAACACAAAAAGACCAACTTTACCTCTCTGTGGTCATACCAGAATAGTGTAATAGTTCAGACTGGTCTACAGCAGCCGTCTGCTCTGTAGCGAGAACAAGCTAGTCTGTCTGTCTGTGTTATGACACTAACACACAGCTGTCTGTCTGTCCACCTCCTGTCTGTCTGTCTGTCTGTCTGTCATGTAGCATTCTCTTTTAGTTTTCTTTATTTTTTCCTCTCCTTTTCTCTTCCTCTACTTTCACCTTTTTATTTCCTCCGCACCACTTCCTGTCCTATGATTGGCTGCCCCGCACCTCCCTACACCCACCGAAGACTATGACCTCAGCCTTGACCTTTCTGGTGACTCCCCAGTTCCCAACGACCCAGAGGACCATGTGACTCCGCTGACCCAGGAGGAGATTCAGAAAATCATCTGGCGGGAAGAAGAGGAGCACCGAGAGGAAGAGAAGCGCCTGAAGAAGAAGGATGAGGCGAGGAAGATGAGGCGAAAGCAGAGGAAGGGGCAGGCGGAGAAGCAAAGGAAGATAGTGGAGGAGAAGAGGAGGGAAGAGGAGGAGGCGCTGAGGCTGCAGGTGGAGAGAGAAGAGGCGGAGTGGAGGAGGCTGTTGGAGGAGGAGGATAGGAGGAGGCAGGAGAAGAGGAGACAGGATGAAGAGGACAGGAAGCAGAAGGAGGCAGCAGAGAGAGAAGCTAGGGAGGCAGAAAGGAACCTAGAGGAGGAAAGGAGGTGGCAGGAGGAGAGGCTGAGGGAGGAACTACTGGCTTTTGATCAGGGGGAGGAAGAGGAGCTGCATGAGGAGGTAGAGGAGGAGGTGTGGCTGAGAGGAGATGTGTTTGTGATGCCCGATAAAGAAGCCGAAGAAGAACCATACCTCCTCCCTGCTCCGATCCCAAGACCTCCTGCTGCGACAGAGGATGAGCTGGAGGAGGCAGAAGAGGAAGGGGAGGAGCAGGAGGTGTTGGTGAACAGAGCAGACCTCCCCCCAGGCTGCGACATCTCTGACGTCACGCTGACGTGTGACAACGCCAAACTCACCTACTTCCCCCCTCTGTCTATCCCTGAGCTCAAGTCTCTCAGTCTGGAGGGTAAGTCTGCACCACGACAAGACGAGGAATGTAGAGCCAGATAGCTTCATGGAGAAAGGTCTAAAACTCGTTCACAGACACACTAGTAATGGGGGTCAGAATTTCATTTGAAAACTTAAAATGTGTAAGAGGATTTAAAAATAACAAAACTGTTGATCAGGTTTAGCCTAATCAGTGCTTAAAGGCTAATGTTGGCATGGTTTGTTTTCTTAACCATCATCAAATCCTATAAATGACCAAAACCTACATTATGTTGGTTCAATCGTCAACACTTGTTAACCTCCTGCCTAACCCTCTGACACAAATGTGTACTTTGTGATATTGGGCTACATAGATCAAATCTGATGAATGATTCATTACTCTGTCTGTGGCAATGTCCCAATGTCATTAGGTCCTACTACTTTTTTTTTTAAAGACTGCCTTGGCACTGTATAAATATTTTTTGCATTTGTATTTGAATGACTGCAGCTTAGATGGCAGCCCTGTGGCCTGTACGACGAAGCCAGTTCAACAGACCCTGGATATGTTTGAGTTATCTGGCTTAACTAACCCTAACAAACGAGATCTCGCTAAACAGTCCTACCACGCTGGTTATCAACTCGGTAACTCAACCCAGGGTTTCTCTGTCCGGCTGAGAGCGCGTTCACGTGAAAGGAGCGGGGTTATCAACATTTGACCAATCACAAACATGGACAAGCGTACTGACAGCGCAGCGTCATACTTCCTGATTGAATAGTAAACTATCATGTTAGACAAATATGAAGTTAACTTAAACTTTAAATATCCATGACTTAAACACTTTATCCAGGATAAAAGCAAGGTGAATACAAAACAGCTGGTAAAAAAAATTAAAGTGTTTGAATTTGTACATTTTTATGATATCACTGCCCCTAAGACACGAGTGGATCTGACTTTAATTACATTTGACTCGAGTGTTTCGTCAACTTAATGTGTTGTTTTAAATAATACTTCTGCATACAATAGCTATGTGACATTAAGTGTTGCACATACAGGTATGGCTCGAGAAGCTGACTCAGATAAGGAAATATATGATACATTACCGGAAACCCAGAGTTAACCCTGAAGTTACCTCGCTAAGAATCCTGCTTCGTAGTTCAGGCCAAGGGTCTGCACATGGGGTTTGTCGTTAAATTACAAAAATAAAACAATTATTTCAAAAGACTTTGTATTATACATCTAAAATAATGGAAGATTAATGATGTCTGATTATTTAATCAGAAAACACCATTCAACCAAAAATACATAGTCCACTAACAGAGGTGTATCTTTTACCTTGTAAATGAAACTTGACTGAGATTAGTTTCACTGTGAGCCTATAACACAGCATATGAGAAAATGAGCGAGGAGAGACACAATAATCAGTAAATATTTGTAAGACTTACAAATTAGCATCACATTCAGGCTTTTTATCAGCCTGGAATCAGAATTAAATAGTATCGGAACCCAATGTTATATATTGCATTTAGGAACAATTCAATACCTCACGCATCAATTCGAGAAACACAAAGACAACCTGCTTATTTCCCTGCTCTCAGTAGGCAGTGACTCTCATTAACACTCTTCTGACCTGCAGGCAACAACATCCCCAGCATCCCAGCAGAAGCCTTCAACGGCATCCCCAACCTGGAATGGATCAACCTGAAGACAAACAAACTCACCTCTGACAGCATTGATCCCAAAGCCTTTAAAGTAAGACGCTAAACCATTGCAGCCCTTCAGAATAAAACCACACTAGTTTTCACTCCAACCATCTACCTAAGTTTCAAATGCAGCTTTTTTAATCAGAGAAAAGTATCATTTAAAGTAATGATCAACAATCAACCAGAAACCAAATAAATATGGTAACATTTCTGCTATAAAAGCGCGACAATATTCACAAAGACCTTTAGGCTTCACATAATAAATAAACAAGCAAAGTAACTTAAACACAAAACAGTTGATGCATTTAAACACTTGGGAGCTTGAAAATGATGTTCATGAAAAATGTAAATAAGGCAAACAAAAGCTTATTTTGAAATATGCATCAACAGTATGTGTGTGCGTGTGTGTTTCAGGGTCTAAAGATGCTAAGGCGTCTGTACTTGGACGGTAACCTCCTAGAATCCGTGCCCGCTAATCTCCCCCCCACCCTGCAGGAGCTGAAGATCAGTGAGAACAAACTCAGAGGAATCCAAGAAAACAGCTTGGAGGGTAAGTGCCACTGTATCCCAAAAGCTTCAGATGTCACTACCCATCAAGCAGCTATCTAATGCCTGTTAAAATGAACTTTGATCTAATGCCTGTTAAAATGAACTTTGATCTAATGCCTGTTAAAATGAACTTTTAAGCTCAAAATGTTGCACTTGTGTGTGGGGGACTTTTTGAATGCAGGAGATCCTCGATGGATTGAGCCCTCCCGAGTGCCATGCTTTCAACATAATTCAGAAATTGTTGGTTAATGGCTAGACTTCGCCTCTGCCTTCTGCAGTGTAACACATCTCCCACCAATGATCTTAATTGTCTTAATTGTTTAGCCCTTTGACATTTTGATAAGCTGTAATGGCAAAGTAATGCAAGAAATGTTTGTTATATTAAATGAAATAACTATTTACTTTTCTGTTGTGCAAAGTAACTGTGTGACTATTATCTTCTGACAGATGTTTCCTTACTGCACTGATTCCAAGACACATTTCCAGAGAAAAACAATATGTTTACACTGTATCATTTATTTCCATCTGCAGATCTGAGCAGCCTGGTGACTCTGGAGTTGGAGGGAAATCTGCTGAGTGAGGGGAATGTGAATCCTCTAGCCTTCGCTCCTCTCATCCAGCTCTCCTACCTCCGGCTGGGCAGAAATCACTTCCGCACCGTACCACAAGGCCTCCCCAAATCACTGCTGGTATGAAGTAATATCTGTTGACATAACGTCTGTGTCTCTGCACTTACATATTCATTCCCAACACTGGAATTCCAAAAGGGGCAGCATATTTAAAAGCTTTTTTGCCAACCTTGAGGACCAACAGCAGTTGAATATTGCGGTGCAATAACCATTTATTATGGTTCAATATTTCCCGAAAAACGTTATTTAAAAAAATATTCACAAAGGACACTCAAAGTAGAGCTCAATAAATGTATAAATAAACCCACCAGCAGCATATGCTTTTGAATTAAGTCTATCTGGTCCCATTTCCTGAGGCCTTCTTAAAAGCTGCTGCAGTCAGTTCATCCTTTGGGAGTTGAGATTTGCTGATGCATCAGTATTTTCTTTTTGGCTCTAAAGTGTAGGACTCCTTTACTGAGTAAACTCAGCTTCTACCTGTGGGAAACCAGTCCACCCAACGTGTAATTATGGGCTCTGGTTAACCACAAACTGCAAAATACCAGCCACATGCTGCTGATGTAAATCCACCCTAAAACTAGCCTAGTTTCTACACATTACAAAATCCCAAAACCTAGAACTTTGGAGGTGTTAGTCCTAGAGATCATGGGTTTCCTGTAGTTATCACACTAATAGCACTTTATAGTAAAGTGTGATTTTGATAACGATTTAAGAATGATGTAGAATTACTAAGCAGCAGTCATCCAGAGTGTCTGGTATTAATTTCTCAGCTTGGTAGATTATGTATTTATAACCCAAGAGTCCCAACAAACCACAGACTAAACCGAAAGCACAATTAACATAATAGTTTAAAGACAAAGTGGTAACTCATTAAAAACTAGAAAACCTTTAACATTTTGGGATCATAACTTGACTCAGAAACTAAATTCCATGAATTTGAAAGCAAGTTTCCACTAATCTATCAATTTTACTTTCCATCCTTGATGTGAAACTTTTTTTCCATCTTTCAGGAGCTTTACTTGGAGAACAACCTGATCGAGGAAATATCAGAGACAGTTTTCAATCAGACTCAAAATCTGAACGTGGTTTCTCTGAGACACAACAGGCTGGATGAGACCAAGATTGCCCCGCTGGCCTGGTTCAGCCACAGGTCGGACAAAAAGAGACTTCTTACTATCACCCATTATTGTAAATTGCTAATGTTTGTCCATCATTTCCTTACACACCATTTCTTCCTTCATATTCCTCTTTCTCTGCAGAAATCTGGAGTCCATTGACCTTTCTCATAATGACTTCTACCTGGTTCCATCATACCTGCCCAGATGTCTGGTCCACTTAGTGCTGTTGGGAAATAAGATTGAGAGGATACCTGGTAAGTGGACAGTGTTGATAAAACACCTGGCTGACAAACCTGACCCACAGCAGATATGAGAGGTTTAACTGTTGGACTGAGGACTAGGGTTGCAAAGGGGCGGAACATTTCCGGTACATTTCCATGGGGAATTTTGGAAATATTACATATTGGAGACTTTCCATGGGAATTTATGGGAACGAACTGGGAATTGAGCGTAATGTAATGTAATTGTATCATATCCAAGCATAAATATAAACATTTTATTTTGTCATAAGAAAACATCCATGCAAAATGGATGAAAAACATGACATTTCATCAGATTTAAACAGAACAAGTTTTAATTATTTGATTGAACAATAATTTGTTTCATTGAAGAACAAAAACATGAATGTTGAGTTAAATATTACTTCTAGAAATCATCTGTGCATGTGATGGAGGAATGCACAGTGCCTGTAGGGGGTGTGGTCTCAAAAGCCATGCAGTAAGCAGTGTGCTATGTGCATGTGATTGAGGAATGGCATGGATATTCAAGTGTACTTGAATGGCATCTGTTTGTTTTAGTCAGATAGATTATGCTAAAATATACATTCCCCAACTATATTTAAGTTCCTTATGAAGAGCCAACCTTCAATTTTTTATTTTTTTGTTTATTCCCATAAATACCCGTTTATTCCCATGGAAAGTTTCCATCTTTGAAAATTTCCGGAATTTTGCAACCCTACCGAGGACTTCCTTTAACAACTTCTAGGCCTACCATATATGAAGAATGACATACCACTATATTTCTCATGTCGCCAATAGATTTAAGGAAAACAATTGAAACAAAGGCAAATGGCCTGACATTACCCGGCCAAAGTGATAGTATCTCGAAACGATTTTCTACTGCAGGAACTCACTGAAACATTACCCTTCATTAAATCTGAATTTCCCCAGGTAGTGCTTTCCTTTCCACTGCACTCTGCCATTGTTACTGGATGAGCTGAAGAAGGACAGACTACACTGTTTTATAAAAAAAAAATAAGATCAGTATTCATGGAGCTGAGCAAACAGCTACCATACATGAATATATAAAATCAACAGCGGTCTTCTGATAATGATGATACACTATTTCCTCCCAACACCTCCACAGGTTACGTGTTCGCCCACATGGACCCGGGTTTAGAGTACCTCTACCTCTCGTACAACAGACTAGACGGGGAAGCGATCGAGCCAGAGTCATTCTTCGGCTCGTACCACTCCATGGTGGAACTGTGTCTGGATCACAACCAGCTGATGTCTGTCCCGTCTGGCATCAACGAAATGACCAACTTACATTTCCTCCGTCTCAACAACAACAACATCAGGTATGAAGCCATCGTCCACCAATATCCATCGATTAGGGTTACAGATTTGTATTTTTAAAAGGATAACTTCCTTGGAAAATATTGCCCTTTTTACCAGGATTTGTGTGATTTCTTGCCATGAATTAAGTTTAATTTAAAAATAACAATTAATTAATGATTATAAAGTTATACTTATTACAATAATATGATGTTACTTTTTATGTATGGTTATATTTTGTAGAAAAACAACAATTTCTCTCTTTCTTTTTTTTTTAATGGAAGAAACCGAATTTCACCCTAACTTATTTTCCCATCAGATCCCATTAGAGGTATCAGTTTTAATTATTAAGTGTGAGAGGTGTGTGATAGGCTGATTTGTGCTTTGCTGTAAAAATCTGATTTGTGATTTTGGGTAATGACTTGACAAAGTTCACATAATGTCTTCCTAAATGTCAGCTATGTACTATACATCAGGACTGGTAGAAATGATGGATACAGCTATAGAAATGACTATTAGAAGAAGAAGAAGCTGCTGACAGAAAACCAAAACCGGGTCAGTGAAGATAGAGTAAGAACAAAAAATTTCAATATAGTCCTAAAAGATCAACAACACAGTCCCCCAACAGACCTGAGCGTGACCAGACGACTGACTCACTTCTCTCAGCCCACCAGACAATATTAAAGCTAAGAAGTTCACTGAACGGAGAGTCGTCTTGACGACAAGAAACAAAACAAGTTGAAGTTTCCACCTGAGGGTCACCCTGAATAACCTCATTAAACTCACACATTGGTCCATGCAAGATACACACAGCTAGTCCAGGCTGTAGCATGGCTTTATATAAAAGTAACCATTTCAACACTACACAATTCAGCAAATGTACTGCCAAGATGGTACTTCAGGTGTGAAAGTGTATTCCGCCTCCAAGCAAATATTGCTAATTATTTTAACATAAAAACCAACATCAATAACGTAAAGTATAAACCTTTTTTAGTAAGTTCAAATCTTGGCTGCAGCATTCTAAATAAATAATTTTTTGTATAGATGTTTTAGATAACTTGGTAAAAGAAGGCAATTTATAATAAAACATCAGCATCATACAAACTTAAATGTGGTCTCCTTTTTGGCTATACTCTGAAGATGAAAAACGTATATATATTACCTTTATAGATTTGGAACTGTCGGTCCGACAAAACAGGTCTAAGATAATAGTGATGGTCATTTAATTTTATTTTTTTTTCTCATATTTTAAAAATATTTGATTGGTGATTATTTAAAAAAAATAATTATCATCATATTAATCGCTAATTACTACATTAGTTGCAGCTTCAGCCCTAGACGTACCAAAAAGTGCATTTAACTGACTGTTCTAACTGCATCCTGACACTGTCTTCCAGGAGTATCCCTGACGAAGGCATCTGCGACCCAAACCACAGCGGAGACTCCACTATGGTGGCCCTGAGACTGGAATACAACTTCATCGAACCCCAGAGGCTTTCACCGACAGCCTTCTCCTGTGTACGCTCCTCTTCCAGTGTGGTCTTAAAACCCCAGAAAACCAAATGACCACACAAAGGCGAAAAGACAATTGTGTAAAACCCCAGAAACACTGGGGAAAATATTTTGTTTTGTATTTGTCCCATAAGAAGTCAAACATAAAATAAGATATATTTCCCCTCCCTAGCTTCCTCTGATGCTGTGTTATTGAAATGACACCCAAAATCATAAGAAATCACATGACGTACAGGTAGAACATGGAAACATATACAGTATAATTCAACTCGGTTACTGCTGATGTAGTTTTCATGTCCTGTCCCGTCATATCCTTACAAGCTGCAAAAAAAAAACCCAACTGATTTGACCTCTCCTTTGGCCCTAATATGTTTTATGGTAAATTGTTTTTCACATGGCTCACCTAAACCTGCTATCGAAATGCCAGAACACCTTCAAACATTCTACATCTAACACATCTGTCTGCTTTACTAAAATGTCAAACTCTCTAAAATGGAAAGACCTTCTGCACCATACACCGTAAAATGAAAATGCTAATAAAAAGAAATGGAAAGAATTCAATGAAAGGAGACCACAAGCCAAACACATTATTTTTTCACAACCTCACCACCTCCATGTTCCATTTCTCAGCTCTATTTCTTCCAATGCCTTCTTTCATAAAAACTCTGACATGGAAAGGAGGAGTGGGATCACATGTGTGCCACATGTGTAAAAGATGAAGAGCAGCCATAAAGGATTAATTTAAAGTAAGTGCTGATGGGGAGATAATCCTACAGACGGATACAAAAAGACAGAAGATGTTCAGTCATGCCTGACAAGTTCCTCCATCTTGTGCACTTAAGTGTATAGAGGCAGAAGGACAGTAACTTCCTCTTCCTTTTGATTAATACTACATCATCAGACACATCACACATGTACTATCAGAATCTGTTGTGCTTTAATTATATTCACCGCATTTTTTATTAACCATGTGATACAAGAGACATTCGATGGTGCACACTACATCTTGTATTTCACCGTGTCTCATCATTGAAAAGGAGACTATTTAATGCAGTTGTGGTGTTTATCACCACACCCAGGAAGTGTGTTTGACATTGAAGCAAATGTTCCTAGTGGCCAAACGGTTGAACTACAACTTCAGTGTCAGTCCGTGATGTCATTGGGCCTCAAAATACTTTTTCCCATCGTCTAACAATGGGAAGGAGATGACTGTAAACGATTAAAAATAATATATATTTTAAAAAAACTAAATCAACTACCCAGTACAAACACTTTTTTAGCCCTTATTTAAATGATTACAGTCTCAAATATGTAAAATGCGCTAAAAGGCGAATCCAGACTCTTTTCTCTCTCCATTAATTTGACTGGTGCCAGTGCGGATTGGAGGCGGGGTTTGAAGAAGAAACAAGTGTCATGCTCTACCTCTCAAATGCTGTATGGGGTTCTCTTTACACATCCATGGTGTTTATGCCATCGCAGCAGGTTTTCTATGAACTTTAATGGAGATAAGTCTAGCTATATGGTCTGAGGAAACAACCTTCTAATGCATGTGTTTAAGATGTAGGAGGATCTAGTGGCTCCAGAAGTTTTACTGTAAATTACAATTCTAAAGTTTTCAATGTTTTCATTGTCAAGTTTTCTTTGAATGACGTCCTCAGTGTTCTATGTCTATGCTTCAACCTGTGTAACTGCAGTATACTGTATTAATTACTCAGCATTGATCATGAATAAAAAAGGCTTCTGCTGGTTTAAAGAGATGTCATTGTGTATAAAAGAATATACAGTGGGGCAAAAAAGTATTTAGTCAGCCACCAATTGTGCAAGTTCTCCCACTTAAAAAGATGAGAGGTCTGTAATTTTCATCCTAGGTATACCTGAACTATGAGAGACAAAATGAGAAGGAAAAAAATCCAGAAAATCACATTGTCTGATTTTTAAAGAATTTATTTGAAAATTAAGGTGGAAAATAAGTATTTGGTCAATAACAAAAGTTCATTTCAATACTTTGTTATATACCCTTTGTTGGCAATGACAGAGGTCAAATGTTTTCTGTAAGTCTTCACAAGGTTTTCACACACTGTTGCTGGTATTTTGGCCCATTCCTCCATGCAGATCTCCTCTAGAGCAGTGATGTTTTGGGGCTGTCGCTGGGCAACACAGACTTTCAACTCCCTCCAAAATTTCTATGGGGTTGAGATCTGGAGACTGGCAAGGCCACGGCAAGGCAAGGCAAGTTTATTTATATAGCACCTTTCAACACAAGGCAATTCAAAGTGCTTTACAAAAAATGAAAGACATTAAGAAAATGGCATTTAAAATCAGTCATTAAAAAGAAAAAATAATAAAAAAAACATTTAAAAGTAGTAAGAGTTGCAGCGGATCTGCAGGTTTCTGGGAGTTTGTTCCAGATAGTTGGAGCATAATAACTGAACGCTGCTTTACCATGTTTAGTTCTGACTCTGGGGACAGAAAGCTGACCAGTCCCTGAATACCTGAGAGATCTGGACCTTGAAATGCTTCTTACGAAGCCACTCCTTCGTTGCCCAGGCGGTGTGTTTGGGATCATTGTCATGCTGAAAGCCACGTTTCATCTTCAATGCCCTTGCTGTTGGAAGGAGGTTGTCACTCAAAATCTCACGATACATGGCCCCATTCATTCTTTCCTT
Source organism: Pseudochaenichthys georgianus (assembly GCF_902827115.2). Taxonomy (NCBI): domain Eukaryota; kingdom Metazoa; phylum Chordata; class Actinopteri; order Perciformes; family Channichthyidae; genus Pseudochaenichthys; species Pseudochaenichthys georgianus. The sequence goes on along the minus strand of NC_047507.1, from coordinate 34,144,346 downwards.
TACACCAAGGGTCGGCAACAGGCGGACCGCGGTCCGGATCCGGACCCAGACGCCGACCTATACTTCAAAAAAGAAGAAGAAATCTAGACCGCAAAAATAATTAAACAAGAGAGTACCTGTTTTTCCTGGCCAAGGACAGGTTCCTTGAACACAACACAAGCGTAACGTGTCTTCACCTATGGTCCTCACGCGGTATATGTCTCGTCTGAAAGGAGTGCTGACAGGGAACGCCACTCCAGCCCTTAAAATATTGCAGTACCCATAAGGAGCCGTACACATGCCGCAGTGTTTGCGTGGCTGTGTCTTTAGTTGTAAGCACAGTGGCGATCTGTTGTTATTAGCATCTGGTTAGCTAGCTATGCTAACGAATTTAAAGAGCTTTTCTACAACCAGGTGGAAGAGAGCTCTCTCCGGAGAGGCTCAAATAACCTCAGCTCAGTGAGGTTAAGGCACACCTTGATATGATCAATATAGTTATTAATGAGACTAAATGAAACAGGTATAAAATACTATATGACAGTAACAAAAAAGTTGTTAAAAATAACAAGAATAGAGTTTAAAAGGGGAGTGATTTGTAAAATATCCCAAAAGAAAAATATGCTTACAGTTCTGTTTCATATGGGTGTTGAGAGATGTATCCATAGATCTCTTCATGTTGCTCTCAAAGTGCACCAGATTGATGCTTTTAACTTCAATATTTAAAAAAAAATCTTCCCGGGGGCGACCCCCCTAGAGGAGGTTAGGTCCCCCCCCCCACTTAAATCATGTACACATGGATAGGATACTAAATACATTTGCACACATCTTGTGTCCATATCTTTCTGTGTTGGTGGTCATGCCACACCGTGCACGTGCATGCATGCGTGAGTCATGGTGAGATATCTGGATTAAGAGGTTGCTTTTTATTTGCACAGCATGAAAGAAAGGCGAAATGAATGGGCTGTGATTTTAGTTTTTTTAAGCAGAGGTTGAGTTCAATCATTTGTACGGCCCTCGAAGGATGTTGTAAAAATGTAAAGGAAAAAGGTTCCCCACCCCTGCTGTAAATAATAATAAAAACCCTTGATTTATAACTTAACATCTCTGTCTCCTATTGATCCGAGTAGAATAGCCAGTTAATTGAAGCATTATAGCACAGTTCTTTGTCAGATGGTATATTACGCTGTTTTTTTTCTGCTTCGAATAGTTCTCTCTTTTTTCACCATACCTGTGTTTGCATCACTGTAACCAATGAGCACCTGCATGTGTATGAGAATGGCCCTGACTCCATGTCAACCCAGATTTACAAACTCCTGGCAGGACAATAAGCTCCAGCTCAATTCTCACACTGAATTTAAAAAAAGTGAGTGAGGGACTGCAATATAAGAGGGAAAGAAAGAGAAACTTTGAAACTGTTAAATTGTTATGATGTGTAAAGACTGATATTGTTCAATAATCGTCTGAAACTGTTAAGTCATGATGTGAAACGGTTAACAAAGAAAAAGGGAAACTCAATCTGCTGCTACACTTTATTTGATTTATCTCAAATTAAGCACTTTTAAGATGCACATATTTTCAAAAGCTATTTTATTTATTTTCTCTATTTTATTTGTAAATGCAGCGCGAGAGGAACATTACACATATCCACAGTATTTAAGCAATGTTAATTTGCAATAAATATTGTTGTTTTTGTACTTTCTTTATTTGATTGGCAGTCAGTTGTTGATTACATGCAGACGTTGATAAAGCTACAGCTACTTCAATATATATCACAGTAATTCATGAAGCAAGTTAGACATTTTGATGTTCCGGACCTTTGCATGGGCAGATTTTCTCTAACTGGACCTCGTTGAATTTTAGTTGAAGACCCCTGCTTTACACGGATCAGTCGTCCTGGTCCCTTTGCAGAAAAACAGCGCCAAAGCATGATGTTTCCACCCCCATGTTTCACAGTAGGTATGGTGTTCTTTGGATGCAACTCAGCATTCTTTCTCCTCCAAACACGTCTAGTTGTGTTTTTACCAAAAAGTTCTATTTTGGTTTCATCTGACCATATGACATTCTCCCAATCCTCTTCTGGATCATCTAAATGCTCTCTAGCAAACTTCAGACGGGCCTGGACATGTACTGGCTTAAGCAGGGGGACACGTCTGGCACTGCAGGATCTGAGTCCCTGGCAGCGTAGTGTGTTACTGATGGTAGCCTTTGTTACTTTGGTCCCAGCTCTCTGCAGGTCATTGAATAGGTCCCCCCGTGTAGTTCTGGGATTTCTGCTCACCGTTCTTGTGATCATTTCGACCCCACGGGGTGAGATCTTACGTGGAGCCCCAGATCGAGGGAGATTATCAGTGGTCTTGTATGTCTTCCATTTTCTAATAATTGCTCCCACAGTTGATTTCTTCACACCAAGCTGCTTACCTATTGCAGATTCAGTCTTCCCAGCCTGGTGCAGGTCTACAATTTTGTTATGGTGTCCTTTGACAGCTCTTTGGTCTTGGCCATAGTGGAGTTTGGAGTGTGACTGTTTGAGGTTGTGGACAGGTGTCTTTTATATTGATAACTGTATTAATGGCACCTGTTTGAACTCGTTAACGAGTGGAGGACAGAGGAGGCTCTTAAAGAAGAAGTTACAGGTCTGTGAGAGCCAGAAATCTTGTTTGTTTGTAGGTGACCAAATACTTATTTTACCGAGGAATTTACCAATTAATTCATTAAAAATCCTACATTGTGATTTCCTGGATTCTTTCCCCCCATTCTGTCTCTCATAGTTGAAGTGTACCTAGGATGAAAATTACAGGCCTCTCATCTTTTTAAGTGGGAGAACTTGCACAATTGGTGGCTGCATAATACTTTTTTGCCCCACTGTATAATAGCACAACTATGACAGAAAGAGCAGCTGGTAGCGTTCTTTTAATGGGCAATATCTTATGAATAACGAAGTGGAAAAGTACTCTGTTGAAATGTGCAAAATAGTCATAGACTATACAGCCTCTTGATCTGAAAGCAGACTTTTTAGATGAAAACAATCTGAGCAGTGATTCAGAGGTCTGGAACGAGGCTAACGGCCCGTCCACACACAGGCATGAAAAAAATCTTGATGCTGGGCGTGTCTGAAGCTTGGCGTTTTTTTGCAAGCAACGCGACCAACAACCAATCAGATGAATCTCCCGCCCCCGACATACAAAGCAATAGCAATGTTAAAACGAAGTAAACTGGATATAAACTCCCCAAACCTACCAGTTTCACCCACTGTCTCTGCCACCTCCCTCCATGCCTGGTTCCTCCGGTTTGTATCCCGGTAAATAGTTCTGGTCGTAAAGAACCGGGTGATTTGCTACCGTAATTTCTCGTTTGGAATATGAGGAAATTAACTGCGGTCTGGCTCTCCCAGCTTGCACGCGGTTTGATTGGCTAGCGCTTGTACTGGCGGGATTTGCATAAACGGGATTTGATTGGCTGATGCCAGCTTCGAAAGCATCGGGAGCATCAAAAGTTGAACATTGCTCAACTTTTGATGCTCACGATGCTTGCAAAGCCATGCTCCGCTCCCCACAATGCAGTTCGGCGAAGATTCAAAATATTCTACGTCACCCCATTGAAGTGAATGGGCGAAGCTTTGAAAGATTTTTTTCATGCCTGTGTGTGGACGGGCCGTAAGCCTCATGTTTCCATCTGGAAGTCTGTAGAGGTTTTCTTTTCAGGATTAGACGCATGTTGACACTGAATGCAAATACTCAACCTGCCTGAAGTCACAACAAGATTATATTCCATTGAATCTCCTGAGCCCATTTACAGTCTGCACATCCAGTACCTTGAGGATAGTATTCATTTATTTTCTTGTTACCAAATTTACACCTCAGTCCTTTGGGAGGAGATGGAGCCATGCTGACTATTGAGAATGATTCATGATCAAATGTGGTTATCTGGACATCATTTTTCCTCTGCCCTCCTGCAATAAGTATTCAATGGAAGCTGCAATTATCAGAACTGAAAGCCAACTTTATCATAATATTTTCCTCTGGAAGCCTGAGGTTGAGGATCAGTTACTTCAGTAGCAGACAGATCTGAAGCACGATTGGAACAGAAAAGTTAAACTGTTAAACTGTGTTAAACCTCAGCTCCTTCTTTGTTAATGTATATCTAGACAATAATACTTTATAAACTAAAAGAAGAAAAGCAATACAACAAAAACTATCAGTAATGTCTGGTCACTTTCTAGATATTGGCAGCAGACATATCATCCTTCTTCAGCTGGAAAATGTTCTTGCAATGAGCCAGAGCGCAAAGATCAAACGTTTTCCTGGTCGAAAAGACAAAGCTCTTCTTGTTTGCCAATGTGAACAGCTGCTGCATCCATCAGTATCACATATCAAACACATGAAGAATCCATCTAATGCTTATTAGTCACATAACTTCTCCAATGCTTCTCAGGGTGAAGGCTTAAGGCTCAAGGTAATAACGAGATTATGTACTCAGCAGACATTTCATCAGGTCAAAAACATTCACCTCTATAGCAGGATGAATTCCTTAAAGGATGAATTTGGTTTATTGTAACGTGGGACTTATTTAGACTTGTTTGTTTAATTCTGTTACAAAGTGACATGTAACAGTGTGACATCACTATTTTACACTTGCATTTCCTTTGGCTAGTGCTCCAAGGCATTGTAAGTGATAGGCTAAGCGACGGCACCTCTTTAAGCGGTTGACCAATCACAACAGAGCCGGCCAGCTAACTAATCAGAGCAGACTGGGCTCTGGTTTCAGACAGAGGGTGAAAAGAGGTGCTGCAGCACAGGCAGTATGAGAAAAATAAAGAGCTTTTTGAACATTAAAGCATGGAGACATGTCACAGTAGAGACACAACATACAAATGTGAATCTAATATTTAGCATAATTGAGCCCATTTAAAGAAGTTAAAGCCTCCAAGCAGAAAGATATGAAATATTTAAAATGCCTTCAGTAAAATAAATCAAGTTAAAGTGTTTTATCCATTCCAATACTTTCACTCGTTTATTTGATAATTTAGATAATCCTACCTTTTAAAGTTATTCAAATACAACTGAAAAAAATACTCTTTAATGGACACGGTCATCATCTATAAATGCAAATATCCACTGACAATGGGCTACGTTACTCCTCATTTTAAGAGGTAACATGCCACACAGTTTGGAAACCATTGATTTCAACTAATTATTTTGTATGTCAAACAAAGTGAATGAATTGTTAAAAATGTCTCATCTAAAAATCTAACTTTTTTGTGTGAAAGTATTTGCCGTTAACACTTAAACCTATATGTAGGTTTATTGTCCATGGGCTGAATAAAGGCCCTGGTGGCCCAAAACATACTGTACCTAAAATCAAAAAAACATATAGGTCTGTAAGTTTAAAATCATATTTTAATACGTTTACTGAATAAGCACATCATGTACTTCTGGAATCTAAGCTTGTGCACAATATTTTTTATCACGATCATAATCTTTACGTGGACTCATGTTGAGTTAACGTCATGGTAAAGTCGACCTGAAGGCTGTGTAACACTCTCAGCAGTAGGTAACACGCCCTGAGTTATGACCGTGTCACTGCTCTAACAAAATGTTTCCTGGCAAAAAGAGGCTACCAGAAATCACTAACGCACACCAGTGCTGAGGCAACTCCTTGGCACGGTTGCTCTACAAGTTGCTCTGTGACTAACAGCATTTAAAGGGTTCAGATGGAGGAACATCTTTTTCTCAACATAAGAAGCTCCATGACAGATGTCTGAAGGGTTGGAAAGTATGATATCCTGAGTGAACAGACATCCTGAGCGCAGACCATCTCCCATCAGGAAATAATCTCTAAATTGTAATATGCAGTTTGAATACTGTGACTCCAACAATTACGCCATATATTATTTCAGTACCACAAACCAGTTTCCGTCTTTAGACTATTGAAGCTACAGTTTGAGGTTTCCATTCACAAGATTCTTGAGAACAGAGATTGAGAGCACAACAAAAATCATGAGCAAAAACTAAAGTTCAACCATTCAAAGTTTACTTTTGTACCTTTTTGTTTGGACAGACTATAAAGATGTCCAGGCAAATAAAATCACAGGAAATACTTATGGGCTATTGGTCCTTGAAGTGTAGAACAAAGCCTGTATCCTGTCACGCTGCATAGAAAGCAGAAAACTGTAAGGCGGCTGACATCATGCTACAATTAGATTCCTGCAACATTTGGGAAAATGGTTCCTTTTATCTTGAAATCTGGCTCATAGCAGGCTATTGTTTAAGCAACTAAAGCTCTGAAAATGAGGGATTAACCCTGAGGTTTTAACAGGGAATAAAAGTGAACTTTGTAATATCAGATAACAGTACTTTACAGTGGACTTTTGAAATGTGACGTAGACGGACTGTCCATTACTGGTGCCTTCAATTATTCATTATTGATGCTTTTCATTTGAATCAGAAATGTATATATTTTTTATTTTAAGCTTTTTAACAGATACCAGTAAAGACTCATTTAGTTAAGTCAATCAATACTTCCCTAATAATCAAATAATAATACAAAAAACAGACCTTCTTTTCTAGTTACAACAAAGCCTGGACTCAAATCTCAGAATCAAACCAAAAACCTTTGATTACAAAATACATGTATACTGAAGACAAATGGCAATCTCTATGAGGTTAATTAAGAGTGACAGCAAAATAGTTTGTTGTGTTAAAACTAGAAAACTAGAACACTAAAGGAAACAAATCTAAAGATACTTTTGCTTAAGATCCTCTATGTTTATGAATTTTTCGTCAAAGAGTATGTTAAACACGAGATGATCATTTAACCAGATCTCCGATGGATTGGAAAATATGGTTTCTCCAAGAAGATGCACTGAAACCAGAACACAATCCATTTGGTTTTGTCTGACTGCCAGACCAGGGCATATTTAGATCAGCTCAGCAGAAAATAGCAGCACCAAATGGAAAAAGGAATAGTATACGGATAAACCCCTGAGGAAACGAGCTCCTGTTAGCTTTTCCATTCCTGGGAGGTATTTTTTGCCTCAAATGTAAAGATTTAGGCTCTCCTGTTGTGCCTTGTTAAGACTCATCATGCAGAACACAACACAGAACATATGATGTGGACTGCATGTTGCAAGCATCATCTCAGTTTGTCTTCTGCTATTCCTTTCCAGTTAAGAAAGATATGTATACAAAGACAAAAAAAGCCACCAGTTCTTACTCACTTTTAGGCTAACTTGAAGAACCTTATGTCGGAAGACTTATTAGCTTTATGTATTGGTTAAAGTAAAGTCACAGCTTTATGGAGACGTAAGGAGAGAATTACAGAATGATTAGCAGTGCGTGGTGAAATTAGTTGGTGTTGATGTGAATGCTTTGCTTGAACTACAAAAGGTTGAATCTGACTTAATTGTCCCTATTGGCTCCCTTACAGGGAAAAACTGTTTTTTATTTATCTGCAATCTTGCCTTACTTCAGTGGATCATAACATATGGGGTGCTGAATCACTCTGGAAATAGTTTCAATGACAGACAAACTTTTGTATGGGTGTCAGTTTCTGAGCCACAACAAAGGCCAAAATGTGGTCTGCAACAGGCTAGGGTGCTTGTTTTGCTCTGAGATGTCTATATTTGTTTCCTCACTTTGATTGGATCATTGTTTTTACAGAGTGTTGCAGCTTCTTTGTATGTTGACATTTTTGAATATATTTTCGCAGTCATTTCTTTGGATAAATAAAAAAAAGGGTTAATTATTCCATCCTCTTAACCATAAATATATTCTGCTACCTGATGACAAGCATCACTACATCTCAAACATTCTCCTCCTGCTAGTTGCTTCACAAATGCTAATTTAGATGAATTAAATATGAATTCCCACTCTCCCTGTTTGCCCCAGTGCCAACAGGCCTTAGTGTAGGAACCGTTCATGTTGAGGTAAAATATTTGATGTGGCACCAAGCTGTGAGGGTGGCGACAGACCTACCAGTTTGTCCTATATAAAGACTTCAAAAGTCTGAAGCTAATGATCCTGGCATCACTTCAAAGCTCCTGAATAAAAGCGCATGAGTGAAATCCTAACATTGGCATTTCAGCTGTAGACCCAGAGATGTACAGACGGTGTGATCACTGAGTCACAAGCTCTTCACGGAAACACAAACTCTTACCCCAACAGCGTGGGTTTTCCGTCAGTGGGGGTGTTCAGTTTTTTTTATTATTTCTAGTGAGAGAGGGTGATGCTGTTCTCCGTTCACTGGGAATGTATTAACTGAGGATCCAAAGCTCAGCCTTCCAGCTGGACCCTGCTGCTGCTTCTCTGCTCACTGCGCGGGGTTTAAACCAGGACACAAACACCTGAGGTAGGACACTCCTGGATTTAATAACAACATAAGTGACCTAATCTTTTTGATGAATACGTTTTAGTGAAGTTTTATTTACTAAGAATGTATGATCTCCAATGTATATACACGTTTTACTTCTGCTCTGTGCCTTAAAGGTGATGGAGTTGTTACAGAGGAGCCACCAACGATGCAACATTTATATAATTGTTTTTATTTAACCAACTCATCTGTGTCTGTATTGTAGGAAAAATGTATCTATATTAAGATAATATTTCAGGTTTATTTATTTTTCTGACTGAGTTCGATTTGCATGCAAGATCAATTTCCAGGAATGTTTTGTGGATGTCTGTGGATCACCTTTTAAGTAAACTATCATTGATATCTGAAGGGAAGATGAACATTGATTAAGTGCTGTGGTCTTTCATGTGTTACTTGCCCGGAGTCTCAGTTCAAGTAGATCTCATTTGACAAACATGCCATTTAATTTTCCAAGGGAAAACAAGTTAATTCCAAATGGTATATACAAACACATGATGGAAATCTGCCAGAAACAGCTCAGATTTCTAAAAGTGGTACAAAGCAGATAGCTCTTATACTAGTATGAAGAGTGCTGAAACTATGAGTCAATTTGTCAATCAACAGAATCGTATCTAGTAATAGTTTTGAATCATTTGAACATAAGCATATTTTAAAGCAACTATTTTTTCCATGGCACATATTCGCTAATTCCAGCTTTCTTAATGTGAGATATAACTATTTTTTTCTGCTTTATATCATTGTAAACATTAATATTCTGGGATTTTGGACTGTTGGTTAAACATATACAATGGGTGACTAGAGCTTCCTTTTTTTTTTTTTTACATTTAATTGACTTAAATACTATCCCAATAATCATAACAACAATTGACTTTTTGATCATTGGGACAAATACTGTATCCGAGTCCTGATGGAGACAGCAGGGATCAGAAGAGGATAGAGGGTGACTATACTCTGTTTGGATGTTTTTAAACTTCAAACCTCTAGAAAAATAATTCAGACTGTGAACAAAAGCTCTTTACTTTCACCAGTCCGACTGGAGAGAAGACAAGGCTTGTTTGATTAGGAGACAGGAAAACACAATAAACAGCATAATTATCTCCAACTCCGGGCCAAGTTGTAAAATAAATAACCATGTTGCACACATCAAGAAATTAAATGTGCCCATGTGGAAGAAAAGGGAGTCTGAGTGCAGAGGAAGGGACTACGCTGAGCGGTATGTGCTGATGCAGCAGGACGCTCGACCACCAACACATAGTTGTGGGAGGACTGACTCCTCAACTGAAGAATCTTAGAATCCATTGAGATTACTAAAAGCACGCAACCAGACAACCTGTCTCTGCTGACTGTATGAATGTGTAACAGAGGACCATATATAAATCTTTTTGTGAATCACCAATGATGCTGAATAGGTGAGAGCTGCAGAAACATTTATGTTGGCTGCAAGAACTTGTTTCCAGTGGAAGTTCTCATAAATTCATGGAAACACTAATAGAAGAAACAGCATTTACTGAAACTGATCACTTAGGGAAAACAGAGCCATTTCCCACCACACACTGTTTTAGTAATACATTCCTAAATCAGGATTATTGGAGGGCTGTAACTCAACTAGAGCACTAAAACAGTTTTAGTGGATATGAGGTGACATTTGCACTGGGGAGAAAACGGTTCATATACATATATTCAGGGGTCCCTCAGGGCTCTGTTCTTGGTCCCCTCCTCTTCTCCCTGTACACAAACTCGCTCGGATCTGTCATTAGCCCGCATGGTTTTTCATACCACTGCTACGCTGACGACACCCAATTAATTCTGTCCTTTCCCCGCTCAGAGACCCAGGTCGTCGCACGCATCTCTGCTTGTCTAGCTGACATCTCTCAGTGGATGTCGGCGCATCACCTCAAGCTCAACCTTGACAAGACTGAACTGCTTTTCCTTCCGGGAAAAGATTGTCCCACTCTTGACCTGACTATCAACATCGGCACCTCTGTTGTTTCCCCGACACAGACTGCAAGGAATCTGGGTGTGATCCTAGATAACAACCTGTCCTTCACTGCACACATTGCTGCTACAACCCGTTGCTGCATATACACGCTTTACAACATCAGGAAGATACGTCCCCAGCTGACCCAGAAAGCGACGCATCTTCTGGTCCAGGCTCTCGTCATCTCACGCCTAGACTACTGCAACTCCCTCCTGGCTGGTCTACCTGCATGTGCCATCCGACCTCTGCAGCTCATCCAGAATGCAGCGGCTCGTCTGGTCTTCAACCTTCCTAAATGTTCCCACACCACTCCGCTCCTCCGCTCCCTTCACTGGCTTCCGGTAACTGCTAGAATTCACTTCAAGACACTGGTACTTGCATACCATGCTGCGAATGGATCTGGCCCTTCCTACATCCAGCAATGGTTAAACTGTACACCCCAGCGCGTACACTACGCTCTGCATCAGCCAAACGACTCGCTGCACCCTCGCTGCGAGGGGAACCCAAGTTCCCATCAGCAAAAACACGTGGGTTTGCTATCCTGGCTCCAAAATGGTGGAATGAGCTCCCCATTGACATCAGGACAGCAGAAAGCCTGCACATCTTCCGGCGCAGACTGAAAACTCATCTCTTTCGACTCCACCTCGAGCGATAGAATTACTAACAAAGAACTGCTAACAGAGCACTTATATACTAATAAAGGACTGGCTTATCTATAGCCAGTTGAGTAGCACTTGAAATGCTTGGCTCTATGAAACCTGATGTACTTATATGATTCTGTTTTCTTCAAGGTTGTGTCTTCCTGGTCGAATGTACTTATTGTAAGTCGCTTTGGATAAAAGCGTCAGCTAAATGCAATGCAATGTAATGTAATGTAATATACAATATGGCTCCAATACCCAAGAGTGTTGCTACCTGCTACCTACTTTAGTACAGTTCTAAGATACTTGTACTTTATATCCATTTATTGATACTTTTTCTCCTTCTCCAAAAGAAAAAAGTTTTACTTTTAAATGTATTTGGAAAGTAAAGTTTCTTGTTTACTATTTAGTAGGCCTAAACAATAATTCAATATGATAACTATAAAGCTTTCAAAGAAATCATATCGTAATGAAATCGTGTATCAAGATATCATGATGAATTATTATGCCGTTTAAATTGATAACATGTACATACTAACATATATACTTTTATAATAGAAACTGGATTTAAGGATGCAAAATATAGTGACAGCAATTAAGTAATATACTCAAGGGAGTTGCTTTCTTTCTTTGGGTGTGTCAATGTGATATTATTATCACAAACATCTGTGTTATTCTGCCAAAACGCCTTCTGTTACAGTATGTCAGCACTTTAACAAGGGAATAACTGTTTAATATAACAGTAACATTTTAATATATTTTCTGGCCTTATAAAACCGTGATGTTTGGCAGGTATGGTACAGTTCATAACACAGTTACTTTCTGTTTAAATAATTGATTTATAATCACTTTTTTTTAACTAAATACCTTAGGAAGGACTAAACACACACATCCCCTAGTTTCCACCGGGTCCGTCGGCGCGTTACGGGCGCGTTGCGGCTGCGTTGCGGCTGCGCCGTGGTGTCCGCAAGGATCGCGGCCACTCTAGTCAATGGGTGCTATTCCACCAGACGCGCCGCGTTACGGCTCAGAAGCGTCCCAGAAGCGTCTCGCCGCTGGGCTCCGCTCGAAATTGGATTATTTTTCGACGCAACGCAGCCGTAAGGTAATGTCGGGCAGGAAGGAAGTGGAACAGTGACAGCATCCGGCCCACCCCCCAAAACCGCTTCCTTCTCCTCCCCCCCATCCCTCCTCTGTAGTCTTTCCAGTAAGAGAATAAAGGCCAGCGTTCTCCTTCGGTTTACAGGCACTGTGTGTAAATTATATAGAATAATTATGATGACGAATGCATTTTTTTTACCACTAAAATACTCATCTTCGATTCATGTTGTTTTTAACTGGACTATTACAATTATTATTAATTAACAACACAACAAAATAGGAAATAACAACAATAAACACGATTTAAACGGACACAAAAATAAACCATTTAACTACGTAGCCTACTTACTTTACAAAAGTACAAATGTCCAGGAAATATGCCCAAATCAACAAGAACTGCGAGCCGGCATGCACGACGCTCCGCTTCCGTAATGCTTCTGAAACGCTCGTGAAACGCGCCCGGTAGGGTATGACGCCGGAGGAGGCCAGACCAAAACCGCGGCGCAGCCGTAACACGCCGCAGACAGACCCAGTAGAAACTAGGGGTTAGGGATGTGCCGGTCCAAATACAACCCTTCCCTCAAAACAGCATGCAGTGATTATCAAATTGTTTTAAATTTAAATGTAAATATTTTTAAAAGACCAGTAGATTTTAATCTATCTACTACTCAAAACAGCATCAATTAGACTTAAGTCCAAACAACTTTTGTGTGCAGCACAATTAAATGTTGCTCTTTCCAATCTTTTGTGAGACAGCGACCATTTAGCGGTTGGATTTTCCAATCAGATTTCCAAATAATCTGCATCTAAATGGAACTGTGTGTTCGAGTTTTGGACATGGAGCCATACAACAACGCTTTGCTCCAAGTAACTACGATTGACCCAAGACTCAAGTTTGGCTGTGTGCAAATTACTTTCAATCTTGTTGGGTTGGGTCCACTTGTATTGCTGCTAAATTCTGCACTTATAGAGACCTCTTAAGACAATATGAGTTTAGATCCTGTGAAACTCTTCCTTGTTCTTTTTACAAACATTGTATATAGTTGGTTGATTGCTGTATGCATTTCATAACTATCCTGAGAGAGATGGAGAGGTAGCAGACAAGTTCCCTGATTACGCTTATTATAAAATGCCATTTACACATGCCTGCTAGTGAAACAGTCATTCAATAATTGATCAAGGTTTTCTGTAACTGTTTTAACTTTAAACAAGGCCAAAGCCTGTACTGTGGTCCAGTTAGTGTTTACTTCCTGTCTGTCATCTTCTGTTGATTTCTCTGATGTCCAGCGCTCTATCTTTTCTTTTTCTTTACTGTGGACAGTTTAGCCGTCTTCAACCCAACGTTTGGTGCTCTCCGCAAATTTAAAAATGAATATTCAAAAAGTATTCATGATGTCTTCTGATGGAGATAAACTATTGTTTGTTGTCCAGTATTCAACTAAGCCGTGTAATAACTCATTATATCCACAATGCAGAAGATTATTTTTCAAATAAAATGTTGTACCAATATTCAATGATAGGACCACATTTCTACAATAAGGTATACAATATCAAAATATCGTGATATATGATTGTCTGTTTGTTGGAATAAAACATTTCCCTTCCTAGCGAGGTTATTTCCTCAGTGTCTCGTCCTGCCTCTCACTTTAGAGCTAACCTGACCTCCTTCTTATCCCCAGCTCTCCCTGGTTGCTGTATCTCGGACCCGCCCTCGAAAATAAAGCCATGAGGGTCTTTCTCCTGCTTTGCCTGCTGGCGATAGGCAACGCCAAACCCTACGAGCCAATCAATGTCATGGAATTCATGAAAAACTATGACGTCATGATGGCTGATTCAGCAGATGAAGACGATGATGATGATAACGACGATAATTATGAAGATGGGAACTGTCCCTCTGACTGCCGTTGCTCACCAAGAGTGGTGCAGTGCTCCGACAAAAGTGAGAGAACACCGCTATTGATATAAATGGCTTGTGTGTTGTATTGCCTTGTATCCTGCTTTAGCGTTCAAAGCACTTTATACAACTGTTGTCATTGGTGCTTCATAGATAGTTTATATTATTTTAACTTTACTATTTTATGTCAGAAAGTGACAAGATGAGTAACAAATACTGCTGATCGTTTTATCTATCTTGCATCAATGAAAATGTTAATTTTAACTGAGATGGTAGCGTTTGAGTCAAAAACACAACAATGACTTCTTCACCTGTACATCTCAGTATTGTATTGCACACATTGTTATAGAATGAGCTCTCTCATCACTTTTAGTCCAACTCTGGTCTTCAATGAGGCATTTTTTTCTGCCAACAGATCATATCTCTATTCCTGAGAAGATTCCTGAGGACACTGTGATACTTGACCTCCAGAACAATTACATCACCGAGATCAAGGAGAACGACTTTAAGGGCCTCAACAAACTTCATGTAAGAGGAACATTGAGCACAGGTTTAACCCGCATACAGTGATGAACACCACAACCCCCTTAACATTAGACAGATGTAAACAAAAGACATGTCCGGAGTTCAAGACGTAATGAATGAAAAAATCCATCCGATCAATTCAAGCCAAATCTCCTGCACGCATCTAAAGCAGAAATATGCTGCAGGAAATGTTGTTAAATTACCATATACATCTGTAAATAGGAACGCCAATGTCTTTCCTACAGAAAACAAAATAAATATACAATAAATTGAAGAGTGTGCTTGGAGCAAGTGCAATGCAAGCCATTACACTATCTGTATAGACTTGCTTGCTTTTTTTCAGGCGAACATACAATTTAACAATGTTTTAAAATAATTTTTAGAATTGGTCAATTCAGAGTAGTAGAAGTATAGCATTTATTATTTGAAAAATATTTCCCCCCCGGCTCCTACACCCAAAATGTGCATCTCTTGAGCCAAAATCAACTAAATAAGCCCTAGACATATTAGAAACGGAACTAATGACTTCCTATTACTTCCCTCTACAAAATGCCAAGATTTGGTTCAGATCTTCAATCACTCCCAATCAGACTCAAATTCCACAAAATGACAGCTTTCAAAGTTACCAGATAAAAACAAACGGCTCTCTAATATCAGTCAGAATGTAGCCTGCAGCCTGACATATTACAGTTCCTTTGTATGAAACTCATTAGAAAATATGAGGTCTACCAACAGGTCTGTCTTTGATTTAACAAATGTTTTTTCAGCTGAGAATAAACCACATTAAGGCCTAAAGTTGAATAATACTCTGCTGTATCAAAGCAAACTAAGTAAGGACAGTATGACGTTGTGGTCATGCATTGGCTTGTCATCAAGAGCTGAGTGGCACAGCTGACCTGAACCTGAATAGGGTTGAGTTCCCTTTAAATGTGATTAATTTTGATTTTGTGCAAAATAAAGAAACTAGAGTATTTTCGAAGCTAACAAACAGCTTTGAAGTAAGCCGAGTTTGACTGTCAAACATTTGTCAAAAATGAGAAGACATCTTCTTTTCGTATATAACATGACAGAGAAACATTTCTTTTTAGGAATAAGAGATTACTTGGGGCTCCTTATACTCAATATATACTGTACTGTAAAAAGTAATATTGAATGTACTACATATAATTTTTCCTTTCTCCTACATCAGGGCCTGTTTCTGATCCACAATAAGATTTCCAAGATTCACCCCAAGGCCTTCAGAAACATGGAACACCTCAGACTGCTGTACCTCTCCTACAACCATCTAACTGAGATCCCCGCAAACCTTCCTCCCAACGTCATCGAGCTCCGCTTCCACCAAAACAAGATCAATAAAATCCAGAAGGAGGCGTTCAAAGGCCTGAGCAAACTGCATGTGCTGGGTAAGACCTGACTTTAGCTTCCTGTATTAATCAACTCAATGTACAGTGGGGCAAAAAAGTATTTAGTCAGCCACCAATTGTGCAAGTTCTCCCACTTAAAAAGATGAGAGAGGCCTGTAATTTTCATCCTAGGTATACCTCAACTATGAGAGACAAAATGAGAACAAAAAAAATCCAGAAAATCACATTGTCTGATTTTTTAAGAATTTATTTGCAAATTATGGTGGAAAATAAGTATTTGGTCAATAACAAAAGTTCATCTCAATACTTTGTTATATACCCTTTGTTGGCAATGACAGAGGTCAAACGTTTTCTGTAAGTCTTCACAAGGTTTTCACACACTGTTGCTGGTATTTTGGCCCATTCCTCCATGCAGATCTCCTCTAGAGCAGTGATGTGTTGGGGTTGTCGCTGGGCAACACAGACTTTCAACTCCCTCCAAAGATTTTCTATGGGGTTGAGATCTGGAGACTGGCTAGGCCACTCCAGGACCTTGAAATGCTTCTTACGAAGCCACTCCTTCGTTGCCCGGGCGGTGTGTTTGGGATCATTGTCATGCTGAAAGACCCAGCCACGTTTCATCTTCAATGCCCTTGCTGATGGAAGGAGGTTGTCACTCAAAATCTCACGATACATGGCCCCATTCATTCTTTCCTTTACACGGATCAGTCGTCCTGGTCCCTTTGCAGAAAAACAGCCCCAAAGCATGATGTTTTCACCCCCATGTTTCACAGTAGGTATGGTGTTCTTTGGATGCAACTTCTTTCTCCTCCAAACACGTCTAGTTGAGTTTTTACCAAAAAGTTCTATTTTAGTTTCATCTGACCATATGACATTCTCCCAATCCTCTTCTGGATCATGTAAATGCTCTCTAGCAAACTTCAGACGGGCCTGGACATGTACTGGCTTAAGCAGGGGGACACGTCTGGCACTGCAGGATTTGAGTCCCTGGCAGCGTCGTGTGTTACTGATGGTAGCCTTTGTTACTTTGGTCCCAGCTCTCTGCAGGTCATTGACTAGGTCCCCCCGTGTGGTTCTGGGATTTTTGCTCACCGTTCTTGTGATCATTTTGACCCCACGGGGTGATCTCTTTGGTCTTGGCCATAGTGGAGTTTGGAGTGTGACTGTTTGAGGTTGTGGACAGGTGTCTTTTATACTGATAACGAGTTCAAACAGGTGCCATTAATACAGTTAATGAGTGGAAGACAGAGGAGGCTCTTAAAGAAGAAGTTACAGGTCTGTGAGAGCCAAAAATCTTGTTTGTTTGTAGGTGACCAAATACTTATTTTACTGAGGAATTTACCAATGAATTCATTAAAAATCCTACAATGTGATTTCCTGGATTCTTTCCCCCCATTCTGTCTCTCATAGTTGAAGTGTACCTAGGATGAACATTACAGGCCTCCCTCATCTTTTTAAGTGTGAGAACTTGCACAATTGGTGGCTGACTAAATACTTTTTTGCCCCACTGTATATGATATCATCGATATTGCAATTTGGACTAGTGCAATATTAAAATCGCAGCAAGCAGAATACTTGTTGAAGGATAATGTTTTGAATAAAGTATTGTAGAGCTGTAGAAATAATGAGTCCTTCAAAAAGTACTCTAAAGACTAAACAAAACATATGTTATAGCACACTTTTTTTGATAGCCTAATCATTTTTGATTTAATTTTCAATGTTTATTTGAAGAACGAATCCATGATGATCAATACCTCCTATATCGTATTCACAATGTCAGTCAAAAATAATGCTAACAAGGATTTTATCATATCATGCAGACCTAGATCAGGTCATTGCCAAGGAGAAGTTGGCAGCTTTCTATTCAACCCAAAGACTGCAGCAAATCATTTCATGATTCATATCTGTTGTGCAATCAACCATGTGTGTGCACTTTTTTTTAACACATGTTCTTGTCTCTTAATTGAATATGTTAGAAGCAGTTATTTATCCTTTTTATAATTAGGTCTGGGACAGCTGCTCCATTTCAGAATGAAATAAAAGACGTTATAGTAAAAAGGTGCAATAAGAAGATAAAAATAAAATAGAATAAATATATTTACAACAATAATACATTACAATTTAAAATGTGCACATTGTACTACAATATTTAATAACAACAAATATGTAAACACTAGGGGTGTAACGGTTCACAGAAGTCACGGTTCGGTTCGTACCTCGATTTGGGGGTCACGGTTCAGTACAACAAGAAAAAGCAAAAAAAAAGTCCCAAATGCATAATTCCAGGTTTGTTGTTATTTATGTTTGAACAGTAGTGCAAGTTTCAGTTTAAAAATAAGGAACTCTGACATTTTGAATAATTAACTGTATTAAACAGTTAAAAACAAACCACTAACACTCAGATGGCCATATTATCTATAATGGCTGATGTCAAACAAAAAGGTTTCATCAAGCTGTAAAACTAAAAAGAATGTCTTGAAAATATTACATCATAAATAATAAGAAAGTGTTTGAAGAGCGCATAGTCGTTGAAAAACATATGCCAAAAGCTTCCGTTATATATTTTGGTCTCACGGCTTTCATGTCTATTGGTTTATTAAAAACAGCAGGGATAAGCTGTTGAACTGCTGTTGTCTTTTGCTGGGTTCCGGTGATTGGCAAATCTGGGTGATGCCAAAGCATGTTTGGCGTATGTTTCCATTAGCATACCGCACCGCTATCGAACAACGCCGACACACTGTCCTCGTCCGATCCACCACTCGCACACTCCATCGTTATTGTAGTCCACAGGGAACCCGAAATGTTCCCACACAGCTGATTTAAAAGAAGCAGGTGGGTTCTAGCTTTGAAGTCTGTTTGAAGTTCTTTGGATATATTCCAAGTACACAAAGTTTGACGTTCAAAGGGACATTAATGTTAAACATCTCTGACAGACACCTAATAATGTCCTTCCAGAAGATTTGAAATTGTGGACATTCCCAATAACAATGAAATAAAGTTCCTTTCTCATCCAAACACTTAGAGCAGACATCTGGAATATCGGCAGACATATGATGAAGTTTGACAGGAGTTATGTACATTTTCATTAACCATTTATACTGAAGTAATTTGAACCTAGTATTTATTGTCTGACTTTGTGCTTTTAGGCAAGCAGCATTCCAATCTTCCTCATCAATATCCTCTTTCATATCCGTTTTCCATGCACTTAATTTATCTAATGCTGATTCAGTGTCAAATGCAACCGTCAGGTTGTAGAATTTAGATACTAGGCCCTTTCCTTCCAAATTTCGATAAAGGTGGTACAGACATTATCTGTTTGTGTTTTGATGACATGTAACTTTTTTTTAACTGTAAATATTAAAAAAAAAGTGCTTTTTAGGGATTTTATATCATAGCTGATCAAAAGAAAGCAAAACTCCGTCTGTATTTGGATCCATCAATTTCTGAATGCCTTTTGTATTCCATGATTTAAATCCTCCATCTCTTTTCCCAGGTGTAAACTGCTCATTGCCCCAAACAGGAGTAAATTGAGACAGCGTAGGTGTGTCGCCTACATGTTTGTGTGCAGCATACCAAACTGAGATCCGTAATCTTAAGAAAAGGGTTTTTTGTACGTTTCTTCAATGTCTTAATATCTGAAGAGTAAAGATATATTTGTAATGTGAGATCTGGATATGGAGTTGATGTCTGCTCTATGTTTACCCAAGTCGGGGGTGTTGTTGTACAAAAATAATATGAAGCTGAGTTTAGTTGGGCAGCCATATAATACCATTTAAGATTAGGGAATTGAAGACCCCCCCCTCTCATAAGGTAGGTATAATAGTTTAAGACGGAGTCTGGCTTTTCTGCTGTTCCAGATGAATTGACTAAATCATTTGTTAAGCTTTTCGTAGAACATATTTGGTAGTGGCAATGGAAGCGTTTGAAAATAATATAAAAATTGAGGTAGGATGGTCATTTTTATGATATTTATTCGTTCGATCATAGATATAGGCAAGTTGGACCAGCAGCTTAGTTTTTCAGTCACTCCATCTACCAGGGGATCATAATTAGCTGAAACTATGTCTCTGAGTTCCGGAGTGATTTTAACAACCAAATATCTGAAACCGTCAGTTGTTGGAGTATCTACTATGGGACTGTGTCTCTCTTTGTCATTCAGAAACATCAACACTGATTTAGAGTTATTAATTTTGTATCCAGAAAATTCACCAAATTCATTTATTACTCTCATTAAATTGGGAATACTATGTTTTGTATATGTCAAGAAAAATATTATATCATCTGCGTATAAAGAAATGCGATGTTCTATCCCCCCAAGAGTAATGCCTGATTATTCTGTATGTGCTCTAACGGCCATAGCTAAAGGTTCGATTGCTAATGTAAATAGCAGTGGAGACAGAGGGCAACCCTGTCTGGTAGATCTCTCTAAATTAAAGGGTGCAGAGATAGTGTTGTTAGTTAGGATCTCAACGGTTGGGTTTGTGTATAGCAGTTGAATCCATTTCAGAAGGGTTTCACCAAACTCGAATCTTGGAAGTACTTCAAAAAGACAAGTCCATTCAATCCTATCAATTGCTTGACACGCATCCACTGAAAGCATTGCTGTGTCCTTCACGTTATGTTCCTCATGTAGTATATTTAAAACTCTTCTGATGTTGTGAAATCCCTGTCGTTTTTGCACAAAACCTTGTTGATCATCAACAATTAATTAAGGGATCCAATCGTCCAGAAAGAGCTTTGCAAAGTATTTTTGTATCACATCCCATCCATCCATCCATCTTTTCCCGCTTATCCGTGGTCGGGTCGCGGGGGTAGCAGTTCCAGCAGAGCCCCAAACTTTCTTTTCCCTGGCGACATCAACCAGCTCTGACTGGGGGATCCCAAGGCGCTCCCAGGCCAGCGAAGAGATATAATCCCTCCACCTGGTCCTAGGTCTACCCCTTGGTCTCTTCCCAGCTGGACGTGCCTGGAACGCCTCCCTAGGGAGGCGCCCAGGTGGCATCCTAACTAGGTGCCCGAACCACCTCAACTGGCTTCTTTCGACGCGAAGGAGGAGCGGCTCAACTCCGAGTCCCTCCCTGATGACCGAACTTCTCACCTTATCTCTAAGGGAGACACCAGCCACCCGGCGGAGGAAACCCATCTCGGCCGCTTGTATCCGCGATCTCGTTCTTTCGGTCATGACCCATCCTTCATGACCATAGGTGAGGGTAGGAACGAAAATGGCCCGGTAGACAGAGAGCTTTGCCTTCTGGCTCAGCTCCCTTTTCGTCACAACGGTGCGGTAAAGCGACTGCAGTACCGCTCCCGCTGCTCCGATTCTCCGGCCCATCTCACGCTCCATTGTTCCCTCACTCGAGAACAAGACCCCGAGATACTTGAACTCCTTCACTTGGGGTAAGGACTCATTCCCTACTTGGAGTGGACAGTCCATCGGTTTCCTGCTGAGAACCATGGCCTCAGATTTGGAGGTGCTGATCCTCATCCCAGCCGCTTCACACTCGGTTGCGAACCGATCCAGTGAGTGCTGAAGGTCGCAGACCGATGAAGCCATTAGAACCACATCATCTGCAAAAAGCAGTGGTGCAATCCTTAGTCCACCGAACTGCAGACCCCCTCCCCCACGACTACGCCTCGAAATCCGATCCATGTATATTACAAACAGGATTGGTGACAAAGCGCAGCCCTGGCGGAGGCCAACCCTCACCGGAAATGGGTCCGACTTACTGCCGAGGACCCGGACACAGCTCTCGCTTTGTATCACATCCCATTAAGCTAATTGGTCTGTAAAATGAGCATTCTGTTGGTGGTTGGTTTTAATATTAAAGTTATCATAGCTAATCTCAATGAATCTGGGAGCGTTCCTTTGACAGAAGATTCTTCATACATATCGAGAAGCGGCTTTACAAGTTGTTTTTTAAATGTTTTATAAAACTCCATGGGAAACCCGTCTGGTCCGGGTGCTTTACCGCTGTTGATATTCCCTATAGCTTCACAAAGGTCGGCTATTGTCAATTCCAGTTTTACCTTTTCCTCATCTGACAGAATATGAAACTGTAGCCTGTCAAGGAAATTGCTCGGAGCTTCCCTGTTTTCTGTGTATTCTGATTTGTATACTGATTTATAAAAGTCTCTAAAATGATTATTTATCTCTTTTGAGTCTACAGTTAAGTTGCCAGACACTGATTTTATACCATTGATTATTCTTTCTGCTCGCATTTTCTTTACTCTCCAGGCCAGTAGTTTACCCGCTGTTTCCCCTTGATCGTAGTACGTTTGTTTAGTCCACATTAGGCTTTTAGCCACTCTGTCACTTGTTAACTTATCGTAACTAGCTCTCACGACGGATAGATCACGTAATTTTTTAGGATAATTGTGACAGTACATTTCAGTCTCTGCTTTCTTAATTTTGTTTTCTAATGTTTGTAATTCTTGATTATCCTGCTTAGTTTTAGAATTTATAAAACTGATAATTTCTCCTCTTATATAAGCTTTCAATGCCTCCCATCTAATGCTGGCTGAAGTTTAATCTGTATTTAGTTCAAAATAATTGTCAATGCAACTTTCCACAAATGTAACAAAGTCTGGGTCTTGAAGTAGATCAACTTGTAACCTCCATCTTGCGTGATGTTCAAACCTGCCTAAATTGATCTCCAGAAACACTGTTGCGTGGTCACTTATTACAATACTACTGTAACCACAACTTTTGACCTTGGAAAGAAGATCCACAGAAATAAAAAAATAATCAATGAGCGAATGAGTTTTATATGAGCTTAAATAGCAAGAAAATTCCCTCTTATCCGGGTTCAAGTTCCTCCAAACTTCACTTAACCTTATATCCTTCATATATCTAATCAGTGTTTTCCTTGTTTGCACATGAGTCATATCAACCTGTGTAGATCTATCAAGTGGATCAAGAGCACAATTAAAGTCTCCTCCTATAATATAAAGTCCCTCCAAAGCAGACAGAGTTAGAACAAATATTTCAAAAAATGAGGGGTTATCCTCTTATACAGACACTTATACAATGAATTTTTTGTGACAAAATATTGCCGTGGATAATAATATACCTTCCATGTGGGTCTTGGATAGTTTTTATAAGTTGAAATGGTATCGATTTGTGTACAAGGATAGCCACACCTCGTGCATAAGTACTATGGGAAGCATAAAATACTTGGCCTGGCCACCTTTTGCTCAAATAGTGAACATCTGCAGTGAGTAAATGTGTCTCCTGTAGAAAGACTATTTTAGATTTAAGATATTTTACCCTTTAAAAACTTGCTTCAATTTAGCCAATTTTCTCATTCCCCGGATGTTCCAGCTTGTAACTTTAATATCCAAACTATTGCACTGACTTGCTCTCTCCATAGACATTCATCTCAGCATTATAAAGTAACTGTAAATATTTTTACAAAATGATTAATATGGTGCAAGTGACCCCTTTCCTCCCCCCAAACCCCCCCCCCCCCCAGAACAGGCACACCCTCAACCCTAGCATTTCCCCAACTGAAATGCATACCCCACCCCTTGTGTAGAAACAATGAGGGACGTTGATCCACAATATGCGAGGAGCAACCAGTCAGTGTAACTCGACCCAAGCTCACAAAACAAAACAAAAATGTGGTGCCCAACAACCACACATTAAACCTTGTCAAGTAATATATCCCTTCAGGACATAACACAATACCATCTAAACATATTAAAACAATATCTGCTGGTCTAATGAAACATACAAAAGACATATGAACACAATGCCATCCTTATTATATAGGTCTACTCTCGAACAGAATTATATTTCAATGGGCTTTCTCTTAAGAAGGAGAGAGAGAGGAATAAAAGAAACCTCCATATACACACGCGTATAAAGACAATGTAAATGTTTGCAACTGTAACTCAACTCACAATGCCTGATATCTTCCGATATCTCATTGTGGCCGTGTGATTCCCACACAACACACACCAGAGGCTATTGTTTGATGCTTTTGTAGAACTTTTCGGCTTCTTGTGGCATTGTGAAGAGATTAATCTTGCCGTTGTGTAGCACTCTGAGTTAGCAGGGGTTGTGTTGGAATCCACAGAAGGCGTTGATGTCAACTTTGTAACAGTGTTAAATCCCTGTCGGATCCGGACCGTTTCTGCAGATAAATCCTGCGCGAATTATATCTTTCCCCCGTCATGTGTGATGTCTCAACGTCTTGATTCACGGTAGACAAACTTCTTCTCCTGAAATTTTAAAGACCCTGACACACCAGGCCGAAATCGGCCATTTTCGTTAGTCGGACGACGAAGCGTGCCCTGTCGTCCCAAACTCAATTTGGTGTGTCCAGCACCGTCGGCCGTGACACGCCTTATTTGGCCTTTCATGGCTGACGCATGTGAATCGGCCATGCGTCGGCCACGGGCAGTCGGCCAAAGAAATCACTCTGATCGCATCCGCCTCTTGATAGACTGTTGCTTGAGAATGTCTTCCACAAGCAACACTCCAATGGCTGATATCTCCAGTACCGCACAAAACATGTTTTCGATGGACGAGAGTGAAAATGGAACGCACACGCTATTTGTTGTTTGTTTATATCACGCAGTCCGTTCTTCTTCTCTGTCTTCCGGTTGTTGCCTCTTTTGAATGACGAATACACACTACCGCCGCCTGCTGGTAAGGAGAGTTATTGCCACTCACGCATGCGCAGTTCGTACGTGGTCAGCTGAAGTCTTTGCGGTGTGTTCCAGTGCGACACATGGCCAAGACGCAGGAGAACACGGTGACGCAACAGTCGGCGTCGGCGAGTTCTCTGGTGACTGCTTGGTGTGTCAGAAAATATCGCAAGCCTTGGTCGGAGGAGGGTTTGACATATCAAAGCTGATATTGTGTTAATATATTTTTGCCGTGTAGGTAGGGATTTTGTATTAAATTATTTGTGGTTGTCGGGAGCCTCCCAGCTAAACTGTCATCTTGGTCTCGTCCACGTGACCCCCCCCCCCCCCCCAATATATTATTTTTCTCTGAGTATACAATGTAATACAGTATTGCACAGTTAAACATTTTTTGTACAGGTTATGCAGCCCAATTAATTTGTTTTTACCTTTCATCTGCATGGTCCCATCTGTTGTTACAGATCTGATTTAATGAAGCTTTAACTAGGAAAAGAAAAACCTTCTACAGTAGTTTTTGATTGGTAAACTGGAGATATTGAGCCCTCAAAATGCATTTTCTTGAATTTAATCAAGAGAAATATGGGATCATTGAAAAATGTAGCGGATCTTCTGTTATGACCTGGCTCACAAGGCCACAACAAAGAGGAGAAACACCATGTCAACGGCTATCAAAAGATGTTTATTTAGAACAAACAATTCAAATCAACCAATTTGTTATACTCAACAGAGCCGGGTGCCTGCAGGAAAAAACAGAGAGGGAACAGAAAGGAGCAGAGAGGCTTTAAATAGCTGCAGGGCACCAGACCCAGGTGCCCTGAGTTACTGCAATCAATGCAATAAATACAACACAGACAGGACAGCCACACCCTCTCTAATGATAAACCCACAGGGGCATCACAGCCCCCCCCCCTTAAGACGGAGGACCCAAAGGGATCCCCGAAAAACCAACACAAAATATCCAGGCCCAGAGAGACTTCCTACCCCACCGGGGCACGAGAGAGAGCATCCGCCACAACGTTGTCCTTGCCCTTAATGTGTCGAATGTCCAAATTATTGGACTGCAGAAACAGGGCCCACCTCATCAACCGCCGGTTCCGAGAGTTAAGTGAACAGAGAAAGGTATGGTCCGTATAAACTACAACTGGGCTACTTCCAAAACCCACATACACCTCAAAGTGCTGGAGGGCCCATATTAAGGCCAATGCCTCCTTTTCGATTGTTGAGTAATTGAGTTGGTACGAATTAAACTTCTTTGAGAAGTAACAAACTGACCTATCAATCCCCTCCACCTCTTGCAGCAAAACCGCACCCGTCCCAACATGACTAGCATGGCTCATCCAGGCGCGGCGCAGCAAGAACCGGAGCACAGCACAACAGGGTCCTCACATTCTCAAACGCCACCTGACACTGGTCAGACCAAACAAACTTGACTGTACCCTTCAGCAAATCAGTCAGGCAAGCAACCACTGTGGAAAAGTTCTTACAAAAGGTGCGATAGTACCCAACCAGACCTAGGAACCGCATGAGTTCCTTCTTAGTAGTGGGCACAGGAAACTGCAAAACGGCCCGTACCTTCGCGTCTACCAGACGAACTTGCCCCTGTCCGACCCCCCGAACTCACACTTGGCCAGGTTAACAGTGAGATGCGCCTCAGCCAGGCAACAGAACAGAGCACCAATGCATTGGATGTGGTCATCCCATGTGTCACTAAACACAACTACGTCGTCAAGATAAACAGCAACCCCCTCAAGACCTGCTACCACCATGTTCATGAGGCGCTGATATGTCGCTGGCGCATTACAAAGCCCAAAACTCATCACTGTATACTCATACAGACCGAAAGGTGTAACAAACGCTGAAATCTGATTGTCCAACATGTACTGGACCTCAGCCTCCAGTACCCTACGCTTATCTGCAGGGCAACGATAACATCGCTGCTTGATTGGAGGACTGTCCCCCACGTCGATATCATGCTCCACGAGAGTTGTGCGCGATGGGGTATCGCCGAACAGTACCACAAACTTCCCGATTAAGGCCGCCAACTCGTCTCTCTGTGCTGCAGGTAAGTGACTCAACAAGAGGTCCAACTGGCATAACGACTCCGAATTCCTCAGCCTACCAGACATAACAGGTTCATCTGGCGCCTTAACATCACACTCCTCAGCCAACCCTGGAGCTGAAAGCACAGAATCAACCATCATTATGAGGCCAACAATCAACTTTTTAGCCATGAAGCTATCCCTAACGGTATCAAGAGCATAGTATGGTTTAAGAAGGTTGACATGACACAGTTGAGACAACTTCCTCCGATTTGGAGTAGCAATCAAGTAGTTTTGACACTTTAATTTCAACAGTGTACGGGCCGGCAAACTTAGCTTTGAATGGTGAGACCTGCAGTGGCATTACAGCCAACACCTGATCCCCTGGGCTGAATTCACGATATTCTGCTTTACGGTCATAGAGTCTCTTCATATTGGCCTGAGCACCAGCTACATTTTTCCTTGCCATTTCCACCGCTACATACAGGTGATGACGAAAGCCCTGTACATAGTCCACTAAATTCTTAGGTGGCTCACTCTCATCCTGGAGAACAGCTAACGGACCACGCACCGTATGCCCAAAAACCAAATCATTAGGGCTGAACCCTGTACTTTCCTGAACGACTTCCCTGGACGCCAACATGAGCCATGGAAGTCCCTCCTCCCAGTCCTTCCCCATACAATAAGCACGCAGCATGGACTTCAATGTTTGATGAAAACGCTCCTGGCTTTGGGCATGGTAGGCCGACGCACGGTTATGCCTCACCCCCAGCTGCTGCAGGATCCGTTTGAACATATGGGAAGTACAGTTGGTACCTTGGTCGCTTTGAATCACACGTGGGATCCCAAATGTGGAGATGAACTGGGTTAGAGCCCTAACTACTGGCTTCACTGAAATGGAGCGCAAGGGAAACGCTGCAGGATACCTTGTAGTCTGGCACATTATAGTAAGCATGTACGCACAACCGGATTTAGATGGAGGCAACGGCCCCACACAATCTATGATCAAATGCTCAAAAGGTTGGCCAAGGGCTGGAATGGGACTGGGGGCGCAGGCTTCACCACCTGACTTGGTTTACCAGTGAACTGGCATATGTGGCATGCTTTAATATAACTTGCAACATCGCGCTTTAACTGAGGCCAGAAGAAATAGCGTAGGACACGGTCATAGGTTTTTTTTATCCCCAAATGTCCACCACTATCATGCGCAGTTTGCAATACCACATCACGAAAGCTACTCGGCACCACCACCTGAAAAATTGCCTCCCCCACAGCGTCACCACCACAGGGCACCCACTTACGCACCAGCAAGTCCCCCTGAACAAAGTAACCCTGGGCTACGTCTCTGACCTTCTCTGCCGGCAACAACTCAGTCCGCAGAGCAGAAAGAGATGAATCGTCCTTCTGACTCCTCCCCCAGTCCTCCTTTGACACCGACGAAGGGAGATCAGGCAGTGAAACCACATGTACAACATTACTTTTGCTACACTCCGAAACAGGTAGGTCAGCAGACATTTTACGGCTCTGTGCACGTGTCACAGCACAAACTGGAAACACACTTGGAAACTGCAAACCGCTCTCATCTGGCTCTCCAGATGCCACCGGCCTGGAAACCACCACAGGCGGTGGCACACCAGCCCACACAGCACTACCAGCGAGATCGTTGCCTAAAATCATATGTATCCCATCAAGTGCCAACGCGGTACGCACGCCGATAGACACAACTCCCCGCACCAGCTCACAATCCAGCACTATTGTATGCCGTGGTACAGGGATCAAGCCCATCTCCATGCCCCTCATCAATACAGAATCCCCCGTCTCTGTCTCTGACGAAAAAGGCAACACTGACTCAACAATAAATGAGTATCAAGCCGCTGTGTCACGCAACACCTTAATCTGAACATACTTGTCGTTACCGACTACTGATACAACCGCTTCTGTGATGAACGGCTCAAAACCAGAACCCACATCCGGATCGGCACAAACCGGCTTCTTATCAGGCACCATGCCCGAGCCTACACCCAACGGTTTCTTATCCAAAATGGCAGAACAACATATGGCTGGAGCATGTGGTGACAAACGAGGCTTCCCCTTAGTTTCCAGCAACGGACACTGATCCTTCCAATGACCATCTCCTCTGCAATATTGACATGGGCCCCCTCGGGTCGCCCCAGACCTGCAAATCTACGGGAGGAGCCTGGTGAAAACGTTGCACCAGCGTGGGAATAGCCACCATCTTCTCCGCGTCTCCAATCAGCCCTAGAACACCTCTCTGTAAAACCGCCCTTATGCGTTAAAACAAAATCGGCCGCTAATTCGGCGGCTCTAAGCGCGGTGGAAGGCTTCTGCTCATTTACATAAGTGGCCACACGCTGAGGGATAACATATTTAAACTGTTCAAATACAATCAGTTCACAAAGACCGTCAAAACTGGCAACCTTTGCTGCCGCGCACCACCGCTGAAAATGAGAAGTCAAATCACGGATAAACTCCACATTTGTCTGCTTATCCCCCTTGACCCAACATCTGAACTGTTGACGATACGCTTCAGGAACCAGTTCGTATGATTTTAACACCGCTGATTTTACTCTAGGATAGTCCAAAGCATTTTCGCCACAAATAGCTGAAATAGCAGAAATCCTGTGCTCGCCCAGTGAGTACACACTGAAGTAACAGCACTCTGTCCGAATCTGACCAGTTTCTTGCCGCAGCTACGCGTTCAAATAGGGTGAAAAAAATGTCATTACACTTTGGCACTAACCGCAAGCTAGAAATAACATCGCCACTACCTGATGCAGAACTATCGGAACCAGCCCCCACCAAAGAAAGCTTGCCCTCTCCAATCAGCCGTAATCTAGCATGTTCCACCTCCAGCATCTTCTCCACCTCTAAACGCTTCTATACCTCTTGCTGCTGAAACTGCATGGCCAAAAGCTCTTTTTGCTGCTCAAACGTCAAACCAGCTGTCTGAACCACTACCGGCACGACCCCTGCCGCACCAAACTCACTCTTCTGCAACACCCCCTGCTCAAACAAAGATGACAGCTTTAATCTCATCTTTCCGCTTACTCCCTACAACAGCAATTTTATAATGCTCTGCCATTTCGATCAACTGCGACTTCTTGCAATCATCTAAGAAAGACACTGAGGGCGCATCCACAAACGCCAACAAAGAAGCCATAATATATTACCTATAACCAATCAGAAAGCACAGTGCTAAACTGCCAACACACATGGGCAAAAGACAAACCCATCAGAGAACTTCCCCCTAACTGCCTAACCAAAATCTTAATAATCTCACCTAGTCTTCATGTGGCTTGTGGTGGGTAATTACGCACTGGAACCCAGCGGAGTTGTGGAGCGACCTGCACGCAGGTAACACCAAAAAATCACGCGGACGTGCCCCGAGACAGCTGTCCGAAAACACTAACCACGTCGCCACAACACTATGAAAAAAACCCAGACGCAACCCAAGTGGAAACGCCACTTAAGCCTGGCGGGGAAATCCCTTTACAAAAGCGTTTCAAATAGCAACATTTTACCTTCTGATTGGCACACAAAACCTGACGCCCTGTCAAACACTAAAGCTTCCTAAAACACAAAAGACATGATGTGTCCCCCAATAGCAGCGCCGAGCCAGCACACAGCTGGACCACATCAACTAATCAGCTGCTCAATGACACCATGTGCTCTGAGCACTACACAAACTTTTAACCAAATAACCCGTAGGACGAGCCCCCATTTGTTATGACCTGGCTCAAAAGGCCACAACAAAGAGGAGACACACCATGTCAACGGTTATCAAAAGATGTTTATTTAGAACAAACAATTCAAATCAACCAATTTGTTATACTCAACAGAGCCGGGTGCCTGCAGGGAAAAACAGAGAGGGAACAGAAAGGAGCAGAGAGGCTTTAAATAGCTGCAGGGCACCAGACCCAGGTGCCCTGAGTTACTGCAATCAATGCAATCAATACAGCACAGACACCCTCTCTAATGATGAACCCACAGGGGCATCACATCTTCTCTTTGTTTTTTCCAACAGAGCTGGGCGCCAACCCTCTGGCCAACGCTGGGATTGAGTTTGGAGCTTTTAACGGCTTGTCCACCCTGTACATCGGTATTGCAGAGGCCAAACTAACCACTGTACCAAAAGGTAGAATATCACTCATCTCACGTACAGTATTATACACAGAGTACACCTCAATTAGGCTTAAACACTGCTTTAGACTGTTGATATGATGCTGTATTTTAATACGTTTAAAAAACAAGTAATTAATTGAGTATACAGTATGCTTGTCTTGTTCTGCTCTTTATATTGGTTATGTTTGATTTTCTCCCAGACCTCCCTTCTTCCATCACAGAGCTGAGCCTAGACTACAACAAGATCACTAAGGTGGAAATAGAAGACTTCAAACGATACAAAAACCTGCAGAGGTAAAAAAAAAAAAAAGCCTCACATTATGCCGGAAACTAACTTTTTTTCATCACTTCATTTCTGGAGAGTCGAGGATTTCTATTAACAAGGGGTTATAATGAATTGTACCTTTCAACTATCTTTTGACATTTCTGCAGGCTAGGACTGGGCTTTAACCAGATCAAGTCTGTAGAAAACGGCAGCTTTGCCAGCATCCCGAGCATCCGTCAGATCCACCTGGACCACAACCGTCTGAAAAAGGTCCCACCGAACCTTGGCTCCATGCGCTACCTCCAGGTGAGATACAGACACTTTGATCAGTATCAGTAGACTAAAGTGCGAGCCACAAACTGAAGTCATCTAGGTTTAGCTGACTGTGGAGTTAGGACAGGGCTAAAAGCTGGCAAACCCGCTATCAGGGCAGGATTTCTGAGATGCTGTATGTAGTCACGATGGTTGGTCAACAAATAGCTCCAAAACGAACTCTGTTTTACATTTCTTTAGAAGATAAACATGATCTTGACATATCTTTGTATTGGATGCTTAGAGATGGAAAATATATAATCCAAAGGTAGCAGCATCTGAAGGCAAAGCAGGCACGTTGCCAAGACTTCGTACTCAAAGGTCATGTCCTCCAGCTCATTCAAAATAATCCTAAATTTCTAATATATGAGATCAAAAACTCCACAGGGTGGCATGCAGGTCAAGTAACTTCTCCTAATTAATCCTTGTCTCACTGTGAAGGAGCATATTACCAAGCCCAGACATCCCACATAGTAAACTTATTTTGGAACATAAATCCATAGTTAGATCAGGTCAGTTTCGTTTGTACTACAATAGCAGTTTCCTTCAACTCAGCAACCTGGAGCGATGAAAATAAGAACTTTCTGACTCAGACTTTCTTTCCTGGTCAATACATTGTGATCTTGAGTTCAGGGAACATAACTCATGGTGGTTTACTGCACAAAAACAACTGTTTAAAAAAACAAATCTCTGTCTGTTTAGATGATTTACCTCCACGGCAACAACATCAACAGTGTGGGAGTCAACGACTTCTGTCCCATGGAGCCCAGTTTCAAGAAGAACCTGTACACAGGCATCAGTCTGTTTGCCAACCCTGTGAAATACTGGGACATCCAGCCGGCCACCTTCCGCTGTGTGAGCGGACGGAGAGGCGTTCAGCTCGGAAACTTCAGAAAATAGTTTGGAATGAAAACAATGCGCTCAAGAGAGAACTAGCATTATCCTAGTGTCCAAATTAGGAAGAAGTTGAAAACTAATCTGATAGATAAAACAAGATAAAAACTGGATTCTTAAAGTATTCTGAAAATGAATTTTGCGTATAAATCAAGAAATGTATTAAAAAGTGTTGCACATGTTGGTTAAGCTACCACAAGTAAAACATGTTTTTGTAGCTGAAGATCAAGCACAGGGGGAGGACGTTATAACTTGCAGTACATTATAATCACATTCAACACAAGTGCCCTGCTACCTTCGTGAGGTTTCTGTGAGGGGATCCTTAGTTTTTGTCAATTGACTTTTCTGTGTAAACCTTTCCAGGAATAAAGCGCCTCCCTCTGGTCACTTTTAGAGCACGACAGAATCTACTGGCTTTTAATGGGTTTAAGCTATTTTCTTTCAAGGTATAAATTAGACAACATTTAGAATTCAAAAGCTTGAGTTGTTTTCTAAACCACAACAAACATACTAATTGTCCGTCTTATGCCATATCTTTGCATATTATATTCATGTATTTTTTAAATTAAGATATATTAATCATCATAGAAGTGTCACTATAAGACCAGTGTATTACATGACCCTAAAAACCACTTTCCTTCCAGCAGAAGTCTGTACTGGCATTTTTATTTAGTGCAATATGTCACTTTGAAGCTGTCTGTATGTGGATGTTTTATATTATCTCGCTGCATGTCTGTATTGTCTTTATTTAGAAGCGGAATGCTTCATGGATCATACAAGTCTTAGAAACCTTATTTTGTTTTATTGAACTATAGCAACCAAGTGAACTAGAGTTATTATAAAAATGATAAGCAGGTAATGTAATTCCCAAGCTGAGAGCATCTTCCTTTTAAACCGTTTGTTTCTTTAAATGCTTCTACTCTTAAATTGTGCTATATTTATTGAATTTGCGATCTAATAAACCAGGATTACCCCCCCCCCCCCTTGTATTTTGTAATTTATTTTTTAAAGGAAAGTGGGTTTGAGTTGTAATGTAAACATTTCATTTTGTTCTATAGGCAAGTTATGTCATATCCTTTAAACTTTTGATTTCAGGCTATTTAAATGACAGAGCTGAATATAAAATAATGTTTCTGCCTAAATCAGTGGGCAAGATACTGGTTAAGATAATGGTGAAGAAAAAGGTTGATTATGATGAGGAATGATCAACACTTTTCAAATAACTTGATCCTTAACTGAATAAAGAGAGTCCTATGTGGATTATATTCTTAGAGGGGCTGAAACTTATAATTGTATTTGTTTTATTAATGCTTATAAATAATTTGATTTAATCAAATCATCAATAGTCTACTATAAAATGTCAGAAAACTGCAAATTATGTCCACATAAAGAAGGATACTTCCCTAAATGGTGTGTCCAAAAATAATCCAAAACCACAATATATTCATTTTATAGCGATACAGACAAACAGCAAATCCTCACATTGTAGTAGCTTGAAACTCAAATAGAAAAGACTGAATCCAATAAATTTCAATTATTGGGAATTGTGTGGTTTTGATTGAATAATAAATTAATCAGTTTCAGCACAAACATGAAGTTTCCTGACTTCTCTCTACCTGCTTGAGGGGTACAGCTGTATTATTTGCCATAAGGCACTTAAATCTTTGCACCTTCTCTAGTTGGATGCAAATGCATTTCGTTGTACTCAATTAATTTTCATTTAATTTAATTGTTTATTTGAACAGGGACAATGCAAATTGATGAACACTTTAAACACATAATGCTTCAAATGTAAATATGCCGGATTTTTAGCTCTGAGCTAAGTTCCATCCGTAGTCCGTCACATACAAAATTTAAGAACATGAGATTTATATACATAGCAAAAATAAATACATGATATGCAGAAAGAGCATGAGCAGCATATACAAGCATTAAACACATGGCAGTACAATATAGCAGATACGACATATAAAGTGCGGTGATTGCACCTCTGTTTGTTTCTCAACCATTCTTTTAGTTGACCTTTAAAACTAGTGACAGTGGGACAATCCCGTATCTCAGTTGGGAGGCTATTCCACAATGAGCTGCCTTTAATGCAAAGGACATTTTGTCCAAAAGTGGTCCGTCTATGTTGGACTTCACAGTCTCCTCTGGTTTCTGACCTAGTGCAGCGTCCAGTGTGTTTTTTGTGGATGAATTCCCCTCACGGTACGTCCACACAGCAGCTTTTCAAAAATCTTGAAAATCTTGGAGCTGGGCGTGTCTGACAGCTTGGGGATTTTTTGCGAGCAATGCGACCAACAACCAATCACATGAATCTCCCGCCCCCGACATACAAAGCAAAAAACCCCGGGGATTTTATGCGAGCAATATATCCATCCATCCATCCATCTTCTCCCGCTTATCCGTGGTCGGGTCGCGGGGGTAGCAGTTCCAGCAGAGAGCCCCAAACTTTCTTTTCCCTGGCGACATCAACCAGCTCTGACTGGGGGATCCCAAGGCGCTCCCAGGCCAGCGAAGAGATATAATCCCTCCACCTGGTCCTAGGTCTACCCCTTGGTCTCTTCCCAGCTGGACGTGCCTGGAACACCTCCCTAGGGAGGCGCCCAGGTGGCATCCTAACTAGGTGCCCGAACCACCTCAACTGGCTTCTTTCGACGCGAAGGAGGAGCGGCTCAACTCCGAGTCCCTCCCTGATGACCGAACTTCTCACCTTATCCCTAAGGGAGACACCAGCCACCCGGCAGAGGAAACCCATCTCGGCCGCTTGTATCCGCGATCTCGTTCTTTCGGTCATGACCCATCCTTCATGACCATAGGTGAGGGTAGGAACGAAAATGGCCCGGTAGACAGAGAGCTTTGCCTTCTGGCTCAGCTCCCTTTTCGTCACAACGGTGCGGTAAAGCGACTGCAGTGCCGCTCCCGCTGCTCCGGCCCATCTCACGCTCCATTGTTCCCTCACTCGAGAACAAGACCCCGAGATACTTGAACTCCTTCACTTGGGGTAAGGACTCATTCCCTACTTGGAGTGGACAGTCCATCGGTTTCCTGCTGAGAACCACGGCCTCAGATTTGGAGGTGCTGATCCTCATCCCAGCCGCTTCACACTCGGTTGCGAACCGATCCAGTGAGTGCTGAAGGTCGCAGACCGATGAAGCCATTAGAACCACATCATCTGCAAAAAGCAGTGGTGCAATCCTTAGTCCACCGAACTGCAGACCCCCTCCCCCATGACTACGCCTCGAAATCCGATCCATGTATATTACAAACAGGATTGGTGACAAAGCGCAGCCCTGGCGGAGGCCAACCCTCACCGGAAATGGGTCCGACTTACTGCCGAGGACCCGGACACAGCTCTCGCTTTGGGAGTACAGAGATTGGATGGCCCTGAGTAGAGACCCCCTCACCCCATACTCCCGCAGCACCTCCCACAGTAACTCCCTGGGAACCCGGTCATACGCCTTCTCCAAGTCTACAAAACACATGTAGACCGGATAAGCGTACTCCCAGGCCCCCTCCAGGATCCTTGCGAGAGTAAAAAGCTGATCCGTCGTTCCACGACCAGGACGGAATCCGCATTATTCCTCCTCAATCTGAGGTTCGACAATCGGCCTGACCCTCCTTTCGAGTACCTTGGAGTAAACTTTCCCGGGGAGGCTGAGTAGTGTGATGCCTCTGTAATTGGCACACACCCTCTGATCCCCCTTTTTAAAAAGGGGAACCACCACCCCGGTCTGCCACTCCTTCAGTACTGTTTCCGACTTCCACGCAACGTTGATGAGACGTGTCAACCATGACAGTCCCAATATATATATATATATATATATATATATATATATATATAAACTCCCCAAACAGGCGAAAACCTACCAGTTTAACCCACTGTCTCTGCCACCTCCCTCCATGCCTGGTTCCTCCGGTTTGTATCCCGTTAATAGTTCTGGTCGTAAAGAACCGGGTGATTTGCTACCGTAATTTCTCGTTTGGAATATGAGGAAATGAACTGCAGTCCATGTAAACATTTATAAAAAAAGCACATACTTTTAAAAGACTTAAAATTGTCAAAACTCAAGAAATTGTGTCAAGGATGGTACAGTGGTGGTATGAATTTGGCTTTCTGTCAAACACCTTGATAGCTCTCTTGTACAGCTGTTCTATTGGTTTCAAGTTTGTGGCACAAGCAAACGACCCATTTGTAAAACAGTATTCAATGTGGGATAGCATCATACAGTGGAGGTATGACTTTGCAGCATTGACAGTTAAGAAAGGTCTAATTTGTTTAAAATGTTGCAAGTTGATTTTAACGGTATTGGATACTTTCTTAATATGTTTCTTAAAAGTAAAGTTCGAGTCCAGTATGACTCCAAGGTACTTGAAGTGGGAGACTAGTTCTATTTCTGCTCCGTTTAAAAACACATTGGATCCTTCGATTTTGACTGGTCGTTTACTGAACATCATGCACACTGTTTTTTTAACATTTAACTGTAAGCAAATGTTGTTCAGCCAGTGTTGAACCTTGTCCAAAGCATTTGAGAGACAGGATGTGATTATTTCAATATTTTCCCCGTGTACAAAGATGACCGTATCATTGGCATACATTTGCACATTCAACTCAGGACATACATTAGGCAAGTCCTTAATGTACAGTGAAAAAACGGTCCAAGAATGGAACCTTGTGAAACCCCAACAGGGTTGACAAGGTAGGGGGATTTGGCACCGTTGACCAAAACACACTGTTTTCTGTTCGATAAGTAAGACTTAAACCAATGTATCGAAACTGCAGAAAAATGTAAATGAGTCAGCTTTGTAAGGAGCACTTGGTGGTCAACAGTGTCAAAAGCCTTCCTGAGATCAAGGAAGACAGCACCTACATATGGGGTCGTGTCTAACATACATTTAACCTTTTCCACAAAGACACAGTTAGCTGTCTCAGTGGAGCTGTGAGCACGAAAACCAAACTGCATTGGGTGGAGTGGAGCGAAACCTTTGTCTAAATGTTTGCAATTACAATAAAGTTGAATCTAATCTTATCTAAAAAGTGAGTTCTCTCAGTCTCCCTCCAGCTAAATGCTGTTAGAGGTACCAGTAGTGGTGTTCCTGGTAGGAGGCTGATGAAGACCAGTGGGTCAGTTCCTTTATACACCAGCAGATGTCACAACACACTCAAGAGTTGAATTTAGTTCCCCTGGTGTAAGTGGAGGTCTGGAGATTGGTCCAGAAGAATAAGGGGAACGAGGAGGGGATTTGTCTAAATTTCAATTCTAAATTGTTAAGAAACTGTTGCTTCCTGGGAGACCCTTTGGACTTAAATGTTGCTTACGTTTTTTTATATCTAGCCAGACATTCAGAAAATAAAGAAAACATGAAGCACTATAAATGCCACAACAATTCATCAATACAATACTTATAGAGACTATTCATGCCAAAGAGTTTTGAAAATGTCTTGTACAAAGCCTTGGGATCAGATTTGGGATCTAAGGAAATGTTGGGATCTCCACTAGAACATAAACAAATGTACATGTACATTTTTTTAAGGTTGACAGAAGCCCTGAGCTTACTGTAGTATTTTATATTAGAGACCTGCATTGCCACTGAATGAGGATTACTCTTTGTAAAACCTGTTGACCCCACAAGACACTGCGTAGAAGTTTTTCCATTAGATTGGAAAGACACAGCAAAAGGTGTTGCTATCTCAATGATGTGTTAAAAGTGAATGTTTCCCAAACTGCAGAAAGCCCCATTCTTCATGTAACCGGGGTCACTTAATTTCAAACGTTTCTCTTAACAAAGTTGTTGGCACACGGGACTTACCTCAACCACATGAGAGATTTTGATAAAAATTTATTTATTTTCTTTAGAATGCACTGAACATTATATTTATCTACTTCATGAAAAGGTATAGGCTGCTGCAAATATACAGATGCAAAAGTACTGTAGGTTTCGTTTTGATCAATTCTAAGGATAATGTTAGTTCATCTTTATTTCTTTGTGGCTTTTTGTTTAATAATTAATAATATAAAGCGGATCTTAGCTGAGATTTTGCTTGATTTGT
The DNA here is from genome assembly GCF_902827115.2 of Pseudochaenichthys georgianus. NCBI lineage: Eukaryota > Metazoa > Chordata > Actinopteri > Perciformes > Channichthyidae > Pseudochaenichthys > Pseudochaenichthys georgianus. Next base: position 34,106,140 of record NC_047507.1, on the reverse strand, counting down.
ATTGATGTTAACTGAAAAGTAATGTTATAGGTGATAATATAAAACAATAAGCAGAAACAGACTGAAACCACTTTTTGAAACTGACTGGAAAACAGAGTTGGTGATAATGCTCTGTGGGTTCATCGGAACAAGCAGCATGAGGCGTCAGTACTAATATGATGTTGCTTTTGAAAAAGGCTGTTTGTGTTTATACACTGTGAGAGATCTTGTGTAGGCCAATCAACTGTCAGTTATTGATATAAGGTGTCTTTTAGTAAATGTATTATATACCATTTACAATATATTTTAAGAAAGAATAACAATTCTTCTTCTCTGTACTCGCAGACCAAAACTACTGAAACTGTCTAATTTGCATACCTCTGTACTTAAATTTGCCATTTTGTGTGTTCTAATTTCTAAAGCCAAGTATGTCAAATTGTAGTGCTCATGAGTATTCACTCGTAACGGTCAAAAAGTTGAGTGTGGAATGCTGTACACTTTTCACACCCAACAACCGACATCTTTGCTAGGTAACGGAAGTTACACGACCAGCCATCATTGCTGTTGCTCTGGTAAACACAGCACAAAAGAGATAAAAGGTATACATGTGGTTTGTTTTCACTAATTACTATGGTGGTTTTGAAAACAAGGCAGTCTGTAATGATTTGATACTGTGAACAACACCAGTGCTAGCTAACAGCAGTGATAATGAGGGCACAGCAGCCATGTGCGAACACTTACCAGTCGTCAATTTACACACACACACACACACACACACACACACACACACACACACACACACACACACACACACACACACACACACACACACACACACACACACACACACACACACACACACACACACACACCACACACACACACACACACACACACACACACACACACACACACACACACACACACACACACACACACACACACACACACACAAAAAAGTGATGGGGAGTGTTTTCTTTACCCTCTGCGTCTCACTGGGAGGCCCCTGTCAAACAGCGGCCAGCTCCCTGCTGATTCCCAGAAACACAACACCTGCCAAATGCCTTTCTCAAATACACCTCTACCTGGAACTGATATCTACAGGCCGAGCTGCAGCACAGTACAAACGGTGTAGAACTGTTGATGGTTTGCTTCTCGACTGTTTTGTCTGTCTAAATGAAGATTTGTGCAGTGGGTGGGGTAGAGGGGAGCTGACTCTCGCTCTTTCTCCAGGAAACATATGGAAAAGATCTGCCGGTTGGCCAGGCCTCATTCTGCCACGTCCCACAGCCACACACACACACACCCCCCCCCCCACACCCCCCACACACACACACACACACACACACACACACAACACACACACACACACACACACACACACACACACACACACACACACACACACACACACACACACACACACACACACACACACACACACACACACACACACACACACCCACACACACACACACACACACACACACACACACACACACACACACACACACACACACACACACACACACACACACACACACACACACACACACACACACAGGTATGGTGAAAAAAGAGAGAACTATTCGAAGCAGAAAAAAAACAGCATAAGATATACCGTCTGACAAAGGCCTGCGCTATCATGCTTCAATTAACTGGCTATTCTTTAGAACATACTCAGATCAATAGGAGACAAAGATGTTAAGTTATAAATCAAGGGTTTTTATCATCATTTACAGCAGGGGTGAGTAACCTTTTTCCTGAGCACCGGTTACTTGTATTGTTGTTGTTAGCACCTGGTTAGCTAGCTGCTCTAAAAGATATAAGGAGCTGTTTCAACAACAAGGTGGAAGGAGAGTCCTCTGCTGTCAGACTGAGAGAGATAACTACAGCTCAGGTGAGGTTAAGGACTCTCTGAGTTTCGATAGTTAACTTAGTCCAAGTTATCTTTTTGGGTCTGTGAGGCTGACAATTGAGCGGGCCGACCAAGCAAGGAGGCAGAGGCAGAACGTCCAAAATACAACCCGGTGTGGGCATTTATTACAGCATGAACACAATGACACACACAGCCTTAATCCTGCTGTTGTTTCCTTGAGCACAGCACAGCCTGCAGCCACAAAGATCTCACACACACTACCTGCCTCTCTAACAGCAAAACCCCAGAGCCTAAATGCCCAACCCAATGAACCCAACAGGACACAGGTGAGGGGGGAGGAGACAACACAGGGCACCAGGTGCACACAATCAACGACAGACATGGGGAAAGGGGAACACTTTTCAACAACAAAAAACTAAACAACCCGTAACGGAGGCCGAGATCTATGAGCCCAGCGATCACCTCCGTGACAGGGTCTCAAACGGTTTGGTCACCATTTATGTAAACACATATTTCCATTTGAGGGGGGAGTGATTAGTAAAATATGCATGAATAAAAAGAAAGAAATGTTGACTAGGTGAAAAAAGGCAAGATAGATACACTTTAAAAACTTGTTGAGAGCTAAAACTAGTCTTTGTGCCTCAAATACCCCTTTCACACCAACGCGGTTCCAGGACCGGTTCGGAGCTGGAGCTTGAAAAGCACCGGTTTTTCCTGTTCACACCGCAGCGGGGCCGCCTCTAAGCTCCGGAATCCGGTTCGTTTCAAGCACCAAAAAGTTGTCGGTCTAGAAAGCAAGCACCGCATACGTCACGCATACGTCACGCATACGTCACGCATACGTCGGAAGATCTGGGCTGTGTCCAAATAACACATGACATCCGCCTTTCCGCTAGCTTCACATGATCTCTGGAAATAACATTGAGAATGCTATAGCATAGTAATTAATGCTGCAAAGCTGGGTATTTTGAGCGCATGCAGAGGCTTACAACAGCTAGCTCTAACGCCATCGAATAGGACGTATATTTACCTTCTTTCTCCTACGGAATCGTCGTTGAAGTTGATGATGATGATTGTAAATAACTTTTGAATGTAGCATGTAACGACTGTAAAGTTGGTAGTAAAGTCGTCCCATTTCTTCCATTTTGTTTCGACAGAGCAGAACCAAAACACTTCAATACAATTGGCCACTGTTGTTGTTGTCGATGTGAGGGGGTTCCGTGCGGTTTGGCTTTATGAAGCAGGCACTCAAACGGTTACGTCATGACACAAACGATGACGCAATGACGCAGCACCAGTCGGGCTCTGAGCGGTGTGAACAGAGCGGGAGCTGAACCGAAGAACCGGTTCCGAACCAGAAAAGCTCGAGCACGGAGCTAGAACAGGAAAAGCCTTGGTTTTATAAATTTTTTTTTTTAAAAATTGCGGTATATTTTGTCAGTCTCACGACGGTATTGAGACATTTATTTACCGCGATATTCGATATTCGATATATCGTTACATCCCTACTGCATACTATAAATGGATTATGATCAATTGAATGAATCATTTTACCACTCAAACTTCCAATGTATCAAATGCTTGAAAACACAGGATATTAATCATATATGTGATTCTTGTTTAGTCTTCATCTGTCAGCCATGTGCCATATTTCTCTACCCAATGATGTGTTGTCATTATGCAATATTCCCACAAAGGCGACAAAAGTATTTCTGGCGGTTTACCTCCGTTTCCTGTTTTAGTTGACTCCTTATCGAAAATAGTGTCAGTTGAAAAGCTAATGGACACTCTTATTTTTCATATTTAGTGAACAACTGTAAATATGTGATGTGTGCTGGATTTATTGTGCCTTCTCAAGAACGCTTCTACTTTAAAGGCTGTGTATGTAGAGATAAATCAGATGTCCGTCTCTGGAGGTAAAATATTTAAATCTAAAAACCACAAAGTTGGTTAAATGTTTCCAGCTTCTATCCTTGCCTCCCATTTCCTTCTTTTCAACCTCCCTTACCTATCAAACGCTAATCAAACTTTTTCCTAATCTAGGACCGCTTCATGTGAAAGAATATGAATAATTAGGACCAACTTTGAAACTTCATAACTTTTACAGTCACATTGCATCAAAGAAACAAACATATGTTAAATATAAACCTTTTTACCATTTAAAGCTTTAAACCTTGATTAGTGTCAGACCTGACAGTCGTAAAGTTCATAATCCAATCTTAATTGTCATAATGAATTATCTTTACACTGACAGTTGACATGGTTTCATTTTCAAACTTTGGCTTGGAGGAAAATAGACTCAAACTAGCTGAACTGCAGTTTGATGATTAGGCAGAGATATTTTCCATCAAACACATTTGCAGAAACGTTTGGATTTTATGGTTTGTCATTTTAAACATCATCTTTGACATGTTTGTCTTTGGACTAGGATTAGTCTTTCGGTTAGAGGGCAAGGAAAGGGGAGAGGAGGCACTGAGAGCGATCAGGTTTCCAGAACATAAACTGAGGACAAAGTGGCCGATGGTAAGGTCATTAAGCGGGAGAGGGCCACTGCTGTGGTTTATGTCCCAAAAAGCCTCATCAATCCTTTCCCCACTTCCTGATGAATCAAAAGGCGCTTTCACACCGGAGTACTTTTCCCCATACTTTTCCCTTTTAGTTCCTGGGATTTTGCGTTCACACCAAAAAGAGTTCATGAGAACTTTTCCCCCCTTTTCAGTCCCTGCTAGAGAGTACAGGTACTTTCCTGGAGAGAAAAAAGTTCCAATTTCTGATTGGCTGGGCGAATTGCAAACCACGCCCCGTAAAACTCGGAAAAGTTTTGTGAAGCCGCCATTTTATTTGCTGGCATTAGCATTATTAGCATTAGCCCAGCGCACCAACGGAGAGAGACTAACTTATGGCAACACAAAAAAAAACATGGGAGCGGTGGAGATGAGGAGGTGTCGGCGTTCTGGCGATTTACTCGGAAGTCCCCAAATCCGGGGACTTCCGGCCGGGGACTTCGGGTGGCAGTATACGCCGTGAAGTTGTTTGCGGCCTGCCAGTAAACCCAAAGCAGAAGAAGTGACGTCAGTGGCTTAATTTCATGGATGTGTAATAAGAACTGGATACAGCGTGGGAGGCAGAGTCTCGTTCTTTCGAGAGCTGCTCATTGGCGCAGGAAGATAAAATGGCCCAACTTTTGAGGGAGCGAAACGTCACAGATTACCCGTCATGCCTGGCTGTCGGAGCAGAAGAACCCGTATGTGCAGTCACAGAGCATGCGCCCCTTAAGCCCCGCCCCCCAAGCTTTCACTCTCGGCTCAGTAGAATGAATGGAGAGAGAAAATAAATCTAGATTCGGCTTTTAGTATATTTTACAACTTTAAGGACCGAATGATTCTAATAAGGTCTATAAAATAGTTCATACTGGGTAGTTTATTTAGTTAAAAAAAAAGTATCCACCGATTTACAGACGTCTCTTTCCCCATGTTGGTCAATGGCAGTGGCGAGCTGTGACTTTTATACCTAGGTCCTCTGAAAAATAAATAAAAGAGTTATTACGTCACAACATATACTATAGATAAGCCAGTCCTTTATTAGTATATAAGTGCTCTGTTAGCAGTTCTTAGTTGGTCATTCTATCGCTCGAGGTGGAGTCGAAAGAGATGAGTTTTCAGTCTGCGCCGGAAGATGTGCAGGCTTTCTGCTGTCCTGATGTCAATGGGGAGCTCATTCCACCATTTTGGAGCCAGGATAGCAAACCCATGTGTTTTTGCTGATGGGAACTTGGGTCCCCCTCGCAGCGAGGACTTGATGTCCTGACAGGCTGGAGTTTGTGCAACCTGCACAAACTCCAGCTCACCATGATTACAAATGGTGAAATGCAATGTAAAATTACCGAAAAAATACCAGCTCACTAAATCACAACCGCTCAAACCAACTACAAACTACTACCGCGGATTGGGCAGAGAACGAGTCAGAGAAAGTTGCTCCCCCAAGTGACGTAATATGACGCGTTTGACGTTAAAAAAAACCAGTTTTTAGTAGCAGAGCTCAAAACGGCTCCTTTCCCTCTGAATTCCTGCACTTATGTCTTATCAAATCAAATCCTGCATTAACTTTTTTAATTGCAATTTTCAGGCAAGGTTAAGCATAAATCTATGTAAAAAAAACCCTGCAAGTTGCTCTTTAAGTATTTATAACAATTAATAATTTAAAGGTCTCATATTCTACTATTTTGAGGCATAGATTATTGGACTCAGATATATAAAAAACCTGTCTAGTGTTTTGCTCAAAATACCAAACATATCACCCATTCTAGCCATGACTCCTACCCCTCTATTTCAGCCCAGTTACTAAGGTGCTGATTCTGGGTCCGTTGCTTGAAAAAAAACAAAAAACGAGAGCCGAGTTGAGAGCTCATGCAGGAGAATTCTACCCAGACACTCAGCTAAAGGCTGCCGTGATTAAACGCCATATTATGTTCCACATCAAGGATTATTTCTGAAACAGTATGGAGCTCAAACACTTTCTCTCTTGCGGGTTTACCACAAGGTGAGTTCCTTTTTTTATTTCCTGCTTTTTTACACATACTCTCTCCAGTATAGGTTAGCTCTGAGTGTTAGCGATGCTTGCTAATGTAAACACAGAACATTTTTCTTCAAAAACGTTGTGCATTGTTTCTGATACAGGAACGTTTCTGATAGGGCCGTGGGCATAAATCCAGCCCATATTTTCCGATATTACGTAATATCGGCAGCAAATCAGGATCAGCTCCATTGTACCCCCGTTTTTAGAGATGTGGGTAAGGAGGAAAAGAGAGAGGGTTGTATTTTCGGACACTTAGTGAGTCTCCTTACACACCGGGGAAACATATTTATGTATAAAAGACATCAAAAAGTACATTTTGCATGATAATAATAATATAATAACCCAAGGTTGCTTTACAGAAAAAACTAACAAAAACAAAGAAAACTAAAACAGTCAGACAAACAGTCAGACAGACAAAACAACACAATAAATTAGGGGTCGAAGGCCTTGGCAAACAGATGGGACTTGAGGGCCCTTTTAAAGGCGTAAAGCATGGGGATGTTGCGGATCACCGCAGGGAGAGTGTTCCAGAGGGTGGGGGCTGCCACCGCCACTAAAAGCTATGTCCCGAGGGTTCGCAGGTTCCGGGGTGGGGCATATTGGCGGAGGAGGTCCGATAAGTAGTGGGGGGCATGGGCATGGAGGGACTTGTAGGTAAGGAGGAGGACTTTACATGATATGCAGGATTTGACCGGCAACCAGTGGAGGTGGATGAGGGTGCGAGTGATGTGCTGCCACGGCTTTGTGTGTGTGAGTACCCTGGCAGCACAGTTGTGGACGTACTGGAGCCTGTCCGGGGTTTTGTTGGGTACCCCGAACATGACACCATTGCAGTAGTCCAAGCGGGAGGTGACAAAAGCATGAACTAAGGTTTCTGCTACAGACTCCGTGAGTGACGGTCGGAGTCTGGCAATGTTCTTTAAATGATAAAAAGCAGATTTGGTGACAGACTTCATGTGGGAGTGGAAGGAAAGGGTGGAGTCAAAGATAATAGGAGACCATATATTAATAATTGGATCAGAATTTGATGCAATGCCTAGAAATAACCATTGTTTATTCAAATGTCTCTGCTGTATGCATTCCAATCATACGGGGTGAAAACTCTGCATCTGTAAAGACGTTTACGAGGTAAAACGTTCACATTACAAGTGTGAAGCTCACTCTGAAAAGTCAGAAAAATTATGGTTTTAATTATCGATTTTGGTTTTAGCTGTTCTTGGCAGAGGTGTGGACTCGAGTCACATGACTTGGACTCGAGTCACCAATTTGATGACTTTGGACTCGACTTGACAAAATCACAAAACACTTGCGACTCTACTTGGACACCAATGACTCGGGACTTGACTTGGACTTGAGCCTTCTGACTTGAGGTGACTTGATAATTTAATTCAGAGGTCTCCAACACGCCGATCGCGAGATGCCGCTAGAAGAGCAGACTCCAGTCGGGGCGAGCAGAATCTTCAGCCGCATCTACTCTTGCTGTGAATCCATGCAGGCAGGGGCGGGAATTTATTTTGGTGAGACACCATGCGGCCAATCATATGCGAGGACACACTAGGATCATACCATTATGTGAAAGAAGGGTGGGGGGCAGACACTCCAAAGACAGCAGGTGTAGTGGTACAGGCCAGCTACACAGAGCGACGGGGAGACGGATTTAAATGCAAGCGCGTCGGAAAAAGTCAAGAAATTAGCAAAAACCAAAAAAAGAAGCAGCATCTGGCTGCATTTCAGTGATATTGGAGAAAGCAAAGCTGAGTGCAGGATTTGTAAAATGAAAATAACCTTCAGAGCAGGTAACCACTCAGGATTTATTGTCAGAGGTGGGAGAAGTTCAGATCTTGTACTTGAGTAAAAGTACCAGAGTGTAGGAATACTCGGTTACCATAAAAAGTCCTGCATTCAAAATGTTACAAGTAAAAGTAGAAAAGTATTAGCATCAAAATATACTTAACCCTCCGGTATCATTCGATTGGACTACGCAAATTAGTCATTCGAGACAAAAATGTCCACTGCAAAAGACTTTGATAAAAACATTATATTAAAAGGTTTTTTTCACAACTTTTTTGGGTTCAATCTTTAAAGCAACTTCCGCCCTAATAGAAAATATCAAAAATGTAATCATTTTCAGGATTTTAACCCTTTCAATGCCATTTTGAAAACATGAAACCGCTGTTTTTTTTCATGATGAAAACAGAGAAAATGAGTTATTTTCCCAAAAATACATATCTGGAGACTGGCTCTTTTTTTTTTATAACAGTCTTGGATATGTCAAAGATTAGCAACAAAATGGATTTTTTTGCATTATTAGTTTTTTCACAAAATCAGATTGAACAAAAAAGTTACAAATTAGTCATTCGGGACAAAAAAGTCCACTTCCAAAAACTGCTCTAAAATGACAACAGAATCTTTCAATCAACTTCAGTCCTGATCAAAAATACCAAATGTTAAATTATGTTCAGGATTTTAACCCTTGAACTGCCAGTTTGAAAACATGAATTTGCATTTTCTATGAAAAACATGCACAAAAAGGCAGTTATTTTCCATATAATAAATGTTGGGGGGGTCGGCTTTTTTTTTTTATCACATTCTTGGATATGTCAAAGATTAGCAACAACATTTTTTTTTTTGCATTATTAGTTTTTGCACAAAATCAGATTGAACAAAAAAGTTACAAATTAGTCATTCGGGACAAAAATGTCCACTTCCAAAAACTGCTCAAAAAGGACAACAGATTAATGTTTTTTTAAACTTTTTGGGGTTAAGTCTTTCAATCAACTTCAGTCCTAATCAAAACTACCAAATGTTAAATTATGTTCAGGATTTTAACCCTTGAACTGCCAGTTTGAAAACATGAATTTGCGTTTTCTATGAAAAACATGCACAAAAAGGCAGTTATTTTACATATATTAAATGTTGGGGGGGTCGGCTTTTTTTTTTTTATCACAGTCTTGGATATGTCAAAGATTAGCAACAACATTTATTTTGGTTGATTATTAGTTTTTGCACAAAATCAGATTGAACAAAAAAAGTCACACATTAGCCACTCGTGTCCCATCCACTCCCATTATAACCACATCTTTTGATCTCTCGCCATACCGGTATATAATCATGCATTTTATAATGTCAGGGTTTTATATTGGAGGAAAATAGTTCAATGTGTCCCTTTTTACTGTATATCACCAGATGTGACATTTTACCATTGAATTATATGACCTATAAAAACACTGAAGTAATACTAGTTTCAACTTTCTTTGAAATTATTTTTAAATCAGCATCAGATGTATCAATGTCAACATTTATTTTCCAAACAGCAAACTGCAATCAACATTCATGAACAAATCAAATTGTCAAAACAGAACAATGATATGTATGAGTGTGTGTTGAATAAAATGTGAGATGGATGAAGATAGAGCAAGTATGTGTGTTAGAGACGGAGTAAGATAGATGGAGAGAACAAATAGTGTGTGTGTGTGTGTGTGTGTGTGTGTGTGTGTGTGTGTGTGTGTGTGTGTGTGTGTGTGTGTGTGTGTGTGTATGTGTGTGCGTGCAAGAGAGAGAGAGATCATTTCATCCAGCAGAACCTGCAGCAGGGGATTTGGTGCTCTCTGCAGGTGAACTTTTCCCAGTGCACATCCAGCACAGTCCCCTCTTTTTTGTGCAGCCGCTTGCGGTTGTGCCGGTGTCAGGGGCAGCTGCCGAGGCCTGTATGTCCGCCACTATGGTAACAGCAGCCGGTGTACGAGGTGGATGCTTTCTCCGCATGATTTTTGTAGACACCAGAGATCTCCCCAACTCCTCCAAGAAAAGCCTCCTCCTGAAGGACTTGGCTTGCTTCCAGGAGGGATCCACAGCAGTAAAAAGCACAAGTGCATATGACGTGAACAAATTGTCACAAGTCACAGTGATCCCTTGGAGCCCCTCTGTCATTTCCAGGACGACACGCTTTCCCTGGCCCACCTCGGCAGCACTGCCAGCAGCTTTACCGGTGTAAATCTGGCACTTCCAGGCATAGGAGGTTTCAACGTCAGCGGTGATCCAGATTTTTAGCCCATACTTTGCTGGCTTGCTTGGTATGTATTGCCGGAATTTGCAGCGGCCTCTGAAGGGGACAAGCTGCTCATCCACACACACATCTTCACCAGGGTTGAAAAGCATCAGAAGGCGATGTGTCCACTTCTCCCAGAGAGAGCGGATGGGGGCAAGCTTGTCTTCTCTGTGACAGGAAGGTCTCATCAGCTTGTCGTCAAACCGGAGGGTGGTATTCATCAACCGGAATTTGGTGTGGGTCATTGTGGCACGGAAGATGGCACGTCCACTGTGGTCATCCCAGGGGCTGCGGGTGGATTCGCCCTTCGATTTGTACACTCCAGCCAAAATCAGGAGACCGATGTATGCACGAATATCCGTGGCATCCACATCACTCCAGTTTGCCACCGAACATCCCCCCTGCAAGTTTGTCATGTCGACAATACTACTGATGATCTCAGCAGTGAAAAATAAATTGAAGGAGGATTCCACGACATCAATTCTTGTAATGGCATAACGCGTGGGCCCTGGAACCAAACCTCTGGCAGCGGGAATGTAGCGCAGCGTGTCGTTGTTAGAGGGAGACCAGATTTCACAATTTGTTGATGTCCACCCACTGCCAGAATCTTCCGTTTCCTCTGCAGTTTCAGTGGAAGGGTCAGAAGAAGAAGGATCAGACTCCACTACAAACTCCACATCACATTCTTCTTCTGAGGTTGTTTCTGATTCAGAAGAAGAGTCAAGCAGCTCGCTGGAGGTTGCCGGCTGCATCACCATATCCCTAGCTTCTTCCACAGAGAAGCGCCTCTTCATCTTACTCGCTTGTTGCGTATCACAGGAATGAAACGACCAGCCAGCCAAACTACACATATTTATGGATCTGGCTTTGCAGCCTTAGTGCATGTATGGCTGTGTATGTTTGTATGCTAAAGAGACATTATCAAAGCCTTTGAAGTTCCAAACAATTCTAAACAAAAAGGTCAAGCTGGGTCAAGATCATACCTCTGTTTACCTCTAAGACACATGAAACAGCACAAATGAAAAACAAAATGCCATGAGAGAACACTTACTCCTACATTCTCACACACATCAAAGGTAAAGAGATGAGGGGAAAATTGCGAATGCTGTAAACTGTAAACCAAGACATGACAAGCATGTAATTCAATGTAAAATGTCACATCTGGTCATATACAGTAAAAAGGACAAATTGAACTATTTTCCTCCAATATAAAACCCTGACATTACAAAATGCATGATTTTATACCGGTATGGCGAGAGATCAAAAGATGTGGTTATAATGGAAGTGGATGGGACATTTTTGTCTAATCTGATTCTGTGCAAAAACTAATAATCCACCAAAATAAATGTTGTTGCTAATCTTTGACATATCCAAGACTGTGATAAAAAAAAAAAAGCCGACCTCCCAACATTTATTATATGGAAAATAACTGCTTTTTTGTGCATGTTTTTCATAGAAAACGCAAATTCATGTTTTAAAACTGGCAGTTCAAGGGTTAAAATCCTGAACATAATTTAACATTTGGTATTTTTGATCAGGACTGAAGTTGATTGAAAGATTTAACCCCAAAGAGTTTTAAAAAATATGAATCTGTTGTCCTTTTAGAGCAGTTTTTGGAAGAGGACATTTTTGTCCCAAATGACTAATTTGTAACTTTTTTTGTTCAATCTGATTTTGTGCAAAAACTAATAATGCAAAAAAAAAAATGTTGTTGCTAATCTTTGACATATCCAAGACTGTGATAAAAAAAAAAAAAGCCGACCCCCCCAACATTTATTATATGGAAAATAACTGCCTTTTTGTGCATGTTTTTCATAGAAAACGCAAATTCATGTTTTCAAACTGGCAGTTCAAGGGTTAAATTCCTGAACATAATTTAACATTTGGTATTTTTGATCAGGACTGAAGTTGATTGAAAGATTTAACCCCAAATAGTTTTATAAAATATTAATCTGTTGTCATTTTAGAGCAGTTTTTGGAAGTGGACTTTTTTGTCCCGAATGACTAATTTGTAACTTTTTTGTTCAATCTGATTTTGTGCAAAAACTAATAATGCAAAAAAAATCCATTTTGTTGCTAATCTTTGACATATCCAAGACTGTTATAAAAAAAAAAGAGCCAGTCTCCAGATATGTATTTTTGGGAAAATAACTCATTTTCTCTGTTTTCATCATGAAAAAAAACTGCGGTTTCATGTTTTCAAAATGGCATTGAAAAGGTTAAAATCCTGAAAATGATTACATTTTTGGTATTTTCTATTAGGGCGGAAGTTGCTTTAAAGATTGAACCCAAAAAAGTTGTGAAAAAAACCTTTTAATATAATGTTTTTATCAAAGTCTTTTGCAGTGGACATTTTTGTCTCGAATGACTAATTTGCGTAGTCGATTTGTTACGCAGTGAATTAAAGACCGATTTGAAAAATTTAAAATTGAATTCCAAAATAGATCGAGGAAATAGCCTTGTTACAAAAATCCAGGCTGTTTGCACCAACACAACCAAAGTTATTGCAAAATGAAAAGTGAAAAATTACCCATATGGACAAAAACGTCCACAGTGATACCGGAGGGTACCACCTGCAGAGGGATCTAGATTCAGGTGTTCTTTTCTTTGCCTCGCTGCACATTATCCCTTGCATAAAGATAGATTGTGGGTCCCTCATAACATGTTGTACATCAGGGATCTTATACATTAAACTCCTTCTGAATCAAACCGTCACGGTAGCCTTACCTTACAGATCCCTCTTAAAATAGAAGAAAAACATGTTACTTTACCAGCAGAGAGAAAATTGATTATTAAATTATTAATGTGACTAATAAAGAGCGGTTTGATTATTAAGTATTATTCTGTTGATCGATGTCATTACATTTGTTGAAAAGCACATAATGACTTGTTTAAGACTCGTTTTGTCAAAGTTTAGGACTTGGACTTGACCTTGCCCATCCTGACTTGAGATTTGACTCGGACTTGAGCGCAAAGACTTGAGACTTGACTCGGACTTGCAAAACAATGACTTGGTCCCACCTCTGGTTCTTGGTTTCGGTTCTTTGAGAGGGTAAAAATAAGTCACATGCCTACTTCTCAAAAACATTTAATGATAAATGAATGTATTGATAAAAAACCTTTAGTTCAATTCATATTCACAAATCTCTTCAAACTGTTTAATTGAGTTTGTTTCACTGTGAATGGGATCAAAACTATCTCGATTTGTATGGACATAGTCCTAATGTATTGATGCTTTCAGTAACCAGTGTACTGCTACTTTTAGAAATAAAGTACAAAAAGGGTTATTTTTGGTTATGGAACATCCCTTCAATGTTTTAAGCCCTGCACATTTTCTGCAATGTTAACAGTTACAGATCCAAGCATTGAAACACACTTATTATCGTGGATTAGTCTTTTGCAGAAGCTCATCCAATCAGAGCCTTTCTTAAACAGCACATCATCGTGTTTCTAGTGCTCGGCAAATCCTTCATGGGCATTGCCAACAAACCCAAACAACTAATGAGGTACAAAGTCTGCCCAGACTACTGTGGACGCTTTAAGAGAGAAATTAAGCACTCCAGGATGTCGAAATCACAGCAAAGCAGTCAAGAAAGTTGAATATTTAGTCTGTCAGCACACCCTCAACACACCTTCACTGTCCACACACACCTTCACTGTCCACACACACACACACACACACACACACACACACACACACACACACACACACACACACACACACACACACACACACACACACACACACACACACACACACACACACACACACACACACACACACACACACACACACACACACACACACACACACACACACACACACACACACACACACACACCAGCAGCTCATCCACAGCAGAGCCAAGGCTAAATGAGGCCAATGAAATTAAAATGTTTAGAGGCAAAGAATGAAAGGACTGTTTGTTCATTTGAGAGAATCCCAGCAGTGATGCTTTCTGCGGGGGAAAGACTGACATGAAACATGAGCAAATGAGCAACGACGAGCCAATAGCTGTCTGGCTCTGGAGTGGAAAAAAACTGGCCTAAGATGAATGTGTGTGTGCATGCCTGTGCGCGAGGGTTTGTGAGAGTGTAGATGAAACAGAGCATCACAAAAGTCAAATAAAAGTAAAAAGTAGAGTAATAAAACTATATATGTAAACTAATTAAAAAATAAATTGCTTCACAATTTACTTTCAACGGTAAGTCTCTGTGTAGTGAAGCCAGCTAAATCTAGCATGACATTGAAAATGAGTCTGTTACCACCATAGACTGTTACAAAGGTTACATTTTTCGATGTGCTCATGCGAGTAGGACATGATTTGGTGCAAAACAGGTGGGTCAGATAATGCCTGAGCGATGGAAAAGTGTTAATAAATGTAAAGAGATTAACCAATATTTATTTATATAAAGGTAGTCAATAAACGTTTGCTAAATCCTGTTGGAATTATGGCAAACACATGTTTCTTCTTAAGATAAGCACTGAAAGAGGCCCTATTATGCTTTATTTGGTTTTCCCCTCCTATAGTGTGTTCGGTACCACTTTACAATAAGACTACGCTTATAAAGGGTTTACGAATAGTTTGTAATTCATTTATTTATTAGGTTGTGAACGCTTTATAAATCATTGATAAGCTTTTATAAGACATGAGATAAACAGGGCAACTGTTTATCTCATTTATCTATTTGCTTGCCAAATAGTGAGCCCACATTTATCTGTACAGCTAAGCCTTATATTGGCTACTTAGCTTACTTCGTCTTCTTCATCAGCCAGCATCCTTGGTATCTGTTGCTCACTGAGTTGATTCTCGCTAAGCCAATATAGTGAGCCTGTGTTCATGTATGAAAACTATGTTAGAACTGGTTTATAAATGGTTCTTAATGATGAATAAAGTGTTTACAACCTAATTCATAATCTAATTATAAACCCTTTATAAGGGTAGTCTTATTGTAAAGTGGTACCGTGTGTTCTATAGGTTTTTGTGCATGTAAATGGTCTGCAACGACTAAAATCCCTGTGTTCCCTCCAGAGGGAGTTTCTCTCCCACACACTCCCCCCCCTGCCTGAAATGCTGACATGGACTTCTTGGTTTACTTCTGTAATATAGTGACATCACTATGTCACACTGGTTAGCGGTCCAAAATATTGTAGGTGATAGGCTAAGGGGCAGGAAATCTCTAAGCGTTTGACCAATCCCAACAGAGCAGACTGGACTCTGGTTTCAGACAGAGGGTGAAAAGAGGTGCTGCAGCACAGGCAGTATGAGAAGAATAAAGAGCTTTTTGAACATTAAAGCATGGAGACATGTCACAGGAGAGGCACAGAATACAAATATGAACATTTGCAAATGATGTCCTATGTATAGGCTCTTCTTCTGACCAAAATAAAAACATTCAGTTGTTCAAAATTGATGCTAATGCGGCCTCAACAGAAAACTTCAAATTATTCTCTGTGGTGTTCGTCCATGTTAAAAAGTTGTTATTAGCCCTGACATGTCTCAGACCATTGGAAATATTTCCAAAGCAGGGGGGACCAGACTCACCTGTCAGAGCAAAAGGTGCACCATAGAGAGCATCCTGACCTTCTACAGGTACACCATAGAGAGGATCCTGACCTTCTACAGGTGCACCATAGAGAGGATACTGACCTTCTACAGGTGCACCATAGAGAGCATCCTGACTGGCTGCATCACGGCCTGGTACGGCAGTTGCACCGCCCTCAATCCTAAGACTTTACAGAGGGTGGTGAAAACTGCACAGCACTATCTCTGCATGATTGCCCTAAATCTCAAACCTCTGTGTAGCTACACCACTCATCTTGCCCCCATGGTAAAACAACATGTTGAGGATACATCATAGTCTGCACCAGCAACATCGTTGAATATCAAGCACTTCGACCATGGTCGGCATATTATCTACAGTTCACTCATCTGGCACTCCTGGCAGACTCTCTCAAACAAAAAAAAGGGTTTCAAACGAAAAGAGGAGAATATTGGGTTATTGACTGCTCCACTGTCAACAACGGCACCGAGGCTAAGCCTAGAAATCCTGTATTTAAAAAACACCGTTGCACAAAAATGTTTCAAACAGTGAATCAAGCTAAAATAGTGTGGGATCCTCGGTGCAAGCCGAAGGGACTATTCAGTGGACATTTACATTTCCGCAGCATCTGCAATAAACATGAACAACTAGAACATCTCCTCCTTGAGTCCAATATTGACTGTTTGGAAATATCTGAATCTTGGCTAAAACAGTCGTCACCATCTTCTATTGCAGGGGTGGGGAACCTCCGGCACCCGGGCCGTATACGGCCCGCGATACCATTTGGTACGGCCCTCGAGGTAATTTATAAACACAGGCAAAAAAGAAAAAAATTAAAGAAATCTAGACCGCAAAATAATTAAACAAGCAAGTGCCTGTTTTTCCTGGCCAAGGTCAGGGTCCTTGAACACAACACAAGCCTAGTGTCATCACGTGGTATATGTCTCGTCTGACAGGGGTGTAGTTCTGCCGGAGACCACCAGAATGCCGCTCCGGGCCTTCACAAATTGCAGTACCCATAAGGAGCCGTACACATGCCGCAATTTTTTTAACTTTGTTGTTATTAGCATCTGGTTAGCTAGCTATGCTAACGAATATAAGAAGCTTTTTCTACAACCAGTGAGGTAAAGGCACATCTTTATATGACCATTATAGTTATAAAAACACAAGAGAATAAAGTAAACAGTTATAAAATACTATATGACAGTAACAAAAAGTTGTTATTAATAAACAAGAATACAGTTTGAAAGGGGAGTGATTTGTAAAATATCCATAAAGAAAAATAAAAAGGTCCCCCACCCCTGTTCTATTGTATCCATGTCAGGATATAATGTGTTTAGGAAGGACAGACTGAAGGGAAAAGGAGGGGGTGTGTTGCTTAATGTGAGAGATACCTTTACCTGTAGGGAGATTGCACTCCCAGCTACAGTAATATTGAATTTGATTGTATTGGTGTGGAAATCAAACTATCTGAGGAAATGTCCCTCACCATGATTTGCCTGTATCGACAACCCACCGCTAAGGTGGATTTCTATGACCAGGTAAAACTCATGCTGAATTCTTGTGACTCCAACAAAGAGCTAATTATTGTAGGCGACTTTAATATCAACTGGAATGACAAACAAAATAGAAAAAGCTTAAAACGGATCACGGATAAACACAACTTAATTGTAAGTAATGGATCAACCGACTAGAATAACCAAAACCTCCAAGACTATGATAGATTTAATATTTACAAACAAAGCTGACAGAATAGTTAAAACCTACAACTTCCTGACTGGTCTTTCTGACCATAATCTTGTTCTTTTTGCCAGGAAACTCACAAAAAAAAGGTTCATGGCCACACCTAAAACCCCTGCCTTGGGTTCACGCTTCATCCCCAAAAACCTGCAACAACGTTTTATGGAGGCAGTGAAAATGATTAATTGGGGAGACACTCTCTCCTCTGAAGACATTGGTGAAAACAGTAATCTGTTCATATCTAAAATTAATGATACAATGTCTTCCTTCTTTAGGAGTGGGTCAGTTAGGGACAGGAAGGAACGTAATCTTCCCTGGCTGAATCTACAGTGCAGGAATTTGATTAAATCTAGAGACCAACTATGAAAGCAGAGCTTAAAATCCGGACTATCCACTGACAAACATACATTTACTCATGCTCGTAACAAGGTAACTCAAACAATAAGACAGGCCAAAGCAAACTTTTTCATCAATATAATTGAAGGTGCGATAGGTAACAGTAAAAACGTTCGGCAAATCCTAAATAAACTATTAGGTAAACATAAGAAACAGGAAAATAATGCTCTAGAATTCAAAATCAATGATGCCCTGATAAAAGACCCTGCAGTGTTGGCCAGCTCTCTAAATTAGTATTTTATAAATAGTACTCTGGACATCACAAAGCTCTTCCCGCCATCTGAGGTCTCACCTAGCCCGACTGTGGATACACACCCCATTTTTGACCTGGAGGAAATCACAGAGGTGGAGGTAAAAAAATATAATCTTAGGGTTAAAAGGTTCTAAGGCTAGGGATGCAGATGATTTAGACACCAACTTTATAAAGACAAATATTGACAGTCTAATAAAACCAATTA
Source organism: Pseudochaenichthys georgianus (assembly GCF_902827115.2). Lineage (NCBI taxonomy): Eukaryota > Metazoa > Chordata > Actinopteri > Perciformes > Channichthyidae > Pseudochaenichthys > Pseudochaenichthys georgianus. The sequence continues at coordinate 34,087,521 of NC_047507.1, read as the reverse complement.
CTATGCTAGTAAATCGATCTATCAGCACGAGGGAAGTTCCATGGTCCTGGAAGGTGGCCACGGTGACACAGATCTTTAAATCTGGGGATAAGGCAATAATGTCCAATTACAGACCAATCAGCATCCTCCCCTGTGTCTCTAAGATAGCTGAGAAATGGGTGTCAAAACTAATCACCAAACATTTAGATAAAGGTTTCGCTCCACTTCGTGCTCACCACTCCACTGAGACAGCTAACTGTGTCTTTGTGGAAAAGGTTAAATGTATGTTGGACACGAGCCCATATGTGTTCCTTGATCTCAGGAAGGCTTTTGACACTGTTGACCACCAAGTGCTCCTTACAAAGCTGACGTATCTCAATTTTTCGGCAGATTCAATACAGTGGGTTAAATCTTACTTATCAAACAGAATACAGTGTGTTTTAGTCAACGGTACCAAATCCCCCTACCTTGTGAACCCTGTTGGGGTTCCACAAGATTCCATTCTTGGACCATTACCGTTTTCTCTGTACATTAAGGACTTGCCTAATGTATGTCCTGATTTGAATGTACAAATGTATGCCGATGATGCGGTCATCTTTGTACATGGGAAAAATACTGAAATAATCACATCCTGTCTCTCAAATGCTTTGGACAAGGTTCAACACTGGCTAAACAACATTTGCTTACAGTTAAATGCAAAAAAAAAACAGTATGCATGATGTTCAGCAAACGACCAGTCAAAATCGAAGGATCCAATGTGTTTTTAAACGGAGCAGAATTAGAACTAGTCCCCCACTTCAAGTACCTTGGAGTCATACTGGACTCTAACTTGACTTTTAAGAAACATATCAAGAAAGTATCTAATACCGTTAAATTCAACTCGCAACATTTTAACCTGTTAAGCACTGAGCCTGTTTTTCAGGTCTCAGGCTCGAAAATGACATTTCCAGAACAAATGACCATAACTACACTTCTGAAAGGGGAAAATGAATAATCTTTTTTCTCAAAGTAATGATAAATCGATCGGTAGAGAGTGAGTATCAGCCGATCTCGATCGGTGACCGATCGATAGGAGCATCCTTAGTTCAAGCCATCAGCACTTTAAAACCTCCAGACCAAAGTGCTGTGCAGAGATATAAATACAATATAAAATCACACAGCTCAGCTCACAAAACATAACTAATTAAAAATAAAAGATACAAACACAAAACAAACATAACAATTTCAAAATTTAAAATTTAAAAAAAGATAAAAAAAGATGAAGAAGGTCCACCGCAACGACAACATGAAACACCCTTTAATTTACTGCAACGACTTGTCGGGAAACCCCCCATGCGCGCCGAAACTGCTTCTTCATTTCAGTTTTGTTTCTCTGCTCCGGGGTGTGGGGACTTTACTGGCATTAATCCGGACCATTGACCTTGTATAAAAAGTTTGAGTACCCCTGTCGTAGCTGCTACATTGTACCGAAGAGTTTTCGTTTCTGGGGGGGGGGGAGTCCGTCAGTCAACTTCACACTTCAAAAAAGAAGAAGAAATCTAGATTGCAAAAATAATTAAACTGTTTTTCCTGGCCAAGGACAGGTTCCTTGAACACAACACGAGCGCAACGTGTCTTCACGTGGTTATGTCTCGTCTGAAAGGAGTGTAGACTAGAGTGCTGACGGAGAGCACTGGAATGCCGCTCCAGCTCTTCAAATATTGCAGTACCCATAAGGAGCCGTACACACCGCAGTGTTTGCGTGGCTGTGTCTTTAGTTGTAAGCACAGTGGCGATCTGTTGTTATTAGCATCTGGTTAGCTAGCTAAGCTAACGAATTTAAAGAGCTTTTCTACAACCAGGTGGAAGAGAGCTCTCTCCTGAGAGGCTCAAATAACCTCAGCTCAGTGAGGTTAACGGTACGTCCACACAGCAGCTTTAAACAAATCTTCCAACGCTTCTCTGCCCATTGACTTTGAATGGGGATGATGTCACTTTGCCTCGCTTTTCGCCGAACTGCATTGTGGGGGAGCGAAGCGAAGATTTCCAGGATTTTCAGGATTCAAAAGTTGAGCAATGTTCAACTTTTGAAGCTGAGCTGGAAGCGTCAGCCAATCAAATCCCGTTTATGCAAATCTGACAGTAGAAGCGCTAGCCAATCAAACCGCGTGTAAGCAGGGAGAACCAGACATTTCCTCATATTCCAAACGAGAAATTACGGTAGCAAATCACCCGGTTCTTTACGACCAGAACTATTAACGGGATACAAACCGGAGGAACCAGGCATGGAGGGAGGTGGCAGAGACAGTGGGTGAAACTGGTAGGTTTTCGCCTGTTTGGGGAGTTTATATATATATATATTGCTCGCGCAAAATCCCGGGGTTTTTTGCTTTGTATGTCGGGGGCGGGAGATTCATGTGATTGGTTGTTGGTCGCAAAAAATCCCCAAGCTTTCAGACACGCCCAGCTCCAAGATTTTCAAGATTTTTGAAAAGCTGCTGTGTGGACGTACCGTAAGGCACACCTTGATATGATCATCATAGTTATTAATGAGACTAAATGAAAAACAGGTATAAAATACTATATGACAGTAACAAAAAAGTTGTTAAAAATAACAATAGAGTTTAAAAGGGGAGTGATTTGTAAAATATCCAAAAACAAAAATCTGTTTACAGTTCTGTTTCATATGGGTGTTGACATGTGTATCCATAGATCTCCTCATGTTGCTCCCAAAGTGCAACAGATTGATGCTTTTAACTTCAATATTTAAAAAATAATCGCCCCGGGGGAGCATGCCCCCGGACCCCCAGAGGAGGTTAGGTCCCCCCCCACTTAAATCATGTTCACATGGATAGGATACTAAATACATTTGCACACATCTTGTGTCCATATCTTTCTGTTTTGGTGGTCATGCCACAACCGTGCACGTGAATGCATGCGTGAGTCATGGTAAGATATCTGGATTAAGAGGTTGCTTTTTCTTTGCACAGCACGAAAGAAAGGCCAAATGAATGGGCTGTTATTTTAGTTTTTTTAAGCAGAGGTTGAGTTCAATAATTTGTACGGCCCTCGGAGGATGTTGTAAAAATTGAAAGGAAAACGGTTCCCCACCCCTGCTGTAAATAATAATAAAACCCCTTCATTTATAACTTAACATCTCTGTCTCCTATTGATCTGAGTATATTATAAAGAATAGCCAGTTAATTGAAGCACAGGCCTTTGTCAGATGGTATATTACGCTGTTTTTTTTCTGCTTCGAATAGTTCTCTCTTTTTTCAACATACCTGTGTTTGCATCACTGACTTGTATATAGACTCTTATTGCACTATTTCACTATTTTTCTTTTTGTATTTACTACAGTGGGTACATTTTTTCAGTCTTTTCAGTTTTATTGTGTTGCACTGTTGGAGGAGCCTGTGACCTCAGATTTCCATTGTCATAACTACACTGTAGCTATGTACGTAAAAAAAGCCTTGAACCTTGAAATAAAACATGACATGAGGTTGCGGATTCCTCTTGTTCCCAGGCAAAGATTATTCATGAATATCAACCAATGAAGAGTCATAATTGATAACAATATGTCACGGATAAATAGTTTGAAGTTTTTCATGTTTTTCAAATACTCTAGCCACCTGCACAAAGCAACATAGATTAAACTTTAGTTTGAGTGTAAAGTAATACAAGGACAAATCGACATTTTGGCGCATGCCGGAATTAAGTGGGCGCAGGGCCCCTGTTACCCGGTTTAGACAAAACCCTGCAGTACATGTTATATTTGACGAAAAAGTTATACATAACAATACTGTAATTTTTCTGTAAATGAATTTGTAAACGGTTTTAAAAAACCATACCATAATTCTTCATATTTGATTTTTTTTTTCTTTTTGCAGCACACAACAATAGTTAAATTGAAAGACTTTGGCAACTACTTTGTGTATTGCACACAGAAATACCTTTACCCACATTGGGAAAGACACGTCTGTTCATGGGCGCCTCCCTAGGGAGGTGTTCCAGGCACGTCCAGCTGGGAAGAGACCAAGGGGTAGACCTAGGACCAGGTGGAGGGATTATATCTCTTCGCTGGCCTGGGAGCGCCTTGGGATCCCCCAGTCAGAGCTGGTTGATGTTGCCAGGGAAAAGAAAGTTTGGGGCTCTCTGCTGGAACTGCTACCCCCGCGACCCGACCACGGATAAGCGGGAGAAGATGGATGGATGGACGTCTGTTCATCAGCGGATATCTTTTTTTAGTTAAACTACTTTAATCAACTACCCAGATTGATCACTCTAAGGACTTTTTTTAAATCATCAGGGCAGAAACTTGTAAAATGCACTCAAAGTTGAATCCAGCTTATGTTTTTCCAAGACTAAAAAGTCTCTGTGGGCCCAGATACAGGTTATTTTGCTTTCGAGAGTCAGGCCATTTGGGCTACATGCGCCACTGAGCAACATTCTTAGGAATTAATGGGGCCTTGCCTGTGACACTGTATCCAGTTATCTTTAAAGATCCATTCTCTAAACCCTTGTGCACGATATATATACCGTCATATCGCCCAATCACAGGGTTACAATCTGTCTAACACTTTTTTGTCCTATAATCATGTCATTGTTGCATAAAGCAAAAATCGTTGCATTAGTAAAGGCACAAAGACAGACAGGAGAGCAGAAGAGAGACAGACAGACGGTCATAGCCAGAATCACAGACACTGTTATTTTAGCCAGTAGCTATCCTAGAGCAGGAGCTTTTGAAGAGCAGTCCAATAAAAATAGATTTTATCCAGATGGAGTCTACTGCAGAGGAGACAGCCATGCTCTCCTCGTCAATTAGCTTAGGGGGAAGCATCCAAGACCACAATGTCCTATTAAACAGACATCATTACATTAACATGGGAACTTCCCGGAATCCCCCTGCTTAAAGGTGACATGTCATGCTTTTCCGGTTATTACCCGTCCCCTTGTGTGTTATGAAGGTTTGTATGCATGTAAACGGTGTGCAGAGTCAAAACCCTCAAAGTACACCATGTGGGGAGTAAAACTCTAAAACAGAAAATACCTCCCCAAAACGCCTCGTTGGAGATACGTCACTGTCCATTTGATTCTTCCGGGGACATCATGATGTCATGTCGTCCCCGGAACGAAATGGACCAATCCGTGGAGCCGTTACATTAAGCCCCCGCTGATTGGTCCAAATTGACCAATCCACTGACTTCCTCACACACTCAGTGCATGCAGCTCTGCTGATCTCTCCTCCCTGGCTGCAGGCTGATAACAGACAGTTGGGATCGCGGCGACATTCTCTCTGCAGACCCATTCTCACAGCGTTTATCAACCTTTTTCTTACTCAATATCAAGCTACACTTATTGTTTTTACTTCGGCTGTGACTTTGTGTCTGCTCAGGGTGAGTTTGGCTGTGTATCGCTAAACAAGGAAATCACACCTCCACGGAGCTTAGCGCAATTCACAACGTCCCGACTGGTCCCGACCAATCGGAGCACACTGGGCTCACAGGGAGGGGGGGGGCAAGAGCTGCAACGAGCCGTTTAGTGGAGAGAGTGAATACTGCTGAATACACATACTTTACAGAGATGCTGTATGCAAAACCAATGTGAGTTTGGAAAATTGCACAGTATAAATCTATTCTAGTAGACCACAACAATGGAATTATGATCAGTGGAAATGGCCATGACATGTGACCTTTAAATAAACACATGAAAAACACATTGACTTAACCACAAACAATAATATAGATGAACTGTAACTGGAGAGTAGGCTACTGTTTATGATTCACCGACTGCTAATACTTTACTGCACCTCAAAACGTGAGAAAGGCTCAATTAAAAGTTGAAACATACTGGTGTTTCCAACAAATTAAGAATTTCAAGCTACTTTTTTTGCAAGACCTATGAAAAGCAGTGCTGAATCAATTTGTTTGTAATGGGCATAACATGAATCGACAACTATATTAATCAATTGACCTATGACCTTAAATTGTAGTTTTAGTGCGAAGGAAAAATAAATTGATTCTTATTTTTACCATATTTGTGCCAAACTACTCGATTCAACACGTTTGCAGAATTGTGATAGTAAAATGGTGAGAAACCATGTTATTACCAGAACCTTTGTCTCAGGTGTACTGGGAATATTGACGCCTATAACGATATTTGAACGTTGATTGGATTTCTAAAAAATGGTCAATGAGTTTATTGCCTCATTGGTTGCCAGTGAAGTCCAGGATTGGTTTCAAGACTATTTTAATTATTTGTAAAAGGCACACCATGGCCTGGCTCCTGCCTAAAGTTCCGAGCTACAAACCCTTTCACCACAGAGTGGCCAACCGAAATAATGTTAGCCTTAATGCGTTCTAAATGTATAACAAAAGGTTAGCTCTTTGGCTATGCTAGCGTAGTCTATTGACCCTTTTTTTAAATAAATAAAAACACTTCTTTTATTAGCTTTTCTTTTTAAATAAAGGGTTGATCTGTGGTTTGACTAGTTTGTACTATTTATTCTCTGTATGTTTGCTCTTTGCGATAGGTAACATTTATCTTTGTTTTTCTAAACTTTGCACTTTGTTAAAAAGGTGCTATATAAACAACATTTAGTTACTACTCGTAGAATCAGTATGACCCAGTTTTCTTTCAAAACAGAAGGAATGTCTGGATAACAAATTCAGTAGTCACTGGAGAAAAGAGAACACTTATCCAAAATAACCCAACACTGGAAGGCATTCAACACATAACACTCTCCATATGCCCCATTATGGTTTGGTCGACACACTTGTGCAGATCACAGCAGGCCTTCAATTAGTCCCATCATACTGCACCTGTCACTGATGACTGTCAGCTAGCCAACAGTGAGACTCATTAGTTTTAATGAGGAGCAAAGGTAATGTTTACCAGCAGAAGAGACAGTATTTCAGGTGATGTAAAACTCACTGATATTTACAGACTGAACACAGGATAGACGCTGAGATTTCAAGTGCTGGCCCTGCACAAAACCATCCCCCTACATTTGGGGGACAGTCACTTTTTGGTGTTCCAAATGTAAGCTTATGTAACAAAAAACAGAGCAAGGCAACTTAACAGCCATTCTTATTCATGACACCTAAAATAAATAACGAAAAAATTACAGAATGAGAAATTGTATAATTTGGTTAAATTAAAACTCTGGTATCGTGGGCAATGCTTAATGATGCATGGAGTGTGAACTGTGGTGTAAATATTTAATATAAAATCAATCACTAATTGATAATTTAAAGGGGACCTATGATGCAAAATGCACTTTTTGATGTATTTTCTACATAGATATGTGTCCCCGGTGTGTCAGGGAACTCACGCAGCATCAGAAAATAAAACCCTCTCTCTTTTCCTCCGTACCTAAATCTCTAAAAACGGGGCTACAACGGAGCCGATCCAGATTTGCGTCCGATATGACGTAATATCAAAAATGGCTTTACACGCACGGCCCTATCAGAAACGTTGCTATCAGAAACAATGCCTGACTGTTTTGGACGTAATATGGTCGGTGCATGTTTACATTAGCATCGCTAACACTCAGAACTAACCTGTACTGCACAGAGCATGTGTGTGAAGAAGCAGGAAATAAAAAGGAACTCACCTTTTGGTATAACCGGCAAGAGAGAAAGCCTTTGAGCTCCATACTGTTTCAGAAATAATTCTTGATAATCCATGATATGGCGTTTCATCACGGCAGTATTTAGTTTTCGCCGGGTCCCACATGAGCTCAGCCCCCTCCTCCTCCTCTTTTTTATTTTTTTTTAAAGCTTTATATCCCAAATCAGCACTTTTGATACAGGAAGTGAAATAGAGAGATATGAGGCATGGCGAGAATGGGTGATCTGTTTGGTAATTTGAGCAAAACACTTCATAGACATGTTTTTTATATATTTGTATATATCTGAGACATATGGTATTGCCTAAAAATAGCATGATAGGTCCACTTAAAAAAAAAAATAAGGGTTAAAAAAGCCTGTTTTTACTTTTATGGGGATCATTTTAAGTTAAGATGTCTACAAAAATGCAAAATCATTCACCTTTACCGAGAACATAAATTCTTTAACTCTCAATCATTTCAATAAACTAACTTCCTTTTTAGGAGCCTCAGGTCCAACAATGAAGTGTTGCAACTTGGAAACACATGTTGACTTTGAGTTACCTCCAAAGATCCAAGTCATACTAGAAAGCTTTCATCTTCTAACTGAAAAGGATGACAAATGCAGGGCAGCCGGGACAGATGACCTGAAGTCAAATGAATAACTCAAACGTTGATACTTTTGAATATATTCGATAAAATAACCATAACTGCTGATCTTTCATTCTTCAACAGCAGTATGGTCATAGTAATGGTACAGTATGATACAGTAATTGCTCTGTACATTAATTTAGAAATTGTTTAAAATAAACATTACATTATTTAGATGAAAAACCCTTGGGTTGAAAACCAAAACACTCAAAATGGTAAAACAAAAATTATTTCTGAATGGAAACATTAAGGTCTATGAAAACAATGACTTCAAGTTTTACAGGTTTTTTGTGTAACAGGTACAAATAAATACAAGGCCAAATGTAATACATGCAATAGTAAGCACACACAACAACAACAACAACAACAACAACAACAACAACATCACTCAAATTTGTATTTCAGATTATACCAAAAGAAAAAAAAGTCTAGTTTATTTTCAAAATAAATTACAGTGTTTACATTGGGAGGAAATCTGCCTAGTAATCTACATTTCAGTAGATTAAAATGGAAATGATGAATTACTTTGGAACCAACATTATACTGTCGCACAGTTCCTTCTTAGAGAAGGAAAATGGCAGGAATGCTGGCATAACAAATCTAGTAATCATCAGAGAACAACTGTACAATACCACTGCACACTGAAACCCAGTCAGCGGGTAATACTCGCCATATGTCTCGTACTGGTGTAGTCCAAATTGTAATGTCTCAGTCTAATGCGAGCCGTGTCCAGTACTAACCGACAGATCATCATCAAGACACAGTGCCAATAAAAAAATAAAATATTTCATCAGAAAGACGTATTTGTTGTGTTTGCCGAAATCTCAGCATGGAAGCTGTTGGGGTCAATAACTTATGGATGACTTTACTGTGAAACTAAATCTACTATGTCCATGTGTTTCTCAGATGCTTTTCAGATGGTTGATCAATCTTATCTCATACCTTTGTATGAAAGTATGTCTAAGGAAAGAGGGTGTCGTTTTTCTCATACTGATATTCTGAACAATCTGTGCTGTTGTATTTGCTGTAAAGTGTCTCTACTGTAGGCTATTTTTATTATATGTACAGCACTTTGGCTCGAGCAAAAATCGTTTATAAATGTGCTATATAAATAAAACTTGATTTGATTTGAAAATGAGTCTTGGTTTTCCAATTAAAACAGGCATCTGAGGTGGGTAGATACTGTGTTTTACTCTTTTGATGTATTAAAAGGCTAAAGTTAGCTAACAGCAACATTTAGCTTCTTCTATCTTTAAAGTGTTCCTATCTTATTCAGACAAATATTTATTGAGCTCATACTTTATCAGGAAACATGTCCATGTGTTTCTACAATACCTCTTAGATGGTTTATCAATCTAATGAGCCTTGGTTTTATCGAATTATTACAAACATCTAAAGTTGGAGGCTGTTACTCCACAACGCCGATTCCACAAGGTAATTTGACCAAATATTGGCAGATCTGTGAGATGTGAAGGGAAGTCTCTTTTGCTCTGTCTGCTCAATGTTGTGACTTGTTAGTACTGGGTCTCAGATCAAATCTTTATTTCAGTATTTTGTTGATAATTTGTTGGATTTAAACGGATCTGCACGAATCTGCACAAACATGGCTGCAGGTACTGCCATTCATTTCAAAATGGATTACCGGCAGATATCAGTAAACTCACTCTAAATGGCCTAGTTTAATGAATATTGAAAAATAAACTAGAACATATTGTGTTTGAGTTTGAGAGCCTATTCACCTTTCATAATTCTAAAGTAAAATAAAAAGGTGCTGTATGAAGTTCAAAATATGCTGATGGCCTCCTGTACATCTTTCAAAATAATTGACAATTTGAATTTGGATGTTGGTATATAAACATTGTGAGAGTTAGGGTAATCATTTGCCCCGCTTCTAAAAAGAGCAAACAACAACACTGACCACCCATCTCTTTCACCACTGGTGGAAGCTACTGAAAGACCCTTCTCCCTGTTTTTTTAGAGTAAAGGCAGTAAACCTCATGCTGGGATAAGAGCTTCCAGGCATAGTTAATCAGCTCTTTACAGTAAGCATTTAGCAGCTGCACAAAAACAGAAGACCCTGAGATGTCCACAATAAGACATAAACCATAGATATTTTGTGATTCACCATACCACAACATATGAAATCAATGACTGTAAGTCTGAGGAGAGTTAACCATGAAAAAACTAAAAGGGCAGTTTAAAACGCAAAGACCAAGGTTGTTTCCATTTGTGAGATATAATGTGTGTATTCCCCTCGTGATTCGGACCCAAGCAAAAAAGTACAATTGGTTTTATTTGGTTTGTGCTACACCGCTCTGCAAAGTTTCCGAAAAATCGGTAGTTTTCTGTAATCCTGATGACAAACAGACAAACAAACAAACTAACAAAACAGAGAACCTCCTTGGCGGAGGTAACCAGAGAGGAGCAGAGCTAGATGTTTACCCTGCGACTGCACGGTCTTCCTTTGGGCTGGATAAAATGAAAAAAAAAAAAAAAGGCTAATCTTCCTAAAGGCAAAAACATTTCTTGAACTGGAGTTGTAATAAATACACAAAGCAGGAAAGAGTACACAGTCTTCTCAGCATGCTGATTTATTTCTTTGACATTTCAACAAGAACAACATTCTGGCATTGGATCACTGTCATATCAAACTCAATAGGAGGTAATGGGAAGCATGCTCTGGTCCAGGTGTAAAATCGATCAATCCTGTGGTCTACACAACCCAATAGCAATACATCAGCTGTCTTATAGAGAATAACTTGTATAGCCTGACAGAGTCATGCTACATTTTAAGTCCTAGCCTTCCTCACTATGCCGTTCCAACATCTGCTCTGCAGCTGGCTCCATGCTGCAGGCATACTGCAGTTCGAAGCAGCAGCACAACAACAATCTTTAATGCAGCTTCTTCGTGACACAATAAACATCAAGCAAACAACCTGACAAAGCAATTAGTAGATTTAATTTGATCTGAGCACAAAACTGCATTTACAATTAGAATTCTATTACTTTTTAAATTGCTTTGTTAGGAATTTTCCTTAACACATTCTAAACAAGAGTACATCCAAATGGTCAGAAAAAAACAATTCAGCCTCGTCTTAAAACTCTGAGTTCAAGAAAAATAAATGAAATGTAAGATGTTGTATCAAATAAAAACGAACCTGTCGTTTCTAAAAAGAAGTGGTGGTGGTCTACTTGTGGAGGCTACAGTTGTTCTGTTTTAATCATCAGGTTGTCTTCGGATCCTCTGGGACTGAATTCCAAGGCTTAATGCCAGAATTTGAACCAAAGCTCGGCATAAGGAAAACTACTCACGTCTACAGTAAATAGTAAGACAGAATACTCTCCTGCAAGGAGAGTACTTCCAAAAGATTAGAGGGGAAACTTTAAAAACAGACCTAAGAACTTGACTAACATCGTAAAACAGACAGCTCAACTGTAGGAATAACCTTTTCTGACATTTCAGGGAATGACATTTAGATGAGTCATAAACACACTGAGTGAGTGAGTTTAAATGGATCTTAAATTTGAAAGACAATCTTTAACACCATTACAACCAATTAGTATTGAATACATGTCATTTTATAGAGACAGGTTGAAGTCCAATAATTACTAGTGTAGCTCCTTTTTGGTCACCACCAACTCCAAAGTAAAACATATGGCTCCAACACTTTCTTAATAAGTTGGTTCTAACTTTTTCCTTCAGCCATTTGGTGTGGGCAGGTAGTGTACAGTGGTTGTATCAGAGCTAATTTTATTAGAACAGTTGCCTGCTGCATATGGAAACAGGTTTAACACAAAGAGAAAATAATACAGTAAATGTTGCACAAGGCCAAATCTATAAGCTACAACAGACTTACAGCTATGTACAGGTGCAGAGCTGGTTGATTATTTTCTGCACATCAGTTTGATTAGCCTAGTTTTAGTTTCACATGGAGGCTAATAAGGGAATTTAATTAGAAATATATGCAAAACGTATTACATAACAAGTCTCTGAGCTAAAATAGAAAAACCTCATTGCTCCAAAACACACAGCTCCCAGGGGTGGGTCAATACATCATGGCAGTTGTCAGCCAGACCCATGCAGACCTATTTAATGCCTCTCCAGGTGGTCCACCATGTTGAAGGCAGTCAAAAGGGCTATATGTGGATTATATTTGGATTATATGTTGTTTTGTCTGGGATGGCTGTAGTCTGCTGTTACGTATTGCTCGTTTTCACCCGTCACCATAAAACCCCGCTCAGTTGTCAGAAGAAATAAGCTAGAAAAAAAGTTTACAGGTATGATGATTATGTTTACATAAGGGAAAAGTGGTGTGGACCATAAAGGATTACAACAGCACTCTGGAACCAACTAATTGGTTTTATCAGTTTGCTGAAAATTATAGCATTTTTACAACAAAGGAAGTATTTTAATGGAACCATTGTTTTGAGTTGAATTTTTTGTTGTCCGAACCAAAAGTCTAAGAATGGAAGGTGCTGTGGAGTTATTCACCACTAGTGGCACTACAGCAATGTTTGGTGTGGTTCCCCAATTCTTTTTATTTTGCACATTCACGTTCAGGATACACATGCCTTTGGGCAACAGGACTCCTACTTCCGGTTTTCTCTAATTTGGCTGATCAAAAGTGGCTGAAACAAACATAGTAATGCACCAGCAAAGGCAGTGAAAATGGCTGCAAGCCATTAAATAGAATAGTTAACATTGCAACATTTGAAATATTCATAACAAAATCTGCTCTGCAAATGTTTCACAAGGAAGTAAATTCATTGAGCATAGTCTTGGGCCCTTGTTGTTTCATACAGTTTTTTCCATCTGCAGTCTCGTGCAAATTGCCTTTTACCTGAGTGAATTCTAGCATAAATGAGCAAGGACAACTGTTTTCAATATGAGTGAGCTTCTATTTTTCAAATTCCAAGTTTAAAAAAAAAAGCTTTCTCATGTTTAGAAACTAAGACAGGAAAAAATTGCAGGAATCATTTGTTTTTAGTATATTGTTGTGGGTGGCTTTTTTATTATTACTGTGCAGTAGAATTCTGTGAAAACACCCTGATAGTCCAAACTCTGGTATAGAAAATTAGTGACAGTAAAAACATTCTCCAGTTGCTGGCCGTCTTCCCAGAGTCGTAAAAGTTTAAAGGTGTTCATAATTGCTAACACACCTGTAACAGTCCGGGCTCATGTTCCTTGGATGTTTATATCTGGGCCCCATTCTTTTTCTTCTCCTCTTGAAGGCTGAAATAGTCACATGTTTTCTATTTAAATGTTTTTCTGTTAAACTTCAGTCTTTGCTCTTTCGTTCTGCTTGTTTATAAAGAAATACTGCTTCTCGTAATTTCACCATGTCTAGGGACGGCACAAAAAAAAACGAACAAATTCTTGAGAACGGCTCTGGGTAAGCCCAAATCTCTCTGATTTGACAACCAAGGTTGAAATCAACCCAAGCACAGCTGAAAACTAGAGAATACAATTCATGAAGAAATTGCTAGTGGGAATGCTTTATGCTGAAATGTAATGTGTAAGAAGAAAGTGAAGAATTTAGATTGAAATGATACATGAACACTGGGGGCTTGAATGTGTGATAAGAGAAGAAAAGAAAGTAAAAAAGCTTGGACAAGCAGCAGAATATTTCAACTGCAAACTTTTGAATTAACTTGATGGCGAATGATCTGTCGCCATGGCAACAGTATTTGATGACACCCCATAATACGCTTAGATATGTTGATGACTGCATCGTTACCAAACCTGTGATGTTTTGGGCTGTTTGGAGCATTTTCACTGAAGTTATGAGAAAACCGTGTTTCATGGCGAGCATTTTGTTGCCATGGCAACGGCATTTGAAGAAATCTCAAAACTGTCCTGCAGATATCTTCACGGCTGGACTGTTAGCACACGTGAAGTTTTAGCACTTTTTGACAATTTTCATAGGAGTTATAGCAATATCGTGTTTTATTGCAAGGGATGCGTTGCCATGGCAACGGCTTTTGAGGAAAACTCACTAATGGCACATAGACATGTTAAGGGCTGGACCCTTAATTGTCATCTGAAGTCTGGTGGTGTTTTGACCATTTTCATATCAGTTACGACAACATCGTGTTTTTTTGCGATGGAAACAGCCTATGGTGAGATCTCAGATTTGGCGTAGAGCTGTTGAGGCATGGACCGGTGATATACAAGTGAAGATTGGGGAACGATTGAACCGTGTCCATTGGAGTTACAGCGACATCGTGTTTTATGGCGAGGGATGCGTTTCCATGGAAACGACATATGATGAAACCCCATAATTGACATAAGGCTGTTGAGGGTCAGACCATTAACCATTATCTGAAGTCTGGTGCTGTTTTAGACCATTTGCATAGGTATCACGACAACATCGTGTTTTAAGGCAAGGGATGCGTTTCCATGGAAACGGCATATGGTGAGATGTCAGATTTCACGTAGAGCTGTTGAGGCATGGAGAGGTGATATACTTGGAGTATCAGGCTCTGCACTTTCCCTCCTCACCTCATACCTCAAAGACCGCACCTACAGGGTAACTTGGAGAGGGTCCGAGTCCGACCCTTGTCAATTAACTACAGGGGTCCCTCAGGGCTCTGTTCTTGGTCCCCTCCTCTTCTCCCTGTACACAAACTCGCTCGGATCTGTCATTAGCCCGCATGGTTTTTCATACCACTGCTACGCTGACGACACCCAACTAATTCTGTCCTTTCCCCGCTCAGAGACCCAGGTGGTCGCACGCATCTCTTCTTGTTTAGCTGACATCTCTCAGTGGATGTCCGCTCATCATCTCAAGCTCAACCTTGACAAAACTGAAGTGCTTTTCCTTCCGGGAAAAGATTGTCCCACTCTTGACCTGACCATCAACATCGGCACCTCTGTTGTCTCCCCGACCCAGACTGCAAGGAATCTGGGTGTGATCCTGGATAACAACCTGTCCTTCACTGCAAATATCGCTGCTACAACCCGCTGCTGCAGATACACGCTTTTCAACATCAGGAAGATACGTCCCCAGCTGACCCAGAAAGCGACGCAGGTTCTGGTCCAGGCTCTCGTCATCTCACGCCTAGACTACTGCAACTCCCTCCTGGCTGGTCTACCTGCATGTGCCATCCGACCTCTGCAGCTCATTCAGAATGCAGCGGCTCGTCTGGTCTTCAACCTTCCTAAATTTTCCCACACCACTCCGCTCCTCCGCTCCCTCCACTGGCTTCCAGTAACTGCTAGAATTCACTTCAAGACACTGGTACTTGCGTACCATGCTGCGAATGGATCTGGCCCTTCCTACATCCAGGACATGGTTAAACCGTACACCCCAGCGCGTGCACTTCGCTCTGCATCAGCCAAACGACTCGCTGCACCCTCGCTGCGAGGGGGACCCAAGTTCCCATCAGCAAAAACACGTGGGTTTGCTATCCTGGCTCCAAAATGGTGGAATGAGCTCCCCATTGACATCAGGACGGCAGAAAGCTTACACACCTTCCGGCGCAGACTGAAAACTCATCTCTTTCGACTCCACTTCGAGCGATAGAATGACTAACAAAGAACTGCTAACAGAGCACTTATATACTAATAAAGGACTGGCTTATCTAAAGCCAGTTGAGTAGCACTTGAAATGATTGGCTCTATGAAACCTGATGTACTTATATGATTCTGTTTTCCTCAAGGTTGTGTCTTCCTGGTCGAATGTACTTATTGTAAGTCGCTTTGGATAAAAGCGTCAGCTAAATGCAATGTAATATACAGGTGAAGATTGTGGGACGACCGGACTGTGTCCATTGGAGCTACAACGACATCGTGTTTTATGGCGAGGGATGTATTTCCATGGCAACAGCCAATGGTGAGATCTCAGATTTGGCGTAGAGCTGTTCAGGCATGGACCGGTGAGGTAAAAGCGAAATTTGGGGGACGATCGGACCGTGTCCATTGGAGCTACAGCGACATCGTGTTTTATGGCGAGGGATGCGTTTCCATGGAAACAGCATATGATGACACCCCATAATTGACGTAGAGCTGTTGAGGGCAAGACCATTAACCATTATCTGAAGTCTGCTGCTGTTTTATGGCGAGGGATGCGTTGCCATAGTAACACCAGATTACGTAACATCAGATTTGATGTAGAGCTGTGTTAACCATTATCTGAAGTCTGCTGCTCTGAGCATGTCAGTTGGAGTTATGACATCATTGTGTTCCATGACACAGGTGTTTATATTTGAGCTAACGACGTGTCCAGAGATCAAAGGTTTCCATGGTGACAGTAATCAGTGAGAGGAGAGCATATGCATTGTTCTGAATGAGAGATAAACCTCTTACATGTGAACGTTTTGTTGAAGAACCGTCTCAGATATCGGTGAAATGTCAACGTGTGAAGCATGTCAAGAAACTTGAGCATCTGAAGTGTACTTTTTGTGTAGTTTTGGGTTAATAATGTGGCCTTTTTGGCAGATTAACTAAAGGTGTGCGGCTGCTGCTGTGAGGAAAGATGAGCTGAGGAAATAATTTCACTTCAAGCCCTCAAGAGGCATTTTGTTTAATTTTTTTTTACAAGCTACGAGATGTTTTCCTACGTTTCTCATGAAAAATTATGCCTCAGGAATGTAGGGTTTGGGAATTATGGCAGGTTTAAAAGAAAATATGAAGACAAAATTAAATCTGTCCTGCACTCTAGCTGTGACATCACACACTCTAAATCTGAAGAAGGCCTCTTTCCAAGGTCTGAACAATGTTTAATATCTCTATAAGTATGAATCAGATTTAAAAGTTGTGTAACACGAATAATGTCAGAAAGATGTGTAACATTTTAAAGTTGGAATGAGGTTTCTGAGTGAAAGTATGAAGGAGAAGTTAGCAGTTGAAGTTGCATGAAGATTGTTCAAGTCTGAAGAGTTTCTCCATTGACTTCCATGTTAAAAATGTGATGAATTATGGGATGTATCTCTGGAATTTCATTATTATTATGAAAGTATGAAATAGCAATCGATTCCCGACCGAGCTGAACGTTTTGATGTTTGAACGGAGTTTCTGCGATGTGGAATGTGGGAGAAGAAGAGCAGCAAAATAACCCGGCGGAATAATAATAAAGAATTGTGTGCGTAGCATAACAGATAGTTGGAATGCTGAATCAGCATTCCCACTAAATTACAGCTGTTAAGTAGACTGAGGGATTAGAGTTTCTTCATTTTTTATTACAGAGAAAATCTTGGCCTTATTGCTTTGGAAACATCTCCCATTCTACTTTTTTTTGCCACTTGCCAGTAATTCTGCTGATTTAATTTATGGTGTTATTGTGTGTGTGTTTAATCACATTAGCTGTAATTGTTGCAGAGTTTCCGTTAGCCGGTAATTACCGGACTATGACCGGTAAAATATGCTGAAGACTGGCAAATCTAAATCTCTCCGGTCAAAATGTCTGGTCAAAATAATTTCCCCTTAGCGCAATACCGCATCAGTTGCGCCACTTACTGTATGTGACAGACAAGAATAGTATGTGACAGACAAAAGAGTATGTGACAGACAAGAATAGTCAATTCTAATGTCTAACATTTATTGTGGAGAAAGAGATGCCCTGTATGGGTTGATTGTGAGTTGATCTGTTGGTAATGCCTCCGATGGGCATGTAAACAAATGCATAATGCTGCGCTATACTTTGTGGCCTCACCCGGTTGCATAGCGATGCTTATTGTTTAGGTGTCTTTTAATAAGCAGGTAGTCATATCATTAGTTAGAACTAGCTAGATCTCATCTGATCGATATGGACATAAACGCGAGTAAAGTCTAATCTGACGGGAGAGAGAGATCAGCTGCTGCTGACGAGTCGACATGCAGCTCTGCATGATCACCTGCAGCGGTGAGCGGAACAAAACACACACTTCAGGTTAGAATATCACACGTAGCTATTTTAATTACCTCTCAAACTACCTAAACTAGTTATAGATATGTTTATTTTTACTGTTGGGTCACTCATTACTGGATACGCGAGCTACATGATACTGGCGGGCTGTCAGGAGAAGGAGAGAGTGCTCCGTTTATTATTCCTGTGTTATTGTAAGTTACTGTACACGTTTGAATAGTTAATCTACTATAATTAGTTTGTTTAATATCGAATCATAACAATTTGTTTTAAAGCTCAATAAATAACAAAGAAGACCTTTGACCGACACTTTTCTAATTTTGTCCGGAAGATTTAAAATGTAACGGACATTTTGACAAGCAAAAAAAACGGGAACTCTGAATTGTTGCGTTATTGCTTGTACAGCACTTCATAACTCACTTAAAATGTGAGTCTGCAGAGGTCTGATAGATATTAAAACCATAGAGATGTGTTGATTGAAGAGTAAAATGTAAAATGTAAAATGATAATTTACATTTAATTAAATTACATTTTATATGCTTGCAAAGGATATTTATCTTCTTATTTTTAAGAAGAAGCTAATATATTGGTTCTCAAGATACACATATACTCTCTAATAAGAAGGCAATGCCTATACAAATAATGTATAGGCATTGTAAAGGGTTGTTTGCTAAAGACATTTAGACTTGAATATGGCTAAAATCAAAGATGAGAAATCTCAACACAGATGTTTTTTAAGATGCATTATGGTAACTGAAGTTTGCATGCACTAACTAATAATGTATTAGGGATAACCCAATAAGAAAACTCACACATTTAATAAGATTGTCCTTTATCCTGAATCCTGAAAAGGTAAATACATATTACTGAGGCAATGTTGACAATAATAAATACTATGTCAGTATTTCAAAAGCTAATCACCCATTCCACATATTCAAAACAAAGACCTGACCATCAAAGACACGGTTTGCTTTACCTGTGAAGTTAAGCAATACAACCAAATTGTTTTCCCTTTTTAGACAGCAGAACATAAAGTCAGAAATGGTTAAAGATGAGAATCATCAGAACTTTGGACCAAATTCTCATTCAAGATGCCGCAACATCAGGAAGGAAGCAATAAGGACACAAAAGCTGCTGCTGGTCTGTTCTGGTTCCAGTCTCTAGTTGGCTTAGCTAGAGCAGCTTATGTCAGAACCAGGTTTGTGCCAATTTGCAAATAGATTGTATTCCAAAAGATGAAAGGCATGATTGAAGAGTTTCCTTTTTCTTACGCCAATAATTTCAACTAACTTGCTATAAGAACACAATGTTATTAAATTGAATCTCTAGAATCTGCGCTATACTATGAGTTGCTTGTCCTTCTGCTGAGCCCTGTTAACCAGCACAAGTATGAGTGCATTTTAAAAACTTGCAATGAATTATCTCTTGGGTCTTACAACTAGCATCTCCATTATCTACATTCATGGTAACCAAAAGTTGTTGTTCGCTCCATAGAAACAGTTAACATTATGGATATGATTTTGATTGTGATATTCAAGCTAATTTATTGTCGCAAAAGTATATAAACTCCTAAAAATGTTTATTCACCTGACAGATTCATACTGAATAATGTCCATTATCCAAGTCTGTGAAGTTCTAGTGAAGGGATTAACACTATTGTTTCAAAAATATACACCCCCTTTCATGATGGTCTTGCTGAGAGAGTTATCAAACACATGAAAACCTGTTAAACCAGATCCACTAACATTTCCCAAAGGCTTATTTGAAGTTCCTAAGGTACCACAGGAACCTCTTTAAGGGCCCCTAAAACCCATGCACATCCTCAATTACCACAATAACCCACAGAATGTCCCAACAAACACTAAAACATCTGTTAGGGACCGTATAATCTGCTTTAGATTATCTAAATAAAAAGAAAACCAAACACTAACAAGTAGTCTTACTGTTCCAGAAAGCTTAGCAGATAATTATATTGGTCAGTCCAAAGTAATCACATAAAAGCGAGCCTACTGTATAATCAATGGCTGTCTTACAGCTGCTAAATGTGTTTTCTGATCAACGGCGGAGAGAAAAACAGAGCCAGTGAAAAAGAAAAAAAACCTCATCCAGCCTAATGAAAGATTGGTTGGTTATTACGAGTCATTACGACGTGGCTGGGCACAGACCACAGACATTCCTCCTGACAAAACACACTCGCACTGAGGTTGTCACCTTTAAAAAATGTTGCCATCTCTGCAGTTCTTGCTTTTTTTCCTGTACACATTTAAGGGACACTTCAGTCTCTATTTGACTCTTTGTTTCTTTTCCATGTGTGATTCTATTTGGTGTGTCTGCCTCTTTCTGTACATCCTGTCTGTGTCTCTCTCTGCCTCACTGCAGATGGATGGTGGGTGGTCAGGAAAGGGTTAAGTGCTCTGCTTTATAAACTCTGCGTTAAGAGTCTGCTGGAAGCTACTGGTTCAGCCTTTAAATACAGTCATTTGACACATCCCAACACAGGCTTGAAGCATAGAGCAGCTGCTGACCCAAACTCAGGCTTTAAAGGCGAGCTGGTGTGTTGGCTTAACACTGCGTTGGACAGCATGAACGCTCTCTTATTCACCTGTTTGCTGGTGCCCTGGCTGGTGGCAGCCTCGGCCAGGAGGTTTGACCAGGAATCACAGCTGATAATGGGATCTGTACCTGGCAAGGATCTGAGCGGATACTTCATTGATCATTTAAAATCAAGGAGAGCTAGGGTAAGAAATGTATTTATTATGCCCTAATTATATGCCAAACTATTTTCTCTTCAATTAATCTGACATACACAAAATGTGCATGCATTTTAAATATGCTTTTCAATAAAGAAATTCAAATTAGCTAGTTTATTAATGCTTTAGAATTTTTGGAATGTAGTTAAATGTCAGCAAATACGTTTTTGCTTCACTGTTCACTTGCTTAGATAGAATGCAAAAATGTTCGTCAGACCAGTCAAGTGTTCTCTTATAAGATACAATTCTGTTAATAATGAATAATTAAAGTGAGAACAATAAATAACTCAGACAGATGAAAAAGATAAGTGGTACGAATATAAAATGTGACTTTACTTAGTCCTATAGGGACCACTATGTAATGCATAATAATAATAAAAGGTAATGAAGGATTACAGGACCTAGTATTATATGTTATGGTTTAGTTTTGTCTTCTACTTATGACCACACACACACACACACACACACACACACACACACACACACACACACACACACACACACACACACACACACACACACACACACACACACACACACACACACACACACACACACACACACACACACACACACACACACACACACACACACACACACACACACACACACACACACACACACACACACACACACACACACACACACACACACACACACACACACACACACACACACACACACACACACACAAGCAACCACACTCTCTATCAACTAACCACTATTACATCTTCAAAAAATGTAACTCAAAACCAAACTGGTCTGGTTTATCTTTCAGCATACACTTGTAGAAAGTGAAAAACCCACAAACAATCCAGAGACTGAGATGGATAGAATAAGGGTGCTTCATTGAAGTCAACTTTTTAGTTCTTCCCTTTGATTGGTTTGAATGTCAGTCGCTTAGTTTAAAAACAAAGGCAGAAGGATTGGGGATTGTTCTATGTTCAGGGATACTTTGATTTGTTCCAGCACCTGAAGGGGACCAAGTCAGGCGATCATAATGGAGGATAAACCACCCAAACGTAAAGTGATGTAGAATTCCAACACTTGTTGGATTAAATAATGTTGGTTGCAAGCTCGCGGATAACCCTTTAGACTGGTTAGGTTGAGCATTGAATGCTTTATTGTTGACAAGTTATCCAGCCACCGAAGTTAAGAAAATGTACAGCTGTCCAAAACTCCCGAGGCTGAAGGACGCAAAAGATTGCAACCTCCAGAGGTCCAAAGGCTCCTGGGGTCAGGGGCTTGGAATGCACTATACCTTGAACCCAACCCGATTCTCGTTGGCTCTCAGCAGCACTTAAGACACTTCTGAAAATATGTATTGACCAGGTATGGTAACTTATCCACAAAATCTCTATCAGAAAGAACACTGCCTGGAATCAAAAGGCATTAACACAAATTAAAAAAGATATAATTCCTTAAGCACTGCAGCCAGCTCATGAATAACTAGAGTCTTTCAGCAGGAAAGGCTTTGGTCTGTCTTCAGCCAGTAGGCAGCTGTGAAATATAATGTGGACTGCGACAAAAAAGCTCTGCCAACCAATACAGCTTTGGAATCAAAGAGTTGATAATGAGCCAAATGAATGGAGACTGTTTTAGACCAACAGCGGGACTATGTCATAAATTAAAGCCTCCTCATTCATGACAATCAGACCACTGTGTTGGCAAAGTGGGGAGGCCAGATGCAGAGGCTTTGGTCAAAGCATTAGACTTCCTGGATTGCTTTTCATCTTCTGACTTGTACTTGTAGCAACACGCTGACACCAACACAGACCTAAGTTTAATTCACCTTTAATAAACTTAAATTCTTGATATGCCATGATTAACATTGGATTATCCACTTCAATGTTTACAACTCATTAATGACAAAGCTTTATAAGGTTACATTCAGTGTGTACATTGTATTTTCTAATTAAACAATGCCTAAATCTCAGCCTTCATGCCCATTAAATCAAACCTAAACAAACCCTGACAACCTTGTTTAAATGAAAAACTTAATTAACAAAATGGCATTTGTATATTACTTAACGCTTTGAAACCTCGAATTCTTGTTTTTCTTGCATGCCTCCATGATTAACCGGGGCCGCGTTTAATAATAGCAGAACTATTCAAAGTTATCAAACAGCACTTTATCAACTCTCGGACAACTCACGGAAAAATAGTGCAAGTCTCATGTATCCAGTCGTGTGCTCACTACTTCCAAACGCATTCGTGTTTTAGTAAAAGCTTGTTAATACACCTGGAATCATCCAGGCTTGAGCGGACTCACAGCGCATCTATGCAAGTATGAGACTTTTTTTTTCCAGGAGTGTTCAAAATAGTTATACATTAGCATGCTAGACTTAGCAATATACACTAGTTGCTCAAGAAAAGGACAATGCAGTACAGATATCTGGGATTTTTTTACATCTTCATTTGGTATTTAGCCACAATTTGTTCCAAAAGTAACCAGTCCTAATCCCATCAAATGTCAATGTTTTGTTGTAGCAAAATGATTTGGCTGTAGTATTAAGATGCCATGTTTTCTCCTGCAGAGGGCGTTGCCTCTGGCTGATGAACCTGATGACAGCCCAGTGGAAGCAGGAGGAGATACCTCTGGTAAGAGAAAGACTTACGATTGTGTAGACACCAGTGTTGTAGTCAAGTCACCAATTCACGAGTCCAAGTCACCCTCGAGTCACCACTCTTCGAGTCCGAGTCCAAGTCCGAGTCACCAAGGGAGAGTCGTAGTCGAGTCCGAGTCCAAGTCCGAGTCACCCAAGGAGTGTCCAAGTCGAGTCCGAGTCCGAGTCATCATTACCTGTGTTCGAGTCCGAGTCCAATTCCGAGTCACTTAAGAAGAGTCCAAGTCAAGTCCGAGTCACAAGTCTTCATGTATTAATCTTCGTGGATATATGTTTTGAAATGTAGCTGCTCCTCTACATTGCTGTTATCCTGTCTATTGAACTGCTGTGAAGCGACTTTGGCTACAATTCTTGTAATAGGTGCTATACAAATATAAAGCTTATTTCTAATATTCATATTATTATTATATATAAATAAACTATATTTAAAATGAGTTACCTTTTAGAGAAGTGATTATATTTGTATGCCAATATTTTCCTATGGTAAAGTTTTCGTTTTGCACTTTTATTTTGATAGTAATAAGATTGGGACTCTTATTTTGAAGGAACTTTTACGGGTTAAATCAGTTTACTGATAAAGATTTAGCCCCAGAAAGCACATGGCTACTTAGCATGCAAAATGACGTCATTCTGCATGTTAAGTATGTGCTTTCGTGTTATGGCTGAATCTTTATTTATTGATTAGATCACGTTACTCTGATGATAGTGTTCAAGACAGCCTATATGTCTGAACTCGATCCTTAGAGTAATGTGTTACGGAGCCTTCTCTTCTATATTGTTTCCACATAACGAGCATTTTGCGCTGCTCTTTTCCAATGTGGAAGCAGAATGTGTGAAAGCATACAGCATGATGCGGGGTGTGTCTGTAGACATCTCTAGACTGGAACAGCGGAGCCCAGTACGTGAACTCGCCATACAGGATAGAGGACATCAGACTCCAGAGAAAATGTGCTCGAGTCCGAGTCCAAGTCGGAGCGTCAATGTACGAGTCGAGTCCGAGTCATCGTGGGGGGGGGAATTCACGAGTCCGAGTCCGAGTCCAAGTCATCCTGTGCGAGAATTCACGAGTCCAAGTCCGAGTCGCGTCAATCAGTGCGCGAGTCCGAGTCGAGTCACGAGTCCCGAAAATCGGCACTCAAGTCCGACTCGAGTCCGAGTCCAGGACTCGAGTACTCCATCTCTGGTAGACACAACATCTAATTTAAACAATAGGATAAACTGCTAGCCCATTGTTAAAGATGCGTTCACTCAAATCTGATCATGGTTTGAAGGTCTGGTAAAAACAAATTAATCAGTGTTATGTTTGGCTGTGTAGATTGTGGTTAATAATATCCATCCCAAATTGTTTTGTAGTGTTTGGGGAATCTATGCCAAACCAGGGTACCTGTTCCTTTAGGTACTGCACTCAGAACTCAAACAACCTAAAAACAGGGTCTAATTGTATCGTAGAAAAAAACTATGAACTGTAGGATAATCATTGTAATTGCAATTACCTCAAGTTAAGTGTTTAAAGGACATTAAAAGACACAAGTTAACCGTATTGCTTTACAGAGATTTAACATACAATTAAATAATTAAAACAAAAAACCTTGACAGGGAACATGGAACAGTGAGGAATAATAGGTCAAAGGCTAAACTTTTATTGAGTAACAACTATTGATAATTATCACTGTAACCCTAGTCTGATTTGAATTGAGCTGGATTAAAGATTAAAGAAGTGCTATAGATTCTTCTGAAGAAGACTTTATGTTTGTGTGGTGCCTTTGTGTTGCAGATCTGCCCACCTGCCTGCTGTGTGTGTGTCTAACTGGTTCAGTGTACTGTGAGGAGGTCAGTCCAGACATGACC
Organism: Pseudochaenichthys georgianus; assembly: GCF_902827115.2. NCBI lineage: Eukaryota > Metazoa > Chordata > Actinopteri > Perciformes > Channichthyidae > Pseudochaenichthys > Pseudochaenichthys georgianus. The sequence goes on along the minus strand of NC_047507.1, from coordinate 34,062,233 downwards.
AGCGTTCCTTCCTTGCCTAAAGAGACGGCCTACCTGTACGCCCGCTTCAATAAGATCAAAAAGATCCGCGCCAAAGACTTTTCCGACATTGGTAAGTCTGTAAACTGTCTCCATCATCACCCGTTGATTGCCTTATTTGCAAAGACTTACAGGCAAAGAATAAAAGCTTGCGATGCATGCTTCGTCTATCTTTGTCTTGTTCAATAATTAGATTTAAATGGTTAGCATTATAGCATGTGTTATCGGATCATGCTGGCCGAGGAAATAATTACAATATGGATACGTTTTTAGAACTAGACCCAAAAACACGCAACTAAAAGTCAGGCTTTATTGATATCTGCTGCTCATATTTACACTATTAATCTTTCCCTTGAGAGTTTCACAACTTTATGGAAGTGTAAAAGAAAATACTTCCTTAAAAAGGAATAGCTAAGTATCATCAGCGTAGCAACAGTAAGGGATTTTGTAGTGAACAGGGAAAACACTAAACAGCATTTGCTTTTTAAAAAACCGTATAAATAGACTCTGACTTTCTGTTGGCTCTCTGCTCATGAATGACATGAAATGTTATGATAAGTGAATAGGTGTCACTCAAATACCAACCAAACAAGGTCAAGTAATGGCTGCCGGTTATTCTCCAGTCTAAGTGGGTAAACATCAGAGTTCACTTTTTATATTTGGTGTTGAAAGCACTGAATGTGATGCATCTGGGGTAGACAATACACAAAGACACTGGTCTATGTAGCTGCACTTTATTAATTAGCTGGTCATCTGGTCTATGTTTTGGTCTCTAAGAAAAACTAGAACATTCCGAAAAATGTGACTATGTGACTGAAACTTGGGCACGCGTCCCGATGCTAACATTACCCCCGCTTTGTAAGTATTGATAGCATTAGTTGTAGTGTTAAGGTACAACAAAGAATATCCCATCATTTTAGCTCACATTTAGCTGACTATTTGAAGTGTTTATCTATTATATTTTTGGATTCTTTTACCACATTCCTGCATCGTTTCTGAACATCTTTAGATTACCACTGGATTTAGTTAACGACAGACAGGTGTGTTCAAAGATCAAAACATTTTTTGTACAGCTCCTCTCCCCTCTAGCCGTGATGTCACCCACTCTAAGTCTTAGCGAGCTCTCCCATTCATTCCTATGGGGCAAATGATCGCAGTTTTCTGCGATTTGCGTGAAAACGGTTTGGCAAATCTCTTATAAAAGACATAGCAACCCGATTCTGGTCATTCCGCACATTTGTGATGTGTGTTTTGTGTGTTTCGTGTCAACGCTGCCGGACGAGTAGTGTGACAACATTTGTGGCGGAAGAAGGAGAATAAGATGAGATAAGTATGTTGAATACTATACTGTACGTGGCTTCGCCAGTCACACAGAACTACACAACTGTTGTAAGTCCTTACTGCATTTCTTAAATAGAATGCTTAACACAAAGGATAAAATACGAAACAACATTAATATGATGGATCTCTCAACAGTTACTCTGAAGAGGATTGACCTGACAGGGAACCTGATCTCAGAGATTGAAGAGGGGGCGTTCTCCAAGCTAACCATGCTGGAGGAATTGTCTCTGGCGGAGAACAGCCTGGTCAAACTTCCTATGCTCCCCACCAAACTCATATCCTTCAACGCCAACCACAACCATCTCAAAACCAAGGGAGTCAAAGCTAACGCTTTCAAGGTACAAATACACATCTCTCAAACTTTTTTTGATTAATAACATAACATACTGGGCCAAGATTGCAGAAAGCTGTACACATTCATTAAACATGGATGTGAAAGCACTGAATGTGCTTTCACATCCAATCAATCAGATGCAACTCTTAACCTAAATTATTTGAGTAATTGTTAACAAGTGAATCTTTATGCTGATAATATTTTTCATCTCATCATATATATGTAATGAATGTTTACTAAAATGTTAAAGCATCTATAAAAGCCACGACTTTGCTAGACTTTACAGCCAGGTATGCTTTTTTATTTACACGTTCACTTTCCACACAGTGAAAAGAAAACTAATAAACAACTCATCTGAATCTTTTTATTTCTTTGCTTCCCCATCAGAAAATGACAAAACTGGTCAACTTGTACTTGGCAGACAACGAAATGGAAGCTGTTCCACACATCCCAGACAGTGTTCGGACCCTACATCTACAGGTTCGTATCTTTTGCTGCTAAAATAAAAATAAATAAATTGACTGCAGAGTCTTTGGAGACTCTCCAATAGTGGTTCAAGTTGCTGTCTTCTAAATTGATTATAAAACAGAATACAATCATGAATATACTTCTTTAACATAATGAGCTAGACATAACAAGCTGTTACGTGACATTGTTTCTATTTCCTCCAGAACAACAACATCACTGAGGTCAACATAAACACCTTCTGCAAGTCCAATGACACCTACTACCTACGGCCGAGCCTCAATGAGGTCCGTATGGACGGCAACCCTGTGGTTTTGTCCAAGAACCCGGACAGCTTCACCTGCATGAAGGTTCTGCCTGTCGGACGGTACCGCTGAGGCGACAGAAACTTTACTGTACCCCCTTTGTTGTTGATGAAGCATTGGGATACCGTGTTGTTCTGGATTTTGGGGTGCTGGTCCCATAATGGGAATAAACGTGACAATGTTTTTACTTCAACAAACCTACAAACAGTTTGTGAGATTGTCAGGTCAAAATGAAACCATTCACTGGACTGAAGGTTTAAAATGTAAGGACTTTCTCTACTCACGCATATTTCAGTTGTCGAGTCAGTCGAGTAATTGGATCAAAATCCCCTGAGAAGGGGTGTGAAAGCCTAAATGTGCTCCAAACAAGCATTGCCGGACCACTTAAAACATTTGCATTTCAACTAATCATGAAAGAAGTTTAAACACTTCCGCACACCTGGCCAATCACTCCGTATGTGTTTGTCAGATTGTCTGTTTTGCCAACATAGCCTTTGATTCTGCCATCAGAAAAGGGGCTTAAGAAGATGTTAATACATTGTGCAAACAGTTTGACTATATCTGAAAGATTAAGGCCAACTTTTCAGAAGACGTAATACCAGTAGAACAACTGTATCCCCTAAAATGAGTGGAGAGGTGTAAACACCTCGACCTACTAACAGTCCGACTCATGATTTCATTTTGACCTGGCGCTGTACTGCCTACAGTACATGAATGAAAGTACACAAACTCCTTGTGAGTTTGGACCAACACACACACATGCAGCAACAAGCAAACAGGCGTGCTTGTAACTACCAGAACTTATAGGTTCAAAACACAGGCCAATGTCTTCATATTCTTTGTGAAAATAATTCTAAAATAATTTTTGGATTTCTTTCCAAAAGTTACTTTAAGTCGTTAAACAAACAAGATATAACTAAAACCTTTTGGATATCTTTGCTGCTTTTGTTAACCTAATGAAGAATATTGTACAAGTGTTAACCCTTTCATTTTTAAGGTTTTACAATACAATTAAACAACTCAATGTTGTATAATATTACAACAATTAAAATGTTTTCAAGCCTTATAAAGCCAGCTCTGTTTTCACCTTGCTCATTGTCGGTCATCAGGAATTTCATTTGGACAGACGTCAATGAAATATCAAAAATAATACATGACCGAATTGCAGTCTTTGATTATGTGTAATATTGGTGCTGAATGGCATTTCAAAATGTCCATACTAAAAATATAGGCTGGCTTTGAGGCAAACACATAATGTTAAAAAAAACGTTTTCAAAACAGAATTTTAGTCTGACACAATCAAATTAAGATGTTAAAATGTTTTTGCTTATTCCAATTCAAGTATGTTTTGCATTTAATATATTTTCTTATGACAGTAGCAGAAAAAGCTACAGTATCTTCAAAACTAGATTACAGTCATATAAGTCATGAAAAAAGGTAGATTCTGAAATGGCACTTAAAGGTGCAAAGAGCCTTTGAGCATTATTAACAGTCCTCTTTATTTGTTGTTACATTTTTGTCATATGTAAACACTTTCTAAGTGTTTCTTAGAAAAATACTACAAATGAACAAAACATTGAGTGAATTAATTGAACTTTCAACTATAGCATTTTTTTTTTAAAAGGCCTCTTTATAAGGGCAATGGCCATGCAGATTTGTGCAGAATTTCTTAAGTAATTTGTGACTTAGCTTCACCTTTTTTATTTATAGACTGCAGTGAACTGGGGCACAATGTATCTATGAACTATAGTAATGTGAAAATTACTCTTTTTTTATTTTGTCTGCTTTTAAAATGTCTTGCTTGTGTCCCTAACTCTTCCCTTCCAGTAATAAATATGACTTAAGAAAGTATTACTGATGTGAATAAGACAGTGATGTTCAAGGAGATGTATGTGACATGGCTATGATTTAAAATATTTTAATAAAGTTACACTTTTTAAATTAAAATATTTATTGAGTTATTGTTGCCAAATACAAAACTTTCAAAAACTTATTTCAGATTAAGCTATCATTTGTAAGTTGTATTTAAAACTACTTGCTGATATCACAATTTTAAAGCCCCACCAGGAGCACAGCAAAAACAGAAGTGCATTACACCATTGCCCATGACTAACTGTAGAGTGTGCTTGTGTTGTGCATCTGTGTGCATTCAGTGATTGGCCAAATGCTTTTAAATGTCTGTGGTCTGTGTACATGGCCAAGTTGCCAGACCTCATCTGCAGTCCTTAACTGGCTGGTTAATGTTGCGGTTTAGCAACAGGAATGCAATGTATGAGAATTCTATGTGAATTTGTTATTCTTCTCAATACATGTTTATGTCTTTATGTCATTAATCATGAAAATCAGCAAACAAGGCACTGCCCACACTACAGCAGAATCGTTACAATGGGAATTATATTTTTTTCCATAATAACACTGAAGAAAATGCAACTAAAGCAAAAACTAGAGTTTAGAGCAAGCAGGCCACTTTGGAAAATGTGGGTTAATCTTCTTTCAGCACAGCAAACTTGGCAGAACTTGACATTCTTCAAGTAAACAGGAGAATGAGATCCATATTGCATCTGCGGCTTCACTTACCATTTGACATCTTGCTGCTACCCCTTCAATAAAGTCCCACTCAATATTACTCGATATATACCATGTCGACATTGATTCACACAAACAGCACTTACCTTAATTTTCATACTCTTTTATCAGCCAGAATCCAAGCACTTTACAAAAAATACTGACGTTGGAGGTGTCCTGACTGATGGACCGTCTGGTCTCAAATATTACAGGATGGACTGATCTCGTCCCCAACAAATAATGCAGAGATGTAATTTAGCAACAAGTACAAATATTTCCCTCATGTTTGTTATGCTTTTTGGGGTTTCCCCTTTCCTTTAGTGTGTTATATAGGTTTTTGTGCATGTAAATGGTCTGCAAAGGCTAAAATGCCAAAGTTCCCTACAGAGGGAGTTTCTCCCAACACCCTCCTCCCCTGCCTTAACGCCTCCATTGGACTCCTTTGTTTACTTCCGTAACATAATGACATCACTGTGCAACACTCTATTGGCTCGCACTCCAACACATTGTACGTGATCGGCTAAGGGGCGGGACATCTCTAAGCGGATGACCAATACAAATATCAACCTGAGAATAAGCATATTATGTCCCCTTTAAAAAAACAACTAAAGAAAAGCTGTGGCCATGTCATAAGGCAAACATTCTGCCATGTTTCCCAAAAATGTGATCAGTGGTGTTAAGGGACAAGCACCAACCTGGTCCAATCCTCTATATTTGTTGTGAGGACCAAAATGGTTTATCATGCCAATACACACAAATGGTGGAAAGCAGGTGTGTGTGTGGGTAAGGTTGCCAGATTAAGGTCCATTTAGGTGCAGGTGTCTCTTTAATTACCTGGAAGTGTTGGAAGGTTCTGCGCCGGTCCTTACATCTGTCTGAGAAGGTCCTGAGAGTCCTGAAGAACAGCATAAGGTCCCTGCTATCCTCCACCCTGAAACGACATTGAATGACATTTTTTTTTATGGAATGTTGATTATTTCAAATGTTGATCGATAAAATGTATACGAAATACTTGCGATAATGACAGCTTTTTCATTAAGTCATATTGAGTACATTGACACTCTTAGAATTCAAAACTGTGGTTTAGTCTTGGATCACGTTAGCAGAGTAGCAGTGTGTTCTCGAGAATGGGAAGGACACACGGAAACCCCCAAAAGGATGCTCAAGGATTAGCTTTTCAATCAAACATTTTCATTCAGTTATGCTTTCTTGGCCAATGCGCCTTTTTTAATACAAACTACAATTTACCAAGGCAGTCAGTCTTTACTGAAAAGGGTTACATTTTAAGACTTTTGCCTTATTATAAGAACATTATGGACGAACAAGGTTTAAATCACTATGCTTTGACTCAAATGCATTATAATTATTATGATATTTCCATTAAGCATAACTGTGTTGTATCTCCAAATGCAAGAGCAAACCAAACAAGCAGACCCATCCAAACTACCTATACAAAAACAAAAGTATATTACAAAACGGTTCTTCCTTATATCCAATATGCTGTATTTCACAATGCTATAGCAAAAAGAGCATTGCTCTGTCTGGTGAGTGAGCCTGGGATATTCTGTTACAGGTTTTCCAGAGTTTTCCATGGGGGCCCGGGGCTAGACGGCAGCCGGGTGAAGTTTCCAGACGACTGTTATTCCGCGCAGAGCTGATGGAAACATGGCTCACATAAAATGGAGCATTACCAAAAATACAAAGAGAGTGAGGGACTGATCGTTGGTTTGATATTGTTATTTTTTAAGTGATTTGGTCTAACTCCTTGTGTATTATTCAATTTGATTAAAGCTTCAGTGAACCAACTATAGTGGTTGCTAAAACCTTTTCATGTAGCGAGTTTGATGATGATTTGTGGGCTTTGAAACGTGGAAACATATAGGCGTTTATTAGTTTATCATCCAAAATGAGCAGCTACATGTTCTGGCAGCAAACCGTGGAAAAAAACATCAAATTAAAACAAATAACACTTTGACTAGAAGCTATTTTGGTTTTGATTGGAACAAAACAAATACTGAGCTCAATACCCAGTCCTGCAGACATTAGGGCTGCAACCTAAAATAAAAGTTTTTGAGTAAATTAAAACAAACTTATGTTGTTGAATGCACATTCAGCTCATTTGAAGTGTATTCACTGCTTCACTGAATGAAAATTAATAACTTACTCAGATTTGGTGTTGTGATCATCTTTTTAGTATGGCTTTGTCTGCTAATTTTCAGGTTCATATTTGTAGTTTGTGCTTCTTCTGTGACATGTCTGTCTCCATGCTTTAATGTTCAATTAGGTCTTTATTTTCTGACACTGCCTGTGCTGCAGCACCTCTGTTCACCCTCTGTCTGAAACCAGAGCCCTGTCTGATCTGATTAGAGTGCTAGCCTGACAGAAAAAACGAGGGGTTACGTATGGTAACCCTTGTTATATAAGCACAGGCGCAGCCCTCTACTGGACTCTATGGGTACTACCCCTTGATCATATCATGCAAGCATTCATCCACTGAGACTTCTATAAATGTAGCCGGCCCCGGGGCGGTCCTACCTGAAAGCGCGCTCATCTCACCGTATAAAAGGAGGCCTCGCCTCCTGACTGTCATCCTAAACCTCTCTTCAGCGAGCGGCATAGGACCGACAGGGCCCCGAGTAGAGGGCTCCGCCTGTGCTTATATAACAAGGGTTACCATGTAACCCCCCCCCCCTGTCCATAGGAAGACGGAGAGAGTCCCCAGTCCTGTATGGGCTCACTGTGCACCACCTCTCCTGAGTCCCTAAGGAGCACGGGGAGAGCGCAAGTGCCCCATGTCCCCCACACTCACTGACCCCTGACCCCGTGCAGAGTGTGTGTGGACTATAGTGTGGAGGGCTCTCCCCTCCTGCCCCTAGGCAGGCGAGGAGAGCCCTCCAGCCCCGTATGGGCCCAGTGCGCACTACGTCCCCCGGGACCCGCCAGGGGCCCCGGAAAAACGTAAGCACATTACGTCCGGGGAGGGGGTCAGATGCCCACTGACTCACAGCCTCCCCCCCCACCACCCCTCCTCACCAGTCCTGTGTTGTCCCAGCAAGCACAGACGATGAGAAAGAGCCAGACATGTCCAAGAGATAAAACTTTATGAAGGGGCCTGGCGTTGACCAAGACGCCGCCGTGTACCTCTACACTCAAACCGTTGAATAAGGCTATTGACACAGCCACAGCCCGTGTAGAGTGTGCACGGACCCCCGCGGGGCAGGCTCTCCCAGCCTGTCCGTAGGCATGTGCAATGCATTCGTAGAGCCATCCTGCCAGGCGTTTCTTGGACAGAGCTTTCCTGGTGACCCCACCCCCAAATCACACAAACAGCTGTTCAGTGCGTCTAAAGGCAGCCAGGCGCTCCACATAAAATGCTAGCACACGCACCGGGCAGAGGAGGTGCAGTTTAACTTCCCTGGCCCCACTATGGGGTGGAAGACTAAAGACTGAATAGCCCCCTGCATCGAGCACCACTCCCAAATACAACGCCTGTTGGTGAGGTATGGGGGTGCTCTTTTTCCAATTGATCGCAAAGCCCAACTTGGTTAGGTGTAGGATCAATTGGGTTGTGCAAAACATTGCTCATTACTATGAGGTAGTCCAGATAAAATAAAACTCATGCCATGGGCGCGCAGGGGCTGAAGCGCTGTGGCCACACATTTGCTGAACGTGCGTGGGGATAGGGAGTAGCCGAACGGTAATCTGTTCTACTCGTAGGCTATCCCCTGGAAGGCAAAACGCAGATACTTTCTGTGCTCTGGAGACATTTCTACATGAAAGTACGCATCTTTCAGGTCGATGGTGGTGAACCAATCGCCCGGCTGCACTAGCCCCAGTAACTGTTTTATAGTTAACATGCGTAATTTTCTGCAGGCAATGTGCCGATTCAGGCTTTGGAGATCTAGAATAGGTCTGAATTCTCTTGTCTTCTTGGGAACCAGGAAGTGCATGGAATAAAGAGCCTTTTCTCTGTGCTGAGGGTGCACGACAGACACCGCCTGTTTTTGCACCAGGGCCTGAATCTCTGCCGCGAGGAAACCCATCTCCTCCTGGGATGCTAGATTTACCTCTCGTATGCCTTTGAATGGAGGCAGGATTCTGCAAAACTGGAGTGAATAACCCTGTTTCAGCGTCCTGTCTATAACGCTGTGGTACTCCCTGGAGACCCATTCCGCCGCAAAACTCCCCGTGAAGGGAAGCCCTGCCCATGGAGGGTCGACACATAAAGGGCCGATTTCTTACTGAGGTCCCTGAACGCACCGCCGCACGCTCTTGTGTGAGCGCGCGCTCCGCCATAATATCCCCTTTACCCCTACAGTAAAATGCATTAATCGGAGTCTTTACTCTAGGCGTAGTGTGTTCCCCGACAGTAATACGCCGGCCATAATGCCCCTGCCTTGATAGCACCCCACCCGGCCGCTCTCTGCTGCTGCGGAGCCTGCCGGGCAGTCCGTGAGTGCTGGTACCGAGCCGGTTCCACGAGGTGGGCCGAAGAGGTGGAGGGCGCCGCTCCCTTCGTCTCGCTGCGGTGCCTGAGGAAGAGCCTGAGGAAGAACCTGAGGAAGAACCAGCGGTAGAATGCGGCTAAGCTGCACCCTCTCCTCCTCTAGGCGGCTGAAGCACTGAGTGACCGAGGTTATCGACCCGAAGAGCCTCTCCATGGACACGGGGGCTCCAAGGAGATCCTCTCGGTCCTTCTTGGATAGGGCGGTGAGCCCTAGCCACACGTTACGCGATGCCACTGTGGCCAAGGACATCACCCGCCCCGCTGCGGCGGCCACCCCATGGATCAGATTATTCATCTGACCAATGCAGCGGTCCGGATAATCGCTCCCGTCCTTAGGCGGGAGGGCGGAGGCGTTCGTCTGAGGGGTAATCAGGGAGACACCCAACACGGCGAGATTATTTGCCGCAGCCGCCATCTGTGCCCCGAGCCTGAACATTTTATCCAAATATTCTAAGGTGTCTCGGTCCCGTGGCAGCGGGGGCAGAGGTTTCTTTCCCTCCGCCCAACCAGCTGCCTGCGGAAGCAGATGGGCAGCCAGGCTCTCATTGAGGGGGGGCACACCGGGACACGCCGTGTCCGAGCGGCCCTGCACCCTGATGATACCTGCCATGGCTGCTAATGGGGCCTTCGTCTTCAATGGCTGCCGCCAAGTCGCCTCCACACACTGCCAGATATCGGGGGCGAGACGAAGGCCGGCAGCGCCGGATGCACCGGGCCGTAAAACCCCTGTCGAAGGCGGCTTACTGGCCTCAGTGGCAGCGGTGGGGGGAGCGGTAGGCCCACACACTCCGCCGCCAGGGTCATCACCGCCGGGAAGCCCAGACTCGCAGACCTGTGTGCTGGACCCTACTGGCCGCTGGACCCAAAGGTACCAGACAACGAGGCGTCCTCCGTGAAGTTCGTGAACGTGGCCACCCGGCCCCTCGGGATGGCGAACACGAATGGCACCTCGTCATCCTGTTCACCCATCTCCACCACCTCGAGGTCCTGATCCTCCGCCTCCTCCGGCGGGCCGAACTTCACCCGGAAATTATCCCCACGATGTCGGCGGCTTAGCCGAGGAATCATCCGGCAGGCGTTGCAGGCCGGCGACTGGCTTAGGCCGTCCTCGGCGTGGTCCGGCCCCAGGCACTGGAAGCACAGGCGGTGCGGATCAGCCCCCGCGATTAGACCAGGGCATGTCGGACAGGTCCGGTGTTCGAGGAGTGGTGAGTCCATGCTTTTCTTCTTTCTTACTTTTCTCGTCTTACTGCTCAGGTTGTTCAATCCTGCTCGCTGAAGAGAAAAGGATGACAGTCAGGAGGCGAGGCCTCCTTTTATACGGTGAGATGAGAGCGCATTCAGGTAGGCCCACCCCGGGGCCGGCTACGTTTATAGAAGTCTCAGTGGATGAATGCTTGTATGATATGATCAAGGGGTAGTACCCAGAGTCCAGTAGAGGGCGGAGCCTGTGAGAGATATAACTCTGCCCCTACCAGGGGCGGATCCACCGGGGTGGCAACTGCCACCCTAAGAAATAGCCTTGCCACCCCAGTTGGCATCTTTGTTTTGAAAGAAAAGTTGTGGCTCATCGGACATTTATGAGAGAAAATCTCTAATGTCCGAGTGCAAGTGAATGCAGCAAAAGACGCGAGCCTTGTAACCTCTCCCCCGGCCCTGGCGCGAGCTTGGAAATATGATTACCTGAGATTTTATTTGAACGGGGGGACAGCACAAAACGAGAAGCATTCGGACCCAAGCAGGCGGAAGGAATGAGGTATTTGCGGGCTTCAATGACAGAGAAGAGACATTCAGCATTGAATCAAAACACACTAACGCTGTTGATCTTAATCGGTTTGTGAGGCGTTTGGCTGAACAACATGGTAATCGTGGAACTACAGTACCATTCAGCTGTAATAGGCATGCCAACTTGATGCTTTGCTCACGGATGACTCGATGAGCATAAAAAAACTGTTAAAATGATGACCTTGTATGTGTGTAAATATTTTTTTTCTTTGTGGGGGTCTGCCCCCAAAAAACAGTTTTAAGTCCTGAGAAAGTCAAATAACACGTAAAACTACACTGCCCAGCCAAAAAAAAGTAACCACCTTGATTTAACTAGGCCAGTAGGTAAGGACTTTCCACTGGATAATTTATGTTTTAGCTGAATACACGTTTTTTTAACCCTAACTGATGCAGTTAGTCACTTCTTTAATGTTTGTTCTTTCTGATGTAAAGTCAAGGTTGTAACTGTTTGCAATAAAGTTGTGGGGCGCTGAACTGTTCCTTTGAATCTTGATACATGATAGTAATTACTTTCAAAGCTACTTTCAAATTTGAAGGAGGGTGAGCAAGCATCTTGAGGAACATTCATCATTAACTCCTCCAAAAAAATGGTTTATTCAATAATAAATGAATATGTGAATCATAACAGTGATTGGCAGCTGATAGGAATAATATGATTGTTAATAGTATCATATTCATACAGACAAACATCAATGAGACAGTTAATTAATGTACTTATTGCAACAGTCTTCATAGATTTGGTACCCCTGCTGGTCTAAGAGTGAAACAAACTTCATTAAATTAAGTCTGCCACCTTATATATGTATATGTAAGGCTTTACTGATGTGCCACAATAATGTCACCTAATGTTATTGAGTTAAAATATTAATATTGTGGCTTTCCAAGTTAACATTGATTGATATGACTGCAATTAAATCAGCATATACTTCTGCTAGGGGATGCCACCCTCAAAATCTCCTGCCACCCTCTTGCCACTCCATGAATATTTGTCTAGATCCACCCCTGGCCCCTACTAATTTACAAGGCAGTTCTTTTTTACAATTTTTCAGACAGACAAGTTAAAAGACCATCAGAAATATATGTATGTATGCTGTAATTGTGACCACAGCTTGAAACCAAAACGTATTTTTTTCGTCTGCAGCAATGACGAAGAAGTTTCAGTTTTTCATCATTTCTGTAGCCTGGTTTTCAGGTTCTGGTGGTAAAATTGGATATTGGTTGGTTGTTTGCTGTACATGTAGAACCTATATGTCACATTTACACTGCAACAAAGCAAGGCCAGTACAATAGACCATACACAATTAGGTGCATATCTATTGTTGCCACTGTTTTGAAAATAAACCAGTTAGCTTCAGAGCGGACTGATAACTCATCATGCTGTCCTGACCTCAGCACAGTTCAAATCATCAGTCTGGATCAGTGTTTCTTCATCTGCAGGCTGGGGGCAAAATGGTTCATCGAGCACTGGCTTGGATTCTCATGACAGGAGCAGCGCCGTCATGACAGGAGCAGCGCTGTGTTTTAATGGCAGATGTTCATAAGGAAGAACATTAATATGACATTTTTTATTGTAGCTCAAAAATATGCATAAAAAGCATTCCAACACTGCAGTGCTTAGATTATTATTTTATGTCACATCATCTGACAAAATCAAACCATAGCCTTACACATGTACACTCATTCTACAATGAGTCTGACTTTTGAGAAAAGCCAAAATGCCTACACAGAAGAACTAGACACATCTTATGTGACACTGATAGACGAGGCTTCTGCTTTTAATATGCAGTCTGTGTAGCCATAGTTAGTTTAAACACTAACAAACGTAATAAACCACTTCAGGGAGAGTAATGGACAGATGTGGAAATGAAAATAATGAATAATGAATAAAAATAACCAATACAAATCAGAGTGTCAGTGTTTGTCTTTAACAGTTCAGAGCAGCTTCTTTCAGCAAAGATTATCAATCTGATTTGGACTGTAAAACTATGACTGTCTCTCTCTCTCAGACTTGGAGAAGGCAGTAGTGTGTCAGAATCATTATCTCCAGTATTTTTCCATTTCTTTTTTGCCAGATTCTGCAGACTGGACGATAAAATCCAGATGTGGTTTGGTTTCAGATATAGAGCAAATCTGCTGCTCTGGTGTGTTGATCCACTGACAAAACGGACGCCTTTGAGCAGACTGTGGTTATCAGGAGAGACAATGCACCTGAGCATATACACACAACAGCTACAGCAAACGGGACTAGGACATCTTAACTTGGATCCATCATGAGTTATTAGATGCTCAGATGAATACTGATTAATTAAACAACAGCATTTGTGGTAAAATTACTGATTCTATGATGCACGTTGCTTCATCAGATTCTGAAATTTGGAAGTGCATGGTATTGTTTGGCAGTGTGAAAAGCAGTCAGGGTATGGTATAGTCAAGCATATGTTATCCATGTATCATTAACAGATTTATAATTTACAATCACAGATTTTCAGATGTTTTCAGACTGCCAACTAATTCCATGATCTTCCATTAAAAGTAAACTGTTCATTCCCTCTTTGCCTATCTTTTAGGAATATCTATTATAAATATATAATTTACTTTAACATCACTAAACCTGGCAAAAAAAACTGAGAAAAGACTCCTTAAATTATGACTTCTGGTGATGTTAAGGGTGGGGGGGGGGGGGGGGGGGGTGGGAAGGACAAATTGAGGCTTACAAATATGAGAAGACTGATCAATACCTCCATAATCTTCAGTGTAGTTAGCTATGAATCTTCCAAAAACCTTGTCCTGGACATAGTTTCTACAGTATAAACTGTGCAACAGTACAGTAGGCCCACACAAACTGCAGAACACCGAGGCTTTGGGAGCACTCAAAATAACTTAAAATGATTTAATTCCCATTTAACCTGTTATGGGGCTTTTTTCCCCCCGTTTCTTTTCTCACGAAACTGTGTCTCAGGGCTTCTTAAAATGTAATAAACTATTCATGTGTCCTACTCATTTAACGGGAAGAAATTCAGCTAACTGATGATATGAACCATGTTTATCCAAACAAAACACAAGTAAACCGGAACGAAGAAGAAGAAGAAGAAGAAGAAGAAGAAGAAGAAGAAGAAGAAGAAGAAGAAGAAGAAGAAGAAGAAGAAGAAGAAGAAGAAGAAGAAGAAGAAGAAGAAGAAGAAGAAGAAGAAGAAGAAGAAGAAGAAGAGAAAATTCAGTTTTGAAGAGAGATTGGGATGCAAAAAGAAACACAACGCAAGTAGTATAGAAATATAACGCCTACAGAAAGGATAATGTTGACCAAAAACAGGTACTTTATCATAATTTGTGGGAATTTCGAGAAAGAAAGAAAATAAATAAATCACAATTTCAGTTTTATTAGAACAACATTGTGAAGTCCACTTAAATAATTGCATAAAGAAGCAATTTTACGAGTTCCTGAAGTCATGTTAAGTGTTCATTTAAAACATTTGTCAACCAATTATAGCAATTGTTTTTATTTAAACTGAAATACTGTATCTTTCAAAATATATTACACTATATTCCACACAATACTTCTCACAGGGTTATCTGTTTGGCACAGTTTGGTACCAAACAAATAAAAAACAATAGTTGAGAGAGATTGAGGACAAGCAGAATATGAAATAGATCAGAGTGACAGATTATTTTAAGAATTGCTTCCAGTTCAGTACAGGATACGACCTGTCCTGCATATACATATAGATTTCTGTCTTCAAACTGAACATTTTAGAGATAAAATAAAAACAAGCCAGTTTAAAAAGGGATTTGATGATTAACAGGGTGAAACAGAGATTATTTGATGATTTATCATTTGTAATCCACTTGCTTTAACACAATGAATCATCTTCCCCTCTAGCGTAAAAAGCACCTGGTAGAAAATTAATGATTAATATTATTGCTGAGTAAACCTCCACAGACCAGACTGAGCCCAGATATTTTTCATCAGTCACAGCTGGATGAGAACAGGTGTGACTAATACTAATCATGGCTGTGCTCCAAATACAGGTGGGCGGGCCAGTGAGCTCAGCACAACCAAATGAAATGCAGCCTTTGTGAAAGTAATGATTTACAGTAAATGTGTGCCGTGAGAGAGGCTTATTGTTTGTGAGTAAAGAGCAGACTGAGAACAAGTGTAACTGAGGGAGTTCAGCTGGACCACAGCCGTTTGCAGTTTCACATTTTCTACTTTAATAAACACTTAAACTAAAACAGGCAGCTTCATCTTGATATCCAAAATTAAATATGGAGAGCTGGACTGAGCCAAACTGACAGCGTAAATAATTAACAACTCACTGGCCGCCAGGTTTCAGTCCAGAAACACCGGTCATAACAAACCAATTACGTTATCTATTTAAGTCAACTCTAAATCACATTTGATTAACTTCAGTTTAGCAGACCTTATACTCCACATGGCAAGGGATTTGCTCCCATTCAGCCACAAGAGCATTAGTGATGTCTAACACTGATACTGGCTGGCACAATCTTGAAAAAAATTAACTGATTGCGATTATTTTGACTGTAATTGCACTTTTGACATGATTTGCGTTTTCAGAAGAATAATGATTAGTCGCATTATTATTGAAATATATTATAAAATGAACATGTTTGGATTTCGTAAGAGCATATGTACCAAACATGGATTTTGGTTGTATATAATGTTTGACTTCTCTGCAGCACCACAATACTTTATTGATATATTGGATTTTGGGGAGTTCAAAACCAAAAAACAGGATTAGGATCACTTTGATATCCGATCAGATCAGGAAATCCAATCCAAGCTTTAATCTGGATCAAATCTTCAAAACGGGTAGTTCAAACCGACAACACAGGATTGGGATCAGTTTGATCCCAACAAACTGGATTATCCTGATCCCACCAGAGGGGTGGATTTCCAGTGGATTACCAGAGCGAAATGTACTGTACAATTTATTTTAAAATATGTTTCAATTTAAATTAGATGGCAAAGTTTGTTAACTGAAATAATACACAATTCTTAGCCTTCATGGGAAATACATTTTATTTTTTCCATTTTTGCTCACGTTTGTGGTGGCCTATTTTTGTTTTCAACCAAATGTTGATGACATAAATGTTTATGCTCATGAAAGTAACACAGCAAAGATTGTCAATCACAAATGTAATTTAGATTAAAGTAAAAATATCTTCAACAAAAAAAAAGTCCATCATCTGTCATCACCTTTCAAAAGTAATTGTGGATAACAGATGTCTCTGCAACATGGTCTCTTGTCTTGCTTGTATGATTTTTCACATCCACTAGATGGCGATCGGTAGGATTAAAGCACTGATATTCAGTATCTATTCATCTTGAAAAGTCGTAATCTGGATCAGGCTGATCCTATCCTGAATTGCTTTGAACTCCAGGGACAAAATCTGGCCGACTTGTCTGATCCTGGATCACAAAAAATGGGATTTCAAGATCGGATCTGATTGAGATTAAAGGTTTTGAACTCCTGGGCATCAGCACAGGAAAGTTACACAATTCCCCTGGCGGCTCTTATCTTAAAAAGCATTTGGTGATCTTCATTGGAAAGGGTTTTCATGTGAAATACATTTATTATTATTATAATTAAAAAAGTCCCAGACTCAGCTTTAAGATGTCACCTAGACAGGACAGTCCAAATACTTCTGGCCAGAGAAGCTCACATGATGTTTTATCACAAGCAAAGTCAGAAATTGTACATAAATGTGAGCATACCTTTAGTGAAGCTTTGATGTATTTCACACAATTCCTTTGATTAATTCATACTGATTATTACAAGTATTAACTAATTAATCACCAAGAGGTTGATCCCTCTGGTTATTCCAGATCATTGGAGATGATGCGGCAGAACTTGTACAGTTTTGTTAGTTCTTACCCAGAGAGGAAACTGCTAAATGGCTGCAGGTCGCTGGCATCGATCACCACATTCAGATCACTGATGGTCTTCTTCAATTGCTCATCCTTCTGCAGGACAAAACACATCGTCAACTCCTTCGTCGTTTTCTGTAAACCAGTCTGTTTTCAGAGTTAATTGTATCTATCTTTCATGAGGAGTGAGCTGGAACAGACAAAATAATTCCATAATCTATAGCGGATGATAGTTAAACTTCAATAAAAGCTACAGTACATTATAAGATTCATTATTTTAATACATTAAATACAAAAGTAAATACAAGCAACACTAGAAGATATATATCTGGTGTACCTTATAAACTGCCCTAAACCAGAATGTGTGTTTTTTACATGTTCTCTTGTTTGTACCAATCAAACAAACAAGATACAATATTTGTATTAGTGATCTTTAGTGTCAGTTAGTATGTTTCTGAACTTTGGACAAAGAGCCAGCTTTTATTGTTAGTCTAATGCTAAGCTATGCTTAGCTAGGCTAACTGCATCCAGCTCTTTACTGAGACAGAGACAGAAAAGGTTGAACTTTTCCTTTAAACATCCTTCTCTATATTTTTGGAGCCATAAACGATATCAGTACAACATCTGTACAACACTAACATAACATTTTAATGTTACTGGAAGTTGAACTTGCTCACATCATGTTCAATGGGGGGGGGGGGGGGGGATATACTATAATGTTTAATGATAGCCAGGGAGGAGGAGAGATTCAGAGAAACCAGCTGTTCTGGTGGCCCATCCAGGCAGAATAACAACCAGAAGACGCTGGACCAACATAAAGCAGGTTTACAGATTTCCCTACAATAAAACTAAATTACTCCTGACTGTACATAACAGGATATTGACTGCTTTTGAAGGTCACCCATCTTTTTTTTAAATATGTAATGATCCAAAATGTGCTTCTGACTGGCCCAATGGGGAAATCTATCCTTTTTTTGGTTAAAGGTTCCATGTCATGGCCATTTCTACTGATCATAATTCCATTGTTGAGGTCTACTAGAATAGATTTACATTGTTCAATGTTCCAAACTCACATTGGTTTCTCACAGCATCTCTGTATAGTCTGTGTATTCACTCTCTGTCCTACATGGCTTGTTGGAGCTCCTGCCCCCCCCCCCTCCCTGTGAGCACTGTGCTCTGATTGGTCAGCTCGCCCACTCTGTTCTGATGAGTCCACCACCGTTACAGCGGAACATCAGTGATTATGTGTTACAATGGCATTTGTTAGCAACCAGAAAATGACACCAGTAATGACAAACAGATGAGAATGCTGCGTGGGGTCTGGGTGACGTGTTGGCGGGACGTTTGCGCGGACAGTGTGAGCTGGGTTCATTTCCTGCTTGCTGCGTGGGGTCTGCGAGACAGCGAGACATCGTGAATGGGCGCGGGAAGGAGGGGGTGCTGAGGGGGCTTCAGCACCCCCATCTGCGAGGCTCCACTAGCACCCGCACCCCCTAACGCGGCGCACCTACAGTGTAAGCGCACTAAAGTTTCGCCGCTGCGAGGCTCCACTAGCAATTTCACTAGTTGTTGTGACTGTAAAATATCATGTATAGCTGCTTGTGTTTAGACAACATTTAACGAAAGAAGGGTTCTGCAGAAAAACATGTTTACATTTCTCAAAGTAAGGTATAAATAAAAGGATTGTTTTTGCATTGTTACTGTAACTCGGGCATCATATTTCAAAGGATACCCAGCTCTAACTGGAGGAAATGATACAACATATTTCTGGTGCACGAAACAATAAGAGGTGACGAGTAAAATATGAAAAAATGGCAGTCCTCTAATATTAACTTAGTCGGAGTGACCATAACATGACAAACACCAGCTCCCAAATCGGAGGGTCGATTGTCAGTCCCTGGTCCCTACAGTCGAAATGTCTGAGAGTCTTTCGGCAAGATACTGAACCCCACATTTTCCCTGTAGTCATTGTGTGTGATTTCTTTAGAAGTCTTTTTGAGTTTGGATACAATTGCAGCTAAATGTAATCAGTGTTTGGAAGAGATGACCAGTTGTTATTGTTGCCAGCAGCAGGATTAACCCAAATACTACTTGCCACAATTTCTTCTTCCAAGACAGATTGAATGACATTAAAGATGCAATTTCTTTTCTGACTAAATAAAAGGAAGAGTGCATTTTATCCCTGATCGTTGTAAGTAGCTCTCTTTCGCCCTCTGATGGGTGGTTCATGAGTGTGTTACCTGAACCCTTCTCAAAACAGCTGGTCTTTTAGTATTTGTTGTGTGCAAATCTACAGATTTCTAGACCTACCACTCAGAAACAAATTATGCTTGATTCAAAATGAAGTGTCAATGAAAATAAAAGGCACCATCAATTAAAAGATGAATAGGCACTAAAGTGTGTGTGCAAATAATACATGTGTGTGAATGCATTAATGTCTTATTATTCACACAGGTCTAAACAAAAGTTTCTGAAATCCGTGATAACCGGATAACATTTGGCACTAATAATAAGTATACTAGCCTAGTTACTGGAACAAAGATAAAGTTAGGATACACATAAATAAAAGAAATGGCTGAGGGAATTCTTTATCAGTCTTTTAACACTGAAAACAAAAGACAAGAATAGAGAGATATGGATTAAAACCACAAATACTAATATGCTGTTTTTGTCTAACAGAAACTTTATGATTGAAAACATTCAGAAAAAATTAAAGATCTAATCAAATCAACTCCATTTGTCCGATGCCTTGGTGAGGGGGTAATGATGGCCACATCGTACCAGAGATTCTCTGTTTCTGCAAAGGATGACTTGAACAATGACATGTCTCACCTTGACTGCAGAGAGCAGGAACTCCATCTGGAAGACCAGATCAGAGCAGACACCCGATACACAGAGCTGCTGGACCAGCTTCTTCTCACCTATTGGATACAAACACACCAGTGTGAGTACATTATTACATAAGAGACCCATTTAAAAAATTGCTCTGGGAGTTTTCTTGTAAATAAAACAAAACTTAAGTGTACATCCTGTGTTTCTCATCAAAACATATTGTGCATGTCCTTAAGCTGTAACAAAAGTGCTGAATGCACTTTATTCTTCGAAATATTTCCCAAAGCATGCGTTTTAAATATTTTAAATATTGTATTGGTTAAACTCATGTTGACATTATAACATTCTACAGCTTTCCTGCCTTTATTTGTTTGCTATTTCTCTTGCCGTGTTATAACTGCCATATGTGGATCAGTGTAATAGTGTAAACCAACAGGATGTGATTCACCATTGGTCAATAGAAAATTATTTTCAAAACATTGCTCGATAGCACTACTGGGGGTCAAATACTACACAACGTACCTTTACATTTTCAAAATGTGTGGCCAGGATCATTATAAGACTGGGAACAAGGTACTAACCTCTAATAACACTTCGGGTAAAAAAAAAGTTGAAATAATTTACTGCACATAATATAGAAAGTAATGTTCACATCATTTTTCTGATTCACTGATTAAAGGTGGGGTATGTAATTTATTTCAGAAACATTTTTTGTTATATTCCATGGAATGCTCTTAACATCCAGATAGCAATAAATATATGAAATGCTTTGACAATAAATCCATAAAAAAAATGTCATCTGTGGAAGCTGTCGTACTGTAAAAAGCACGACCAATCATCTGAGCTGGCCCGGCTAAAGTAACTGGATGGCCTACCTGCCTGTCAGCCTTCCATCTGTGCACAAACTTATCTCGTGCCCTCATTGGTCATGTGCGCGTTCGTGTGTGTTGGAGGAGGGGCTCTGTAAGGAAGTGGCAGATTCTTTCCGGTTGTGTATTTTCAAATTCTAGCGCACTCGAGCTGGTTTCTCCAAAATTACCTACCCCACCTTTAATCACTAAATCTATAAAAGGCTATTGTGTAGATAGCGTGGTGCTCATACTTTTTTTCAGAGTCTTGGTGCAGCTTTTCAGACTGATGCCATTCATCCGTGTCTGCAGCTTCAGATCCTCCTCCATCTCCTCCACCTCCTCCTTAAGCCTGGACAGCACCTTCTCTTTCTCTGCTCCATGTTTCTGTCCACAGATATACGACCTGTTGGGACAGGTGACAAGCCATTCATTTACTGTCATGATGGTTGAGCACTTATTGAACATGTTCTACTTAATCTGATGCTTCTGCAGCACCTAGGTATACTTGTATGTGTACAAATATTACAGTTTGAAAAGTGAAAACGACTGTGAGAGAGATTTAAACTTTTAAAATAAAAATGAAACTCACATTGCATCCTGCATATGTCCCCTGAAGTTGAACGATATGTCCTTGTGGTTGTCCTGCAAGTCTTCAACTTCAGCCTGGAGCTGCTCGATCTGGGCTTCCAGCACTCGCACCTCCTCAATGTTCTCCTCGCTCATCTTCTCCATCATCCTGAAGGACAAACACAGACTGAATAAATACAAATCGTTTAGAACTTTCACTGGCTGAAGTTAGACCAATACATACAATACAATCGAAATGGCCAATAAGACCACTGTCACCAAATGACATTAGTATTGTACTTTACATTTGATACTCTGTAACAAATAAAATACCTGTGTTTTTACTTCAGTCAAAAAGTATTAGCATAATGTACCTTGAGTAACCATTATGCAAAATGACTAATTTCAGAATAAACATATAGCAGTACCTGGAAATACTTAAGTAGGGTACAAGTGACGCAAAGTAAAACTTGTTTTAATGTAATGTCATTAACGTTACATTACGACTTGTTTATATACCTGGTTAAACTTAGAATTAAACAGGCTGTTTCCCCCACATTAGTTATGAATGCATTTCTCCTCCTCTCAAAAGTTTGCTGAACATATTTAATTTATAAAAGAAATTCACTGTGAAGGGGTTAACGTTTATTTTGTATTATTCACTACAGTAACTTTAGAGCATTCTAGCTAGCTAAACTTACGAAGGCTTCAAAAAGACACTAGATAAAGTCCAACTGTCAAGTCTAAAGTTAACTTACCGTATTGGTCTTCTTTATAATGTAAATTGAATTAAATAAAAGTGAATTTAGTGTATTTAACTCTCTTTTCCTCACTCTTATTTCTGACAACCAAAACAATTTGGAGACTCGCGCCCTCGGACCTTACCACGTTCCCCCTAGAGCAGGGGGGAGAAACTATTTCTGTGAGAAAGCGTCACACGGTTTTCCTATCTAGAGATTCAAGAACTGATCATTTTAATGTAAAGATCTGTATTTTAAAAGTACATTAGCTATGTATTATTGTTAATATGTACTAAATAAAAAGTTGTTCAAGCTGGAAAATATGAGGTTCCCCTTTACATCGAAGCCGTATCTGTCAGCTGTTGGTAATCCTGAATGATTACAACGTTTTTTAAGCTAATTAATAAAGATAAACAAATATTTCGACATGATTAACACTGATAAATAAATAATTGTATTTATTAATTTACCGGTATCCCTTTCTGCGTTTATTTTCGTTTTTTCTAGAGCGGTTATTGTATATCACACAGCGGAACGTTTCGCTTCTGCGGAAGGGAACAAGCGCGGAAAGGAAAGACTGCAGGAGTGCAACCCCGGACAGATTTACCGGTAACACCAGCTGGATACATGTGAGGTAAACATTTGTTGGTTTTTCTGTCGATATAATTTAAATCAGTGGTTTGATCTAGAATCTTCGTCTCAGTTATTGGTGAATTTATTTAGATAAGGTGGTTTATTTAGACTGTGTACCGCTGTCTTAGTTCCTCCTAAGATTTCGAACTTGAGGTTTTTTTACACAGGGCTGTCTCTGTCTTACTAGCTGCTGGCTCACACTCACCTGCAAATTGCACTATATTTGCTTAAACACATTGTTTAAAAAACTTCTATCGAAACTGTATATACTGACCTAAAGCGTATTCATGTATACCAGCGTATACCACTGTTTATACTGTACATGTCACATCTTTAGTCTATGCACGTTTAATATCATACATTCATCAGTTTGTTTCTGTATGTAATGTCTACTTTTAACATGTTTATGCTTAACACCTCTCTGTGTATGTTATACTTATGCTTGCACTGCCTACTGTAACTGTTACTGTTTAATCAATCCATTGTTTTATTTAAAGGGCAGAGTCACCATGAGACCATTGACCATGAGTCACCATTAGAAATGCCAATTAATCTACACTCAAAAGTGTCATTGAGTACATTTCTGGTTGATTCACCTGTTATTGACCTTTTAAACATATTTTTGGCATTTTATGTTACATTAAATTGCACCCATGCATGTTGTATTGATGAGCTACTGAACAGAGGACTGACTGCTGGTGTTTGTTGTGTGTGCAGTGACAGTGTTGTCGTGGATACAGCGAGATGCAGCGGCTTTATGTTGGTGGGTTGAGCCACACAATCACTCAGAAGGATCTCAAAGATCGGTTTGGAAAGTTTGGACAAGTGGAGGATGTGGAGCTCCGGACCAGGAAGGACGACGAAGGTGAGGAGTCAAATGCATGGTTGGACTCTCAAACATTATAATTACAGTTAGATATTTAAATTACATTTAATTCTGCTCACTATCATGCTGTATTTTATGTTGCACACAATCTAGTATCCACCCTTGTCAGTCATTATTTTGTGATATTTAGAAAAAAAATCTGTTAGTTGCATTTAGGGAAGCTCTTATAGGTATTTTCGCATTTTGTAGTCAATTATATTGTAAAAATTACGCTTATTATCGTTTGAAAGACACTTTTCTAGTACTGGTTATTGCTATAAATTATTTTAATTTGTATTATTTTTAACCTGAATGTGTTCTGACTCTTGTTGCAGGTGTTCCTTACAAAACCTTCAGCTATATTAACATCAACATTACAGACGCCGACCTAAAGAAATGTAAGTGAACTGAGGCATCTGCACATTGGGTATCATTCATCCTTATTCGAATGAAAACAGGAACAAATACTTTCAGTGTGGGTAGATAGAATACTCTTCATAGATAATGTTCAGTATCTACAAACAAAAAATAATCGGATAAATGGCTGCACAATACTGGTTCTGGAAAATTATTTTAAAATGTTGATTTATTGTAGTGTGTTTAACCCTGTGTTTACCATACCTGACGTCAGAGCTTGCGTTGTATCATCAGTATGAGATCAGTCCGTTTGCTCTGCAGGTATGACGGTGCTGAACAAATCCAAATGGAAAGGAGGAACTCTGCAGATAGAAACGGCTAAGGAGAGTTTCCTGCACAGGTGCATTCACGTTCACCTCATCATAAAAGTCTTCTCAGTCTAACATTAACTCAATCACTATGGGGCAGGAGGAAGTTGACATATTCAACCACCAAATTGAACATTAATTTGTAATATTTATATCTTTAGACTGGCTGAGGAGCGGCAGACGGCAGAGCAGCAGCGCCTCCTGCCGCCTGCAGCAGAGGACCAGAAGCAGAAGATGCTGGACTCCCTGAGCAAAGCCGGCGTGGAAAACTTTACCATGAAGGCAGCGGTGCCGGGGACAGAAGTACCAGGACACGAGGTACACTCATTTACAGCTTTATTTTTGGTGCCAAAAAATAACTAATAACAGCTGGTCGTGTAAAAAAAGTTCTTTCTTGCCCACAACTCTACCCAATTTAATATTTTCTTTAACTGGTTTAGCTGTTTTAATCAAAGTCATTGACATCTAAGGCAAATCCTGGCAAAAAACATTGTTCTTCAGGCAGTAGTTCCATGACATGTGTCTTTTATACACTCTTGTCTTGTAAAAAAACTCAAATACTTATATATAATATGTAGGTGTTTAATTTCGTAAACTTTGTCTACTTGAACCTGTATTCTTTTCCAAAATTACTAAAAGTTAGAATAAGATAATGCCTCATTTGCATATTGTTACATACCATTTTTGAAAACTTGTAACATATAAGTAATTACCAAAAAATCAACTGTTAACTTACCACTCTATTCGCCTGTAGTGTCTCCCATGAAAGCCCAAAAGCAACAAGAAGGATGAGAAATGGGAAATATCTGCTGTTACTGTTTGGTTGTAAGATTCATTAGTAATCAAATAAGAAGACATGCTGTTAATGTCTGCTATTTAATTATTGCTGTGAAAATGGGTTGGATGGAGAAAGTGATATAAGAATAAAGGTGATGACTGTCTTCATGTGCTCTCTGGTTTCAGGACTGGGTGGTGAGTAAATTTGGACGCGTGCTGCCTGTGCTGCAGCTCAAGTGTCAGAAAGGCAGCCGCGCTCGAACCCTGAAGTACGACCCGTCCAAATACAGCCACAACATCCGCAAGCTGGACCGCCCCTCCGCAGACCAGTCCGCCTCAGACCTGCCCACCCCGGTGAGTCAGCTGACCTGGGAGCTGCAGGGGGGCGATGACGACATCAGCAAGAAGAGGCGCGGAGAGTTTCCCGCATACGAGCCGCCGAAACGCAAGAAGAGCCGGACAGACGCGGTCAACTCACTGAAAGCTGAGGGCAAACCCAGGTAACCATGGGAGGTTTTCCACTCATCCGAGAGGTCCACATGTTATTTTTAGAATTCCTGAACGTTTCAGTTTGTTTCTGTGATTCCCAGATGTTTTCAGTCTTATCTTAAATTCTCTGGAATCTCTTTTAAGGTCCTGCTGGATTGTCAAATTCCCCAAATCGTCCAATGGTTTCTGGGCTTCTCAGCTAATTCCTGACATGACATATTCTCCAAGTTATTTTCAGGATTCTCAAAGTCGCAACCATGTTTATTGGACTCCCAAATGTTTCTTACGGTTTCTTCTCATTTCTGACGCCTGCTGGTCTCGGGTAATACACATTTCAAAGTCCTCTTCAGGATTCTCAAAGCTCTCCATCAGTTTCTTGGATTTTCAAATCTTTCTTTCTTTTCTTAAATTCTAATAAGTTCGTCCTCGATTCCCCAAACTTTATAGCTGGCTTTTGATTTGCTGGGATTCTCAGTTCCTGCTGGTTTGTTGAATTAACAATTGCTCACACTGATTTATTTTATATTTTGTTTTAGGTGGCTCCTATGATTCTCATTATCCAAAAAATGTTATACAATTACAGAACCCCATAAATAATAAAGCCCTATTTTTAAGCTATCGGCAAACATCAAACATGTTTTACGCCAAAATAGATTCTGTATTAGGTAATCAGTGCCAGGTGGGAACAAAACAGAATCACGTGGGAAATAGAGTCTAGAACTATTTCAGGTCAACTTAAGTCAAGATCACTCAATCAAGTTCCTGGAAGTGTAGAAGTATGAATATGTTTAGTCTATTGAGTATTTATATTTTTTATTTTCATCCAAGTGTTATTGTACCCCTATCATCATCACGCTGTCTCCTCTGTTGTTTTCCTGTCAGACTGAAGCAGAGCGTGGACCCTGTCGCTCTCACAGAGGCTCCTCAGGTCACCAACGGGCCTAAACCCCCCAGCGCAGTCAGACCGGCTCAGAGGAAGGGGCCGCCTCTTACTCTCAGTGACATCGATTCAGACGACGAGATCCACAGAATAGTGGCAGTCCAGAGCTCCTCCCATAATGCACTGCAGCAGGAAGAGGACGAGGATAAGCTGGAAGTGGTTGGACTGGATTATTTGGTGACGCCGGGCCGTGCTCGTCAGCAGCAGAAAGGTGACGGCCGTGTTTCAAACATTAAGTCCATCTTTTGAGAATTATAAATCTTTTTTGCATTTGTCTTTTAAAGGAGCTTCTAAGAAAATCTTATACCAATATTTATAGTTTTTTATTTATCAAAGAAATTGTGACCATAATATATACTGAGCGGGACATTTCACGGTAAGAAAAATAACTTGTAATGAAAACACTGCAAGTATATCTTTGATAAAAAGTGAAAATATTATCTGATTTATAGAAATGATATGTAAAGGAATGAAAATGGGGGAATGTATTAAATTGATAAATAAATAAGAAATCCTTTCTTTTTTATTATTATTATTGAAGATGAACCCATTTTCTTTTATGTGTGTATATATACAATTGGTTCAATTATCGTTTCTTATTTTTATATATATATAGCAGTTATTTAATAAGAAACTATAATTGAATGAATCAAAAACCGTTTTTTGTAAATGTTGTTGAAATGGGACAAACTGTGCCAGAACAAGCTTCTCTTTGTGATTTCAGGAGGTGATGAAGAGGAGAATGACTACGACTCTGCAGACACAGATGAACTGTTGGCCTCCAGGAAACCCCCTCCTCCTCGTTCTTCTTCTCCTCCTCCTCCTCCTCCTCCTCCTCCCCAGGAGAGACCGACCCTCACGGCAGGAAACGTCTCCGGGAACAACACAGACAGGAAGAGAAAGACCAAGAAGAAAAGTAAAGCTGGAGAGGAAGAGGACGACTCAACAGATGCTGAAGAACCCTCCTCACAGAAGAGAAGGGATGCTGGGAAATTAAGTTCTCAGAAACAAAGCAAGAAGAAGAAAGTCCTCCCTGTTGTAAAACCATCTTCCTCAGAATCAGAAAGTGATGATGAGGAGGAGGAGGAGTGTGAATCCGCTGATTCCAGTTCAGATTCTGATTATGAAGCCATGTTCTCTAACGTCACTCGTCTGGAGATCTCCCTGGCTGATCTGCAGAAGCTAGCTGAAGAATTCCAGGATACTTCTGAGACTACAGCTCCCAGCAGCCTCAGCGTCTCTGAACAAGAAACTAAGCCCCCAAAGAAGGGCACCACGCCGGAGGAGATCCTCGCCGCCCTCATGGAGGACGACAGCAGCGAGGAGGAGGAGGAGCAGCAGCAGCCGAAGAAGATGAAGAAGAAGAAGAAAAGGAAAGCAGACGCTACAACCCAGCTGCTGCCGGCCTTCAAGGGGACGAAGGCGTTGAACGAGGGGTCGGAAACAGAAGAGGGACAAAAGGAGGAAGAGGAGGGAGAAGGAACTGAGGTTAAAAAACTAAAGGTGGACCACAAAGCAACTGGCAGCAAAATGAATGGACAGAAACACACAGAAACCGAGAGCAGTGAGGATGAGGAAGAGGAGGAAGAAGAACCGAAGAAAAAGGAGGCAGTGGTGAAGAACATGGCTGAGAAAGCTGAATCAGTTTCCTCCTCCAGCAGTGATGAGGAGGAGGAGGAGGAGGAAGAACAGGAGAACAAGGGGAAGGTGTTCAAGACCATGGCTAAAAAAGCTCAGAAAGAGTCCTCCTCTTGCAGCGATGAGGATGAAGAGGAAGAGGAGGAGGAGGTGCTAAAGGCAAATCAGACTGTTCTTACATCTAAAGCTACAGCAGCTTCATCCTCCAGCTCCTCCTCCTCCGAAGACGAGGACGAGATCCTCCCTGCTAAAGCTGCAGTGAAAGCAGCACCTCCCCCTGCTCCTCACAGTGAGTCCTCCTCCAGCGAGGAAGAGGAGGAGGAGGAGGAGGAGGAGAAGCAGGCTCCTCTCCGGGTCCCGTTAGGGGCTAAGGAGGAAGAGGCGCGCCAGAGGAAGGCCAACATAAGGAGGCTGGCAGCTGTCCAGCAGAGGCAGAAAGAGACGGAGGAGAACAAGAAGCTGATCCAGGGAGCGCTGGCCAACCTGGTGAGGAGAGCCCGTCTGGGCAGAACGGCTTGAGCTCTAGAATAAGTTCAGGTCTTTAAGATGTTTAGATTTAGATGAATTGACCCAAAATGTGTTTTTGTTTTTACAGCAACTTACACTTAAAGACGGTACACCAGATGTTGACATGAATTAGTGTCCCAGCTCTCAACAGTGAGAGTGAGGAAGAAGGAACACAAAGAAATGATCATATAAATGAATGAAGCCACTAATTGAAAACAATTATTAAACTTTTACAGAGGGAAAGTTGACCTTGGAAACTTTTCAGATGAATTAAGTTTGCATTAATATGAATTGTATATTATAATCCTTTATAGACATTTTCAGTGGTTACGTTGGCAGACACAGAGGAACATTAGCATGCAGTCTGGCTTTTGGAGGGGTGTACCTTTCTAGTATTTGTTTGTGGTGCAAAGCCACAAACAAGCAAGTTATTAAAGCTCTAATATTTAAACTAAAAGGTATAAAGATTGAAAACACACCGATGTACCAACTGAATGTGTCAAACAGCCATACCTTCAGCCTGGTGGCCTTCATCAGAGCAGCATTAAACTGAGCATTGTCTGTAACATGGCAGCGTGTCTAACACACAGCATTTCCCTTCATTAGGATGCTCCAGCAGCAGGAGCTGGGAAACACATCGTCTTCGGCTCTGATGATGATGATGATGATGATGATGATGATGATGATGATGAGGAGGCTGACAGTGATGATGAGCAGCAGACAACTTCAGAGATCAAAACGCCAAAGAAGACGCTGTTCCAGGACAGCCAATCAGAGACCGAGGCACCGGGTCATAAGAACACCTCGACAAAAGAAAAGGTGAGAGAAAAGTTACTGATGTTATTAATGTTCAGAATCTGCCCATGAATTTATGTAACATTCTGTATTTATTCATTATCAAAAACAACATTCAATCAGGAATACTCAGAATATGTATTATGGGCCATAGTGTCGAGTGACAATCATTTAGATGTTCCAATAATATCAATTCTGAATGCCTGAAACACTTTTAACCCTAATAATCAAAAATGTAAGAAATAAGAATTATTGTTGAAGTTTTCTACAGTCACCTTGCTGTCCTATGATACTAGCCAATAATAGAAAAGTAAACATTTACCTTGTAACAATAACCTAAAATGTTATGTCCTTAAAGCTCTATAATTGTTCCACATTTTTACTGAATATTGATATTTTTAATATATTTGTCAGTAATTGTAAATATTCCAGCATCTTGACAACACTAATAGCAACACATCTGAAATCAACTCCTTAATCATCTGTTTTTGAACTGTGTGTGTCTGTGTGTCAGAAGCTGTCGGGAACTCATCTGTTTGGCAGCAGTGAGGAGGAGGAGGATGCTGATGAAGAGGAGGAGGATGGCAGCAGGTTTGACATCAGGCCTGAGTTTGAAGGTCGAGCAGGACACAAGGTGAAAAAAGGAGTTCACACATATATCTGTTTTCATTATATTCAAGTTCTATATATTATTACAAATGACATCAATGGCAAATCAATAATTGCTGGGTGTGTGTGTGTTGTCCAGCTGATGGCGCTGCAGTCCCGCTTCGGGAAAGACGAGCGCTTCAAGATGGACTCCCGCTTCCTGGAGCAGAATGAGGACAAAGAGGAGGAGTCAGGTGAGGCTGGGGGGCTCTTTGGGTATAGCTTCGAGCTAGATAGTTCCTTCACCTTTCTGCAGAGGTCAGGTATGCTCACGCTCATTTCCTTATTGGTCCATTTGTCCTTCTCCCACACAAGATTTATTATTTTTGGACAACATTTATTTTTATTAATTTCATTTTCATCTTGTTTCTTTCTCAGATAAGTATGTGTGGGTGTATTTTTGTAATTGATCATAAAGGCTCATTCAGGAGCTTTCCAGTCGTGAAGCTAAGAAAATAAACGTTGTCTTTAGGTTTGCGTCAAAATATGAGTTGTTGTCTAAAGAAATGAATACAGTAACTTCTCGTAAAGATTTGGAATTTTCTCTGTCAGTGCGAGAAGATATTTAGGCTTGAGTAGAACTAGGCTTAAACATATGCATTTATGATGTATAAAGAGAGTCGTATTGTAACCCTGCTGGAGACATTGTCCATCTGGACCACTTATTGCACTGAAGGGAAAGCTGTGAACTCAACTTCTTGTTAAATAAAGCGTGGGTTTGTGATTCAGAGAAGAAAAAGAGCGGGACCGAGGAAGAGGAGGCGCTGGAGGAGGAGAGGAAGAAGAGCCTGTCCATCCTGCAGAGTGTCCTCGGCATCAGCCAGCACACCTCCAGCAGCAGCAAGGCCACCAGCAAGGCCAAAACCTTCAGGTAGCACACTGACTCACTCACATTCACACAATGTGGACACGTTTCATCTGAAATAGGAAATAAATCCAAATAATAAAATGTGTGTTTGCAGAGATGTGTCAGCGCTGCACTACGACCCCAGCAGAGAGGAACACGCTGCGTTTGAGACCAAGACAGAGGAAACCAAGAAAGAGAGGTAAACTCACCGATCCATGTCATCTGCTCGGACTCTGACCCAAATAACTAGACATCTTTTATAGGTTTAAGTCTGCCAAAGACAAACCACTCAAATAATCCAATCCAAATGTACAAAAAGGTCATCTTTACCAAATACTTTTATGCAGGAATGAGTCCTTAAACAAAGAAATAAATTAGTATTTTACAACTTCTTGATCCCTAATCTGGATTTCAATGGATTCCTCAAAGGGGTACATGGTCAGATGCCCAGTACTCGAGTTGAGGGGGGATGGCATCCCCCCTGAAATAAAAACGGTCAAAATCATCCCCCTTCTAAAACTGCCATTCCCCCTTTCCATCCCTTATGTAATTTTATCAATGAACTGGTATTACTGCAATTTCAACATTAATTTTGCGCATTTTGAGTAAAATACTGTGGGCAACGGAGCATGCACACACGCAATGACATTTTTAGCAAGTCACTGACGCTATACTATGCGAGTGCCCTAGAGGGCGCCAGAGCGCCGTGATGCGCCTGTTTGATCGATGCCAGAAGCGCAGGTAACGGTCATCACAATGGCCAAGCAACCAGGAGGACAACGCGATCTGAGGGACTTCATATTTAAAAATACTAAAAATAACATCTCAGGTAAGCCAAGAATCAGTAATCTTAGTCATTACTCACTACTTTAGTCACCAAAGGTGGAATTTATGGACATAAGCAGCAATAACAACTTAGTTTGGAGTTATACGTTTTTCTCTCGTGTTAGCTAGCTGGTAAGACTCAAAAGAAAACTGTTGATGAAATGATACCACCAGCACCAGAAGAGCTGAAACCCCTCCTTCAAGCAGTGAACACTCTAGTCATCTCCACAGCTGAGTGTGAACGTGAACGTGGGTTTAGTCATGGTTTAGTCAGATGAACATTTTAACCACAACTAGAAGCATGGTAAAAAGCATGTCAGCCTTACTTTTCATCAAGTGTGTTGGCCCTCCACTGAACAAGTTCAGACCAGAGGTATATGTCAAGACTTGGCTTCAAAGCCATTGCTTAGCTAGCAATCCGAAAGCAAGAGCCAGAAAAAATTGAGACCAAAAAGCATGATTATTAAAATCTTTGGAAACTTCTATGAGATGGGGGAGAGTGGAGTAGGCAGCCATTGACAACATTGGTCCTATTTTGTATTATCTGTATAATCTTTTAATATATTTTCATATTTTGTTAACAATTTCAATTTGCACTTAATGCCCTGTTAAAAAAAAGTAACATTGGGAATGTTAACATCAAATATTTGTATTTGAACTGCAATAACATGCATGTTGTTTTAGGAGTATAATAATTATCTTTATGCTGGTTGGTCTCCCACCCTCGGCGGGTTATCAGCACAAATGATGTCCCCATATGATAAAATCCACCATCCCCCCTGATTTTATTTTACAACTTGAGTACTGCAGATGCCTGAAATACGTCGAGGTTGTCTTGTTCTATTCTATGAAATAAAATAGGTCCCTGGTTGAAGCTTTTACAGTATGTGCCTTTTAAAAACGGCGGTTGCTCACCAGTGGCTAAAAGGTTGCTGGGAACACACTTTAAAAGGCTTGTTGAGTTTAAACTCACGGCATGTCAATCTTCCCAACGTATTATATCACCACACTAAGAGGAAGGACTTTTGCAGAGGGTGAAGTCATGTGACTGCGGTGTTGTTCAATTTGTTCCTAACATATCTCTTTCACTTCTGCTGATTTCATTGACTCTTAAAAAGCATAAAAGGTGTTGAAAGTATTTTGAAGATGATCTTGCTGAACAAAACCTGTATGCAATATAAATGTTTGTTTGCCCGAGAGCTTATTATCTGCAATAATCCAAGATCTAATAAAAAAAGATCACAATGCCTTTTTGTCGAAGCAACCAGGGTTATAATAACTTCCAGGTTGTTCTCAAATAAATCTGTCCTCCCCTCCGCCTTTTATTATCAGCTCTCCCTGTACTTCTGTAAAACGGCCATGTGATCTGATGTCTTCACAGTAAGGCAGCCAGGAGGAAGAAGAGGGAGGAAGCTCAGAAACTCCCGGAGGTTTCTAAAGAGATTTACTACGACGTGTCCGGTGACCTGAAGGCCGTGTTCGGTCAGACAAAGGAGGAGGGGGAGGAGGACGCTGTTGCTGTTGCAGAAAAAGAGGAGACAAACTGGGACCAAGAGGAAGAAAAGAAAAAAGAGCAGGAGGAGGCAGGAGAACAGGTCGAACAGCCGACCCCGGAGTCTTCGCTCCTGTCAGCTGAGAAAGAGGAGGCGACAGGATTTAAGTTCTCTTTCTTCGGAGACGACGCAGAAACAGGAAGTGGAGAGACAGGTAGGTCTTATCTCAGATATTTACTTTGACTCTCAGAGAGATGATTTCTTTTAATACTTTTTATATATCTGCCAGCTGAGTACAAGATAGAGAGCATCCAGGCGCCAAAGCTGTCATGGCAACAAGACCCACGTTTCCATGACAGCAGCTCAGATGAGGAGGAGGAGGAGGAGAAGGGGCAGGAGGAAGAAGAGAAGACGCAAAGCAACGTCATCGCCAAAATGTGAGAACATTCCGATTGATTCCTGTAAACTGCTCTATGTATTCAAATTCCTCTTTTTGTTTGAACTATTATTCTAACAGCTTAAAGTAGAATTCACCTGCATGGATAGGCCCGCTATCAGTCTGTTTCTAAACTGTGTCTGTGCACAGAGAGGAGACTCCAACAAAGACCGGCCTTTTCTTCTTCTACCCTGAAGACAGCAGGCTGACCGGTAAGACGAAGATGACACAAGAAGACCTTGTATATAATATATATATATATATTATGTGTGTGATCCCACAGACACTGTTAGATGTTTGCCTGGTGGAAAACCTACAGAGCAGATAACAAAATGATTCTGAAATGTTTCTCCCTGTGCTTCCTCCATCAGAGGGTCCCAAGTTGTTCTGCCGCCCCTCTCAGCTGGAGGAGCAGAAGGAGCAGTGGGAGGAGAGGAGGACCGAGCTCAGACAGGTGACCTTCAGTTTCAACTTTTCAGCCATTCTGTCATTTAGGACAAAATAATTCAGAGCTTTTCTTCTACTCGATAAAACAGCTGGATTGTATTTGTTGTCAATATGCTTAGGTGTTGTTTAGCGCTGCATCTAACGATTATTTGTCATTTTTGATTAGTCTTCCAATTTGTGTCCATAAAATTACACAAAATATGAAAAAGGCCATCTCAGTTTCTTTGAGTTGAAGATCTTTACATGTTCATTTTGATTTGTACATGTTTACAGAAGTAATGCTTTGTTAACATCAAACTCAGAGTTGAGTTTGGGAACATTTGTTAAAGACATTTCTATTTTTTGTTTCTACAGGAGTATCGCAAGAAACACAAGGATGCCCGGAGGAAGCTGAAGACCTCTGTAAAAAGCTGAGGATTATGGGAGGTGAAGTCTCATTGTTTGGGTTTCCCCTCACTGGTATGGACTTTAGGAATATTCATCTCCTTTGTGCCGTTTCGTGCCCCAGACTGGTTTCCACAGTCAGCAGGAGAGACACCCACTGGGAAAGTTCAAGATCATCTATTACTTTTTAACCTGGGAAGTACTTCCTCTTGGTCCGTCTGGTTTTGTTTCCTTGTTGGTTTACTGCTGCAAATAACCTTGTGGACAATCAGCAGAATGAGCCAATCACAACTGCAGAGGACCAAACCTGTTCATACAAATGGTTCAAATGCATAAAGAAGAGTTTATTAAAACTTTAATAAAAAACAATTGTGCAAAAATGTATGGCATTTTTTTTTTATTCTGTTGATTTCACTTTGTTTGTTGAAATGTATTGTTTATTTAAATGCAACAGTCTCCCCAATTCCAGAAATCACTGTATAACATAATTGTTTGGTTCCATCTAGTACATTTTAAGGGAGAAAAACAACTTGTAAAAGACCAAGAAGTGTAACATCAATGTTACATTTAAAACGCACTCAAGTCCATTTTCACTTTTCCACTTCAGTTTGCCTTTATTTTGAAATGTATAACCGGAAGCTCCGTGTTGTATTCATGATGAGCAACAAGTGCTGAGGCAGCAGACTCAAAAGTTCTGCATCAGGACCGGACGGTGGTCGGAATCTCAGAAAAACTGATTTATGGACTTTTTTTTAATAACACAAGTTATATAAGTTGTTGCAGCACATGTCTGTGAAAGAGACGGATCACACGGAACTGTTGTTGTTACTTAAACGGTAACGAAAATGAGTCCGGTTTTGTTTCTTCTGCTGCTCTGTCTGCGGACCGCGGAGCTCCGTCACAGATCAACCCGGGAGGTTCAGCCGGGGTCTGCGATGGAGACGGAGGATGCTGGACCTCCGGCACCGGGGACAAATGATGTTCTCTCCCCGGATAGGACTTCTCTTGGTCGAAATGAAAGTTTTAAAGTTCCCGGCCTGAAGCGGGTCCCCCGTGGAGCGAAGGATGGTAATTTCAGGAAAAGAGAGCCGCACTCACCGAGCAGTATCGGGCGACCGTACGACGACCCGAGCGGTTACTTCACCACCACCCCACGGGCAGCCTCCTCAGCCCGGCCCGGTACTAACTCATCGTCAGTCCGCGGGTCGGGGCTCCTCAACCCGCTGTTCCCGGTCACCGATGGCTCCTACGCGGCGTACGCGGTAATGCTGCTGGCCCTTGTGCTGTTCGCCACGGGCATCGTTGGTAACCTCGCGCTCATGTGCACAGTGTGGCACAACCTGTACCTGAAGAGCGCGTGGAATTGCATCCTCGCGGGGCTGGCTTTCTGGGATTTCCTCGTGCTGTTCTTCTGCCTCCCCGTGGTCATCTTCCACGAGCTCACCTTGAAGAGGTTGCTAGGAGACCTGTCCTGTCGGCTCGTGCCCTATTTGGAGGTGAGAAGGGGCAGATGAATGTGTGAAACGTTTTTAATTTACTAAAGTTGTGTTTACTTAAACATTACTCTGCCGAAACTTAAGTTAGACTGTTGAAGTTGTGAGAAAACAGAAACGGGCTTAACTTTTCAGAATTTGTGCCAAAAGACTAAAATTGCCAATATATCCCAAAGCTTTGAACAAGAGTCTAAAACCCAATTACATAGTTTTCTCTAATTTTTAAAGGGAGAATAGCAGCAAATCCTCACAATAATGTAATCATATGTAGGCTAACCATGAGTTGCTTCTGAAAGTATTTAAGTTCTCTCTCTCTCTCTCTCTCTCTCTCTCTCTCTCTCTCTCTCTCTCTCTCTCTCTCTCTCTCTCTATATGTGTATATATATATATGTATAAACGTGGATGATGAGATGTCAAAGAGATGTCAAACAACTTAAACAGTTCAAACAAACTACTCAATGTGATGATAATTAAGTCTGCCTTCACACTGTCAGTGCTGTTTTTATACCCCCATGTTA
The DNA here is from genome assembly GCF_902827115.2 of Pseudochaenichthys georgianus. Classification (NCBI taxonomy): domain Eukaryota; kingdom Metazoa; phylum Chordata; class Actinopteri; order Perciformes; family Channichthyidae; genus Pseudochaenichthys; species Pseudochaenichthys georgianus. The sequence continues at coordinate 34,025,576 of NC_047507.1, read as the reverse complement.
GACTCATTGTAAATGTTATCCAGTTTAATAAAGAGACACCAGGGCCGTGATGAATGGCCTGTCTGTGTCTTGTTGCTGCTCAGTTTCAGACTCGGAGCAGTAACAAACGTGCTGTTATGGGCTGTGTGGCCTCTGAAGCCGTCTGTTATGAAGCAGCAGTAGAGGCCGGTGGGGCCATGCATCGAGAGACTCTTCTTCCCCAACTCACAATGAAACACAGAGCCATAGTTATCAAGGACCTAGGTTGAATTTGGGGACATGGAAGACTAGTTATGCTTTCCAGAGGGGGGAGTTAACTTGCCACATTTTAAAACGAAAACATTTCTTTGTTATTTTAAGACCAACCTGATCTCACCAGAATGCGTGACTCCACCACGACTTCTTAACACCACAATGCGTGGTGGAGTCACGAACTTTGTTACATTTACGTGTCGGCACCACGCAAACAACCCCAATGTAAAGTGAATGAGGCTCCTTTGTCATGTTACACGCACGCATTTCTACAACGTCCCGCAGTGAGCTTTTATTCTATAAATCGTTTTTTTAAATCTACTTTATAGCTTTTTTATTTTATTTGTATTCATAATAATTTTAATTTTTCGTCAGAATGTAAAGATTACATTAGTTACGAATTTGTGTTCTCAAAAAACAGTGCATTGTGTGTAATGCAACTCTGATTTTTATTAAATTAGTTAGTTTTTAAGGAAGGCCAGAGCTTCAGCTGTGTCAAATAGATTGTTCCCTTTAGTTAACGCGTCCATTCCCATTGGATAACGGAGAATTGTACACCCGGAAGTAAGTATTCTCCTTACTGTCGATTGATTTGACAGTGATATCTGCACTACTCATCGACTAAAAAACACCAGATTATCCGTGTTAATTACACAACATTGATTGGTTTGAATTGTGTGCAATGCTTTTGTATTTTCCCCCTTCGATTCGGAGAAACAAATGTTTTTTCGGATTTTTTGGATGGCCGAAGACACTACACTACCCAGAATCCTCAGCTATCGTTTGGGACTACACCATGTGCTTAGCTTGACAAACCTGTGATCAGTCCTCAACCTCTGTGATTGGATGTTGGAGTGGCAGTGTGCGAAGTTTACACAGAGCGTCAAAAAGGACTTTGAAATGGAATGAAACCCATCGACAGCACACTATTCAAAACAGGAATCGAACGTGTCCTACCCCCCCCCCCCCCCCCTTAGGTCACAGGTTCCTCCAACAGTGCTACGCAATAACACAGATAGGCCTACACAGAAGAAATAGTGCAATAAGAGTCTACAAGTGATTGGAATATGATATATTAGATAAATAATTTCTAAGTAGCAGCCAGATGAATGTTATGGATGTTGTTTCTAAGTTCAGGTGTTTAATAATCGTGGGTCTATAGCCTGTGGGATGAAGCTGTCTCTGTGTCTGGTGGTTTTAGTCCGAATGCTGTGGTACCGCCTGCCAGACGGCAGCAGACAGAACCGTTTGTGGCTGGGGTGATGGGGGTCTTTTATAATCCTGAGGGCTTTCTTTAAGGTTAACCTGGTATTTTTACTCCATTACATTTATTTTAGTTACTTTACAGATTTGGATTAATGATGTGAAATATAAACAACCCTTAAATCAGACTTTAGTTACACCTGAGTGAAATTCAGTGAAGGTGATTGTCAAGTGCCAACAATCAGGCGAGATATTTGATAGTTGGTGCTTGAGAAGACTAAATATTTATCTGCAAGATCCGTTTAAAGCATATTCATTACTCGTTATTCTCTAATAGTTCATTAAAGACTGTATATAATTGCTATTTTGCACATCCCTTTCAAGATTTTCTAAGGTTTATTGACATATCATATACACAACAGTGTAGTTATGCAATGAATGAAAAACTTGGGTCACAGGTTCCTCAACAGTGCATTACAAGACATCTATCAATATGTGTGTATACTTCCACCATTACACTGTCGTATTCTGCACATTTCTTATACTATCTACATACATAAGATAATTAATGTGTATAATATCAGTTAAAATAAGTGCTTCAACATAGTTAACATTGCAGGAAAGTTGATTGTCAAGTTCCAAAACAAACCATGCAATTTAGACTTTGTCAGGCTTAATATTTATCTGTAGATACCCCCAAAGCTTTTTTCCTATTTAAAAGAAGACCTTAACCTGAAGTATTCTTTAATGTTTAAATAAAGCCTTATTAGTTAGCACATCCTCCTATCAGGCACTAAACTGTTTTATTCTAGATATCATTTGAGTATCTTCTTGATATTTTCTATTCTATATTTATATCATTGACCTTCTACTTTCCCACTATTTTGTATGTACTCTTAATATTTAAATGTTTTCATAAAATATAACACATTCAAAAGTGCTTTACAAAAATGAAAGACATTAAGAAAAAGGCATTTTAAACAGTCGTTAAAAAGCAACACAATCTTCCTGCATTGCAATTACTCTAAACGTGCAATAACGTGCTTTAACCAGTAGGTGGTTTGGGTTAAAAAGCTGTCAAGTTTACAGTGTTAACAAAATAAAATATACTGCTGTTTCTGGTTTAGTTTACGACGAATATTATTTTGTTATTGTTTTGATATTTGTAACACAAAAGTGATGGAAAAAATCCATAGCAACACAAAAAAGATGGTCTTAACATGACCCAGTGGTCTAGTAGTTAATAAAAAACAATAATATCAAAACAAAATATGACTACTAACTTTATTGTGAAATTAAAACAGAACGGTAAAAGAATAGTTTCCGGTCTATTCTGAGCCCGATCTCTAAATAAAGAACTACGACAGATGTGTAATATTTAATGCCGCCAAACCATTTATTACAATGCATTCATGTGATGACTTTCAACGAGTAAAGCAAGCACTGCTGAATAAAGTATGATTTTCTCTTTGAAACCTTTTTTATATGGAATGCAGTTGGAGGTCAACCAATCAAAGAGGTTGAGGACTGATCACGGGTTTGTCAAGCTAAGCACATGGTGTAGTCCCAAACGATAGCTGAGGATTCTGGGTAGTGTAGTGTCTTCTGCCATCCAAAAACTCCGAAAAAATCTTTGTTTCTCCGAATTGAAGGGGGGAAATACAAAAGCATTGCACACAATTCAAACCAATCAATGTTGTGTAATTAACAAGGACAATTTGGTGTTTTTTAGTCGATGAGTAGTGCAGATATCACTGTAAAATCAATCGACAGTAAGGAGAATACTTACTTCCGGGTGTAAAATTCTCCGTTATCCAATGGGAATGGACGCTCGTAATACAATACATGGGACATGATCATTATCTTTTAAATAACGTTAACTAATTTAATAAAAGTCACAGTTGCATTACACACAATGCACTGTAATTTTTACATTCTGACGAAAAATAAAAATTATTATGAATACAAATAAAATAAAAGAAGCCTCCCGTGAGTTACTACAAGCTATAAAGTAGATTTAAAAAAACGTTTTATAGAATAAAAGCTCACTGCGGGACGTTGTAGAAATGCGTGTGTGCACCACGACAAAGGAGCCTCATTCACTTTACATTGGGGTTGTTTGCGTGGTGCCGACACGTAAATGTAACAAAGTTCGTGACTCCACCACGCATTGTGGTGTTAAGAAGTCGTGGTGGAGTCACGCATTCTGGTGAGATCAGGTTGTTTAAGACCCAGTGTTTCTGCACCATGGGTTGCATATATTATTCTCCTAGGCACTGATGAAAGATTAAAACAACATGAAAACTAGTGCTGCAATTAAGTTAATTGATAAATCACACAATATATTTTTAACGAGTCGATTAGATGTCTGTAGATTCTCAGAAAATGAAAAAACAAATCCATAAAAATGTCCTAAAGCACAAGACAGCACATCTTCTAATTGCTTGGTTTGTCTAAGAAATGTACAAACCAAGAGATAAGACATAAATATATATTTTACTTACCTGCTCTGTCTCAAAGCGGCTCTACATGTTGATACTGTTTATATTGTACACATCTTACTGTCCACATGTACACGTATGTATATATTTCTATACTTTTTTTAAATGATAATGTTTTTAAAGCTAAATAATGATGTGAACGTTCATGCAGTATCTCCGTTTTTTGGGTGAGTTTCCTTCACAGAGTATTAACTGAGACCCCTCCCAGCCTCTTGGCTATATGTTGGGTTTTCAGCAGCTTCCTCTGTCTCCTGTTTCCTCGTGTGGAGTCCTTGTTCTTGGCTCTTAACCACTTCCAAACGCCTACACAGCTCTAAATCACTGAAGTGGAGTTTCACTCATTTGTAATAACAGCTTGTACGAAGCAGTCTTTAACAAGGTCAGGGTGCTGGCCTCCTCCTTTCTTTGTTGCTTCACCTATTTTCATGCAAATTAATGACTGAATTTCTTTCTAATTAATTAACGTTGAGCAGTTTGTGGTCTCCTTATTGAGCAGAGTTGAAAGCGGGCCAGGCTGCCAGCTGCCCCTGTGCTGTGTTAGTTCAACTGTTTTCATGCTGATTAGGGCTCTGCTTCTGTCTTAATTATCTTCCGTTGTGTCTCAACTGTTTGAGGCCATTAAGCACTCTCTGTAATGATAGTCTGTGTTTTTGAACGTTAATGGGCACGAGGCACCAATAACTGTCTCCAGTCTGTCGGCTAATAGCTGCGACAACATAATGGCTCTTTATTCCCTCTGTGGCTCCTTTTATGTCCCTGTTTCTGTATTCTAAAGCAGTTTCTTAGAAGAACCTTGTTATTACTGTAGTTGTGGCTAATTTCCCTGGCTGGCACAATAAGGCCGAGGAAAGCCGTAAATCTGTTTGTGAAGCAACAAAACCCCTTCCTGTGGTCTATTGAAACCATCTGTCTGCATGAAGGCGTGGTTTGTCTGAGTCGTGCTAACAGGTCGCGTCTGACTGAACTGAGAGCAGCCGCATGAATGAATACAGTGTTAAGCTGCTTAAAAGAAGCTCTGCAATGTTCAAAGAGAACGTTTTTTTAATATATTGTTTAAATAACTTTAGATTATTATTATTATTATTATTATTATTATTAGATGGTTTAAATAATGTTGTACTGTTTAAATCCAGAGCAGGCTATCACCTCTGACTGGTGTCTGGCGTCTTCTCTGTACTGTAGCAAAGACACAGAGGCTCCTTGTAAGAACCCTTTACTAACGGCTTATAACATCAAAAAGGTGTTTCTGATTTATGAACAACTAGGACAGGGTCTGTTGCTCTGTTCTAGGAGGTGTGTGTGTGTATGTCTTTTTTCAATATACAACTATGTTGTTCCCCAATGTGTGCCATCTATCATTTATTATTATCCCTTACTGTGGAGCTTACTGTCTGAGAAGGATATAAGTGTTGCAAAGATGAATATCCCCATTGATATCTGGACATCAGAAAGACGACACATCTTCTGTCACAGACTGTTAACCCAGCGTGTTTCACATGGCTGTTAGACCTAAGACACGCACACCAAAGGTACAGCTCATTTCAAATGAATGCACCAGCACTCACAATTATTAGCTTATTGGGTTTTTTAGGTGCAGCAGCATGAGAAAGATAAAGAGCTTTTTGAACATTAAAGCATGTAGAGGCACAACATGTATATGCACCTGAAAATGAGCAGAATAGGGCCTCTTTAATTAAATGTAATGTAAGTATTAACTTTCATCTGACTGCCACTCCGTCTTGTCTCCGTCAGGTGAGCTCTCTGGGTGTGGCCACATTCAGCCTCTGTGCTCTGAGTATTGATCGTTTCCATGCAGCCACCGGCCCCGGGCCCCTACAGGCGCCGAGGGTGGAGCCCTGCCAGTCCATCCTGTCCAAGCTGTCCGTCATCTGGGTGGGCTCCATGGTGCTGGCGGCCCCTGAGCTGCTGCTGTGGCAGCTGGTGCAGGAGACCGTCAGCCTGCCGATGCTCCCCAGTGACCGGCAGGGAGGAGGCTCTCTGATGGCCGCCTTAAGGGCCCGATCAGAAGCCTTTAAGGTGGATATCTGCGTCCGAGAGCCGTCGGTGGAGCTCCCAGAGAACGTCTACTCTCTGGTGCTGACCTACCATGAGGCCCGCATGTGGTGGGTCTTCGGGTGCTACATCTGTATGCCACTGCTCTTCACTCTGGCCTGCGACTTAGTGACGAGGCAGGTGGTCGCCCAACGTCTCCCGCAGAAACCCACCGTTGAAAAGGTGATGGAAAGATGTTCGTCCTCCTCCTCCTCGTCGAAGAAGAAGCAGCACACGAGAGAGCAGAGGCTGCGCACAACTGTGATGTCTCTCACCATCTTGTACGTCATATGCAACCTGCCGGAGAGCATCTGTAACATCACCCTGGCGTACGTCTCCGCCCACGTGTCCGCAGCTCTCCCGGCTCTGGCCCTGCCGGCTCTGGGTTTGCTGGGACATTTCCTGCTGTTCGTGCGTTGCTCGGCGACCCCGGTGCTGCTGCTGTGCCTGTGCCGCTCGCTGGGCCAGGCCTTCATGGACTGCTGCTGCTGCTGCTGCGAGGAGTGCCTCCCCGACGGCAACTCTTCCTCATCTGCCTCGACTGCAGCCACCTCCAACCCCTCCTCGCCCACATCGCCAACTCCGTCCTCCCTGTCCCCTTCCTGCAAAGATGAGACCATGAAGAGCTTGTTGCCGATAGAACCATCAGTTTGCTACGACCGGGTGAAAGACTCTTCAACAGTTATCGGGACACCCTGCTGAGTTTTAGAACAACTGCAAATAGGTTTATCATTTAGGAGTATTTGTTTTGTCCATCATATAGTGAAGCAGGGAAGACATATTTGTGTAGGGTGACCCGGAAGTCAGCATCACCCTGGTTCCCTCAATTAAAGACGATGGGATTTCCCCAATGGATTGTTGCAAAAAAATGGGCATATTAACTGACGTCTTTGATGCTGAGAAGAAATCGTTAAAGTATGTAAGCTTGTGTCAACCACAGATCTTCTTCAACCCATCGAGACGAGGGAACCGGAACTTCTAAATGCTTACACAATTCCGGGCTTTAGGACTTATTCCTGAATCACTCTTTCTCTATCATTTATAAGAATGGTGTCCTCTCCAAGTTGATATCGGAGATCTGGCAGAAACAAGAAGAAGTCTGATGTGTCTCGAGCAGTAAACCGATCGGACAGGTTGGAGAGAAGAGTACACACACTCCTCTGCACCGGTCTGTTTTCTAAGAAGGGAAATCTTTATACTGTAGCATTCAATAAGATTTAGGGGAATAGTATACTTCCTACTGTCCCCTTTTGAACAAGACGATGCCCTCATATACAAAACCAGCTCCACAAAGAACTGGGTTTCCCAGTTAGATGTGAATAAACGTCACTGGACAGAGCCCTGATATCGGCTCTCTCCAATGCAAGCCCAGATTTGATCACCAAGCATCACCATAACAACGCTTGTGTCTAGCTTGAGTCTATGAAAACCTGATTTGGCACCAAAATATTTATTTTCCAAGGTAAAGTTTTAACATAAGGTGGGTCTGTAAAATGTGATGGATGTTACCATTGTTGACTTTGTTTTTCTTTCCCAATTAAGTTTCTTCAACCAACAAATGAGTTTCTAACCTGTTCTGACTGATTTTCTGTCAGCGGTAAACCTGCAAGTACAATAAAATATTATTAAAACTGATAGAAATGATGGACAAAACTACTGAAATAAAAGTTGTTATAGACTGGAATTAAGTCTGTGTGAACCGGTAGTTTAGAGCCTGTAGGAGCAGAAACGTGACTACGCTTAGATGATTACAAACAATATAGAATGTCTGATTTTTTGTGTGCATTTTTTGTGGGGGGATTTTAGTGTTGTCCACCTGTGATGGATTTAATCCTGTTGTTTTAGGAGTCATACATATTTTACAGGTGTTTTTTATTATTATAAAGTTATTAATATGGATCTAATGCTCTTTCGAATATTTGTATTCTCTGCTCTAAGTACTGCATCAGATAGAAACACTGGACATTAGAGGGATTGTTTAGGGTTAAACTGAAATAGAAATACTACTGAGACTTATTATCGGCAAATTGACTGCTGTGAACTTATTGACGTATTTGTGTTTGTTTTTTGTACATGATTTTGCTGTTGCTGTTTGTGTAGACAGCAGGTTAAACATGCGGATGAAAAGAGGTCATATTAGATATAAATCAGAGTTTTGAAGCTACGAGACTTGGGTATAGTCCATTTTTAGGGTGTCAGTAGATTCCTTTTGTTTTTAGAATTTACATTTGATTGCCCTGAACAGTGCAGATGTTGAGAAATGCTCTATCTGTGTTCACAAAGCCTTTTATACAAGAAATTACTGAAATAAAAATGAACTTAATGGATTTACAATTCCATTCAGCAGAAAACCTCTTCTTAATTCTTATATTACATCTTTGAATATAAAATCTGTTTATTACCCACATTTGAAACGAATCCCATCCAAAAACCAAAACAAGTCCTCAACTGGTTCTTATGTGTTCCTCTGTGCTAGAGAAGAAGACCTTAACAAGTGCTCTATGTCCTCCTGTTTGAGTAACGTTTGCTCAAAACTGAAGTGACCAGCTGAAACTACTTTAGTTTTAATTGCATTTTAAAGATGAACATATTCAGTAGAAAAAATGATGAGCTCGGCAGAAAATGGGTCAGAATTGACTAATAAGTTGTTGGTTTTTTTTCTGTATGTAGGATTTCTTTAAAAGAAAAGTATAAAATAACTCAAACGAAATCCTGGAAATCTGTGTGGTTTTCATAAAAAGCAGGATTTTCCTCAAAGGAAACCTTGGAAACTAAACTTTTGTGTAAAAAAGAAAAAACTGAAATGACTTTCTGCAGAGATGTCTTTATATGTTGTTGTAAAAGACCTAATTGTATTTTACTTATAAAGTATTGGATTTTCAAAACTGCAGACATCCTGGTCCAGTTAAAGAGTAAAGTCAAATGTTAAACCGCCAAAGAAATTCAGAGAGAAAAGTCACACAGAAAAGACAAAAAGAGGAGACACGATAGAGAAACAAAACAATGGGGAGAGGAGAAATGTTGGGTTAATATCCGACAAAGGAAAAACTGAGAGAAGGGGGGAAAGAAAAGTTTCCTGTTAGCGGGGGTGCCTTTGTTCCTTAGCCATCACGTTTTTCAGCAACAATCTGAACACTTGTGGATTAATTTTATTTGGAAAAAGACGGCGAATGTTTACTGTGATCTCCATCGGAAGGAATGCTACGCAGCAGTGCTCTGGACACCCACTGCAGGAGAAAGCTGTGCACGGCAGACTGTGACGCTCCTTTTTGTCATTATTCAATTATTGAAGGTCACAGCTTCACAATAACAGTTGGCCTTTGAGTTTCTGCAGACATAATTAACAAAGTCGCTCTGTGAGCAGTTGCTGTGGAGAGTAGACAGGAATTCCTCGTTCAACCAAGTGCTTTCAGCTGTTTCTAGACGTTTGAATGTTTACTTAAAAGATTGTCATTATTTTCTTCTAGCAAACCATTTTCTACAACATTTAAAACCACTTGGAGTAACCAGAAAGACAAATTGTTAATTTAAGAATGAAAAACCTCAGAAGAAATTAAAATACATTTCAAACCAGCTATTCTTCCCAGAATACCAAGAATCCTAAAAGACACATTTTTCAATGTATCAATCCTTTCTTGGAAGATGGCTTTTAGCTTTCAAGATACTATCCTGTGGCAAGATATGGATCTTAAATGGACTTTAAATCAATACAAATCTAAAAAGGGAAACCAGTACTTATATTGTTGCAATTCAGCATCAATGTAGGAACAAGAAACAAATAGATATTAACAACAAAAAAAGTATTTAACCTTTAAAAAACATAAGGCCACCTATGCAGCTTGGCATGGCTCGTTCACAAAATGAGTCCATAGTTAATTTAACTTGGTCTAATTCTGGGTTTTGGCCCACAGCTGACCCGAGTGCTGCTCTCTGCCAGACTGCACCCCCCAAACCTGAGCCAAACCTGGCAGCTGTGTTGGGCCAGAGCCGGATCGCATTTGGTCCTCTGGGACCAGAAAGAAATGCAAATGTCCCGACGCTCAAATGGCCTCAGTTGTTAGAAAATCTTTGACAGATATTAGTACTTTAGGTGCATACCACTTGTTTTAAGAGCGTTTTTCTTTTTGGTTAAAGTGTGCCGTTTTTTTTCTTAGATTAATCCCACACTGTATTTTCCAACATGTTTTTATAAAAGCAACCCACTATCACTACAATAGACACACATAGAATACATTGATATTCATGATCTCGCCATAACAATTGGGAAGACAAAAGAAAATGTTTTTTCATCTATTCCTTTTGTATGTATTTCTCTTGAAAAAAGGCTTACAAGAGTAGGAGTTCTCATTGTGTGTAGATTTGTGTTTGGCATTGACTGTACAATGATGTGAAGGTTATGCTTTGGACACAATAAAGAAGTTCAATCTCTGCTCCTCGTTTCCATGATGAAGAAAAACAGCAACTCTGAGTTAAAAGCATCAGGTGTTGGGGGTGGATGTTTACAGTTTTTTTCAATTGCTAAAAGGGCTTATTTTCTCAAAACACTTAACACAATTCCCAAAGCCACACACCCAAAGTGCAAAACTCCTCATATATCCTGCAGAATGAAGCACTGCACTCAAGACTACATAAACACTAAAACCAAAGTTGCACCAAATGGCATTCATAGTAGGCCTATAAGGCACTTCCAACCAACTACACACTGTGGTGCTTTATCTAAAGCACACTCATCTTTTATGGCGTTCTGTATGTAAAGAATTCTGCATTTAAAGATTGTTCACAAATATACTGTTGTTATACTTCTATGTTTCTCCAAAATAAATTAGTGCAACATTCATGCACAACACAAACACATAGTCACAGTTGTGTAAACAAACAATATATTTTTTGGGAGTTTTTGAAATCTGAGCTTAGGTTTTTCTCTTTGAGTTTCAGTTTAAATAATTATGATTTGTGTGTCATTTTAGAGTGTTACTGAAAAAAACTGTAAAATCACCAACCGGAAATGCTCTAAAAAGGTCCAAAGATATTCTTTTACTAAATAAATTAAGAAGAAGCAGTATGGGGAGATTTTAAAGTTTATTTCAGTGGCTTTATTTTTTTCCGAGCGGTTTAAGAAGAAGTTTTAGACCATGTCTGCTTGAATACTATAAAAGCATAAAGCATTCATTTTCCAAGGGACACCTGCAGGCCCTTCACAGATGTGGCGGGCCCCTAGTTACACTCTGCTGTTGTAAGTTTGAGCTTCGATTTCTTTTGAGCTGAAAAATGTGTCCTCCCACGTCGCTGTGCATGGGCACAGAGAAGGAGGAGGGGAAGCTTCAATAAGGCCAGCTTTGTTCAGGCGTCCCCCTCTCCGGCTCAGAGAGAGAGACACTTGAACAAAGCTGCATATCAATCGCCGTCCACCAAGGGAGTTGCTAAGCTACACAACACCCACCGCCTCCCACCAGCTGCCCCCGTTACTGAGGAGAGAGAAAGAAGAAAGCGGGAGGAGATGCAGGGGAGGAAAACTGCTGCCGTCCTCCCAGATAAGCCAAAACTCCTCTTTTCTTAGTTGCCTTGACAGCCAGCGGAGACGCATGTGGCATGGTGACCTCAAGTTAGCATGATGGCCTAAAACCAACAAGGTCTTGGGTTTTAACCCCACTGCTGTGTACATGATGGCCGTGTACATGATGGCCCCTCAGGTGCTCCCTCCCCAAAAAACAAACAAGTTTTATGGCTATAAATAATGAATATTAACTGATAATTATAAAACCAACACAGAGTCAGACACTGTCTGGAATCAATGTCTTATATAGGGCAGTGGGCACTATGTTGTCTACAATTTTAATTAACTGTCCTTGGAGTTGCCTTTTACCAAACTTCATGTTACTGTTATTTGTTGACATCAAACTTGGAGTTGGCTTTTCCCACAGTTCACTTTTTTCTATCTTTATCTGAAAATCTACAGATACATTTTTACTAGACAGACAATAATCCTTATTAATCTGCAGTTTTTCAAGTGTTTTGAAACCATTGGTATCCATAATTCTTTGTATGTAATGTAAATGTAATTCTAAAATAATGCTTAATCCCAAATTGGGATAATTAAGAGATAGCGAAGGGCTACTTTGGAGATACAAGCAAGAAATGCACAGGGATATAAAAAGAATTAAAAAAAAAATATCAAAAAAAGCATTCGAAAATAAATTCCCACCTTAGCCATCATTTGTTTTTATGTATTTTGCTTTCAGCTAATTTAGCGGCATATATATGAATGTATAAAGTAACTGTACTTTACAAAAAGATTAAATGAACATCTTTTTAGCACTGACTAACCTATGCATGTGTTTTGTTCCCTTGTTATAAAGTGTACCTCAAATAAAGTAAATGTGGCCTTCTGCATTTAAGCCTACTGTTAGTTACGTTAGCATAGCATGCTAATCATCTGTTAAATAGTATTGACTGCCTTATCACGGGGAACTGTACATATCACAAATAGTTATTGGGTTAGACCTGCAAAATGCTGACACTTTTCTATAAAAAAACGGGTTAACAAAATAAATACAGATTTTGAGTAATTAAACAGGCCTATGCAAATGTGATATGTCATGTAGGCAAAGATTTCAAAAATAAAAGTGCTGTCCTTCATGTGTTTGTGCCCCCAGCTCTCCTCTGTGTGGTCTGACAGCTGGTTTTTACACTTGTCTTGTGCTGTCTCGAGCCTCAGCGGGATGAGGAAACAGACTCAACAGCACAATATCTGTTAGCAGCAACCGCTACCAAGACGACAGATCAATGCTAATCAGCTATGCCAGCGTTTCTCAAAGTGTGGGGCGCGCCCCACTGGTGGGGTGCAGAGATGTGATAGGTGGGTCGCGAAATACAAAATGTAAAATAAAAAAATAAACAAATTCATGTTCGGCTCAAAGTAGGGCTGCTCGATTATGGCAACAATCAGGGTCAATAATTGATATCACGATTATTAAAAACGATTAACTTTGAAAACATCAATTTATTGAAGAAAATAATTTGAAAAGTATGTTTTTAACAGTTGATTACCCTGAACTTTAAGTATAATTCAACTGAAAAACCTATTTAAAAATAAATAAAATCGTTTTATTTCGATTATGTTGTTTTCATCATCGTTGCAAGCCAAAATCGTAATTGCGATTAAAATACGATTAATTGAGCAGCCCTAGCTCAAAGTGCACCAGATTGATGCATTTAACTTCAACATTTAAAAAAAATCTTCCTGGGGGTGCATGCCACCGGACCCTAGAGGATGTGACGTCCACCACCAAATAAAGCAGGTTAAAATAATTAAATTGCATACATTTTATTTTAGTAAACACTGAAAACGGGTCCCACAGACCCAAACAGCACACAAAGGTTAAAGTGTAGTAAAATGAACGAATGTCTTATAGAATATAATGTTTTCTGATACAGATCCTAAAAGTTAATTGATGATCTTAAGAGGTGTTCGTGGTGAATGTTTTAACTTTGATTGAGCCAAGCTAGCTGCTTCCCGTCTTTTCCCGTCCTGCTTTGATTTATTTAGTTGTATTAAAAGTCTCCTATCATGCTATTTTTAGGCATATATTATGGGTCTCAGATATATAAAAATATATAAAAAACATGTCTACGATGTGTTTTGCTAAAAAAAAACAGATCATGCATTTTAGACATCCCTCATATCCCTCTATTTCAGCCCAGTTAGAGAACGGCAGGTTCGGGGTCCTTAGCTTCTCAGCTAAATACTGCCGTGAATAAATGCCATATCATGTCCCAAACCACATCAAGGATTATTTCTGAAACAGTATGGAGCTCAAATGCTTTCTTTCTTGCGGGTTTACTACAAGGTGAGTACCTTTTTTTATTTCCTGCTGTTTTACACATGTGCTATCTCCAGTGCAGCGTTAGCTCTGAGTGTTAGCGATGCTTGCTAATGTAAACAAAGACCATATTACGTCAAAAACACGTCAGGCTTTGTTTCTGATAGCAACGTTTCTGATAGTGCCGCGGGTGTAAAGCCAGCCCACATTGCCGATATTACGTCATATCGGACGCACATCTGGATCAGCTCCATTGTTCCCCCATTTTTAGAGATGTGGGTAAGTAGGAAAAGAGAGAGGGTTTTGTTTTCTGACACTTTGTGGGTTCCCTGACACACCGGGGACACATAATTATGTATAAAAAACATAAAAAAGTGCATTTTGCATAATAGGTCCCCTTTAACTCAAAAGTTAACTCTATTAGTACACTTTGTATTTTACACAGGCCTCTCGAGTCCTGCTATTTCGTATTGACTTGACTCAAACAGTTGGTTGAAATTACCTGTTGAGTGGACTATTGCACATTTATATCAATTAATTTATCAAAATGGCAGTATTGATGAATGGGTACCACTTTACAATAAGACTACCCTTATAAAAGATTCATAAAGGGTTTATAATTAGGTTATTAATTAGGTTGCAAACACTTTATTAATCATTAAGAACCATTTATAAACCAGTTCTAGCATAGTTTTCATACATCAACACAGGCTCACTATTTGGCAAGATGACTAATATTGGCACTAGCTTACTTCGTCTTCTTCATCAGCCAGCATCCTTGGTATCTGTTGTTCACTGAGTTCATTCTCCCCCATCCATCTTGATGTTTCTTGGCATCTCTTTATGACCATTTATTTATGAGTTACTAACATTTATAGCTGCCAAAAGGGAGCCTTGTAAAGTGTTACACAAATTACCATTTATTAATGAGTTACTTCCATTTATAATTTGTTTAAGTTATATTAAAGGTCCCATGTCATGTTTTTCTGGTTATTACCCGTCCCCTTGTGTGTTATGTAGCTTTTTAACCCTCTGGAGTCTAAGGGTATTTTCTCGAATTTTTGATGTTTTCTTAAATCCCCTTTTAAATGTGTTTCTTCTCACATGGCACCCCATGTGTTAAATATCAAAATGTTCAGGACAATCTCTGGTATTGCTATATATGCAAATTACTCACCTTAGAGCACTGTTTGATGAGATAAGTAGCTCAAAAGCTTAAAATGTTACATCCGATTTTCAGAAAATCTTCAAAACTCTTATGAAAACACAAATGTACTCATGTGATCGAAATGTTTTGGTGTTTTAGATTTGGTTACCAAAGTCTTAGGATCACAAAAGCAGTGAAATATTTGAATTACACTGTATATAAATGTGTAATTCATGTCTAAAATGAAAAAAAATGTATTCGAATTTTGAGTAAAACAAGTGTTTATCACTCTACTTTCACCACAGCAGGGACTGAGATACAGTAGGACTGAATAATGACTTCATATTACATACCAAGGTTCATGTGATGTGTACAAATACAAATTGAGCATTCAACCTTTTTTTTTCAACCAACAATTTATTATAAATATGTTTTTTTCAACCAACTATTTATATAAATATAAGAAACTGGAAAATCTAACTATTTACAATATTGAACATCAGAACTTTCAACCAACTATTCATTATAAATGTCAAGACAGTGTCAAGGTCTTTGTCTGTCTTCCAAGACAGTGGGTCTGGCTGCTGTGTAGGTGGGGGTGATGGTGCATGGGCTGCTGTGTAGGTGGGGTGTACAAGTGCTATACGAGACCTCCACGAGACCTCCTTGCTGGCTGGGTTGAAGGTGATGGCTGTGGTGGAGCCTTTGTGCTGAGGTGTATCTTGACCTGGTGGCAGCCGCAGATGGAGGTGGAGGCAGCTGTAGTGATGCTGGTCTGCTGGTCCTTGGTGGTGATGGCTCTAGTGAAGGCCCTTGAGCCACAGTAGATCTTGACCTGGGGGCCGGCACAGATGGATGTTGTGGCTGCTGGATAAACGCCACCTGTGGGCCACTAGGCCCAGACAGCTGTGAAACATCTCTGTAAAACAAATAAAAATGTAGGACAACAATTACAACTAATTTCATTGAAATAAAGTTCAAGTAAAATGTTGCTCAAGCACAAATAAAAATGCACACATAAAAAGAAAGTTTGGGAGGTTGGAAAAGGAGTCTCTCTCTCACTCTCACTCTCACTCACACACACACACACACACACACACACACACACACACACACACACACACACACACACACACACACACACACACACACACACACACACACACACACACACACACACACACACACACACACACGTATTTCCAGTTACTTTACATTCAGTATAAAATCACAGACACACATATACATATGCTACATCTGATTACAAAGTGTCATCTGTACAGGACGGTAAAATAATAACAGGCACACATAAATAAATCGATGACAAAGTCTCATCTGTACAGAACAGTATGATACAATAATCGATGGCAAAATCATGTCACTGTAAATGTCTCCGTTGTGGGACGAATAAATGATTAATTTAATCATCTACACATGTAATCTCATTTTTACACACCAAAATAACGTTAACACAGAGTAAACGTTTGCTAATGGAGTCTATTTTGTCCCAAGAAAAAGTTCATGACTATCGATAACAAATATATATCAATAAACCTATTGTTCATTTTCGCGGTATTCCCCACACATTGCTAGTACACTATTACTGTAATATTTACACTTACCCATGTCCAAATGGATCCTTGTTGTTGTCGTTGTGTTCTTCTTCTTCAGAAGAGTCGAAGACTTCAGGTTCTGAACATCTGAGGCTCTACTGCTGCTAGCGAAAAAAATCTCGAGTTAAGTCGGCAACTTTTTTTAGCCATTTTCTCTGTCTGTCTCTCTCTCTCCACACTGACGTAAACTGATGGGAGAAACGTGGTTTATGTTTTTTTTACTCGGTGGGTAGGTCCTTAGTGATTTCTCGATGTCCATTGGTCATTTCAGACCATGATGTCTGCCGTCTGAGATTTCCTTGACGGACACACGAATCCACCAATCCCACACAGTGTAAAGTCAAGCTGCTTTGAGCGGCCATATTGGCTGTTGTGCCCTGGTTACAGTCTCACAGGAGATACTGCTGGAAAGCTACCCTTCCCGCGATTCCGCGGATATCTGAATCATGTTTCTACTCCTTATAATCGAAAATATATGATTACTTACGTAAAATTATGCGCACTTGGACGCGCCAGCGCGTCCACCGACTCCAGAGGGTTAAGCATGTAAACGGTCTGCAGAGTCACAAACCCTCAAAGTACACCCGATTTTCGGGACTCGACTCGGACTCGCGCACTGATTGACGCGACTCGGACTTTGACTCGTGAATTCTCGCGCACGATGACTTGGACTCGGACTCGTGAATTCTCGCGTACGATGACTTGGACTCGGACTCGTGAATTTCCCCCCCCACGATGACTCGGACTCGACTTGTACATTGACGCTCCGACTTGGACTCGGACTCGAACACAGGTAATGATGACTCGGACTCGACTCGGACACTCCTTGGGTGACTCGGACTTGGACTCGGACTCGACTACGACTCTCCCTTGGTGACTCGGACTTGGACTCGGACTCGACTACGACTCTCCCTTGGTGACTCGGACTTGGACTCGGACTCGAAGAGTGGTGACTCGAGAGTGGTGACTCGAGAGTGACTTGTGAATTGGTGACTTGAGTACAACACTGGGTCATAGTGACGTAACGGTCATAGTGACGTACACACACTCACTCAGCCTTATCTTTTCTCAGCCGCGGTACTCTGCGGAGTTTCGCCGGAACACACAGCCTGGCTGTGAGTGTCTGTGTGTGTGTGTGTGCTCAGGCTGAGTTCTGCGGTGTCTTGCTGTCTCGCAGACCCCACGCAGCAACCAGGAAACGACATCAGTAATCCAGCTCACACTGTCCGCTCCTCGAGCCTTAAAGGGCGGAGCAGCGAGCCCTGCAACGTCCCGCCAACACAGCACCCAGACCCCACGCAGCATTCTCATCTGTTTGTCATTACTGGTGTCATTTTCTGGTTGCTAACAAATGCCATTGTAACACATAAACACTGATGTCCCGCTGTAACGGTGGTGGACTCATCAGAACAGAGTGGGCGAGCTGACCAATCAGAGCACAGTGGGCTCATAGGGAGGGGGGGCAGGAGCTCCAACAAGCCCTTGAGGACAGAGAGTGATACACATACTATACAGAGATGCTGTTTGAGAAACCAATGTGATTTTGGAACATTGAACAATGTAAATCTATTCTAGTAGACCTCAACAATGGAATTATGATCAGTAGAAATGGCCATGTCATGGGACCTATAAGCCTTAAAGTTATGCATACATTAGGGCGTGGTCACATTGAGTGACAGGTCTGTCCAGTGACTGCTGTTGTTAGCTTCCTGTCTCTCTGCTAGCAGCTCTGTGATGCTACAGGGACTCAGCCTGCTCAGCTCATCCGGGGAACGTTGTGCTGGTGCCTTGTGTACAATTTTCTCCATGCTTATATCGGACTATTGTGACTCGCTCCGCATTCAAAACAGACGGTGCATGAATGCGGTTTTGCGATAAGTGAAATTTGAGTACTGTAGTGCCGATGAAAGGGAGTCGGAGGCGGTATGTTGAGAATGGAGTTCCACTCTTTATTATCATTTAACATCAAGAAGGTAAATACACGTCTGCTCGGTATGACAAGCTAAGCAGGAATGACGAGCTAAAGCTAAGTGTGCCCACTAAAGGGTCCGTGTGGCAACACAATACAAAAGGTGAATTGTGGTCAAACATGGTGTCACCACTCAAGCCCCCCCAGAATTCACGTGTAAACAAAATCCGTATGGCGGGGAGGAACAACCCGCCTACCCCCACGAGACCTGCGCACCGGAGTCGGCACAGCGACTTCCGCCTGTGTGGCCCCCGTCAAAGGAGGGACCGGAACAACAGGTCCACACTCCCTGACAGGAATCAAAACCAGGGGGCGGGCCCGTCTCGGCGGCCGGGCCAGCAACACCAGCTGGTCCACGTCCAAGTGAGCAGCCTTCACCTGGTCAACCGAGACGTGCTCAGCCTTACCGCCCATGTCGACCACCAGGTGTTTTTCACCGTGTTCCAAAACCCGGAAAGGTCCATCGTAAGGGGGCTGCAGGGGGCCTCTGTGTGCGTCGTGACGAATGAAGACGTGCCCAGCCGAGCGTAGCTCCGCGGGAACTTGAGACCTTGGGGCACCGTGCTGAGTAGTCGGAACTGGAGCGAAAGCCTCCGCTGTGTCTCGCAGGAAAACCCGCTGGGCCGTGGCAGACCAGGAAGCTGATGCATTTGGGAGGAAATCCCCCGGAACTCTCAGCGGCTGACCGTAGACCATCTCCGCTGTAGAGCACTGCAGATCTTCCTTAGGTGCGGTCCTCAGGCCCAGCATCACTTGTCGACCCAGTTACCGTCCGTAAGGCCGGCCTTGAGGGCCGCCTTCATGTAGCGATTGAAGCGCTCGCAGAGGCCGTTACGGCCCGTACACACTACAGGCGTCAAAAAAGGCTTCCAACGCTTCGCCCATTCATTTGAATGGGGTGACGTAGGATATTTTCAAAATTCGCCGAACTGCATTGTGGGTAGCATGGCAAGGCGTTGCAAGCCTCGCGAGCGTCTATCGGCGTCAAAAGTTCAACAATGTTCAACTTTTGAGGCTCGAGGCTTGCTCGAAGCTGGCGTCAGCCAATCAAATCCCGTTTTTGAATTCCCGTCATTACAAGCACTAGCCAATCAAACCGCGTGTATGCAGGTCTCGACTATTTTCCTTATGTCAGAAAATGGAGGACAAATTAATAATTGCCGTGGCAAATGTCCCAGTCTTGTATGACTGTACTCTGTTCACCTACCTAAACCGGAGGAACCAGGCATGGCGGGAGGTGGCAGAGACAGTTGGTGAAACTGGTAGGTTTTCAACTGTTTGGAGAGTTTATATCCAGTTTACTTCGTTTTAGCATTGAACAGACAGCTAGTAATGTAGCATAATAACATATTGTGGTGACCACCTTCGATCGCCTCCGACTCCCATATCTCTCGGCACTACAATATCATATTAATAAAAAAATATTATAATAAGTATAAGCATAATATATAACATAACATAATACATGCACAGCTATCAAGCATAGGCAGTATATTTAGCCAGCTAGTAATGTAGCATAACATATAATATATATTAATATAATAATAAAAAATTATATATAATATAAGTATAAGCATAATATATAATATAACATAATACATGCAGAGGGTGTCGTTTTTCTCATACTGATATTCTGAACAATCTGTGTTGTTGTATTTGCTGTAAAGTGTCTCTACTGTAAGCTAATTTTATTATATGTACAGCACTTTGGCTCGACCAAAAATCGTTTATAAATGTGCTATATAAATAAAACTTGATTTGATTCACAGCTATCAAGCATAGACAGTATATTTAGCCAGCATGGAATGTAGCATAAAAATAGCATTCATTAATGGAGGAATAATTTAGTAAATTAAAGAAATTCACTTTATTATTTATTAACTTTATTATTTCATTAGAGAACGTCTGCAAGAAAAGATGAAAGAAGTCTGCTGTCTGCTGTGACCAATTGCCCAGCCAACCCCACCAGTGGTGGAGGAGGACGAGGACTTTCAATTCTTCAAGAGTCCGCCTCGGGGTACACCAGCTCATTTTTGAGGTGGACCAGGAGAACAATGTATAATTTTATAATTTTTTCACACATACTGATCCACATTACATTTTTTTACACTCATCACACACACTTCACTCAAATTCACCAAATAAAACATTATTTCAAGTATGTTATGGCTATACTGTGTCTTCACTTGTTCATGTGGTTTGTCAGTTGCAACATACCAGATGCTTCATGTATGTCGGTATATATAATGTGCTTTCTTCTGTAATTGTTCAGTGAAAACCTATTGAAATTATGAGTGGTTTATCAGTAAAAACAGGGCTGAAAGAAAAAGGTTGTTAGTCATATCATAATATAATAATATCAATTCAAGAAACATGTTTATTAGCAATGTTTGATTTTAAAATGGCTCATTTGGAATATTTGCTCTTTAAAGAAAATGGGTAGCTCTTAAAAGAGCTTTTGGTTTGGAGGAGCCATGGTGACCCTACACCACGTTCTGCTGCCATGACACGACACCCTCCTCATTCACATAGGAGCAGAAGGTCTCCCGCAGTTGGATGGATCGGCGTGTGGCGTTGTTTGAGCCCATCCTAGGTGCATCGCGCAGGGTTGGAGCTTCATCACTCAACTTTGCGACGACAGGTGTGCATGATGACCTTCCTATTGTCTTCCTGCGGAGGAAGTTGTGCAACACACAGGTGGCCTTCACACACAACTCTGTTACCTCCGGGCTGGTGGTGATGACACGCCGGAACATTCTCCACTGAGATGAGAGGATGCCAAACGCACATTCAACCACCAACCTGGCCGAGGCGGTAGTTGAACAGCCTCCTGTGAGGTGACGTCCAGGGAACGGACGCAGCAGGTTGTCCAGCAGCGGAAAAGCCTCATCTCCAACCAACACATGGGGAAGAAGGCCGAGCCGCTCTGCTCCTGGGATGACGGTGTCAGGCGGTAGCTGCAGACTGCCATCGCGGAGGCCCTCTCCAAAAGCGGAATTCCGCAGGCTCCCACCGTCGCTGCTCCTTCCAAAGCCTCCGACATCCACTACCCTGAAGAGGTACTGGGCATCCACGACAGCCAGTAGTACCAAGGAGTGGGTGGACTTGTAGTTGAAATACAGGGACCCAGAATGTGCCGGAGCCTGGATCACCACGTGCTTCCCATCAATGGCACCAACGCAATTTGGAAAGTTCCAGCGCTCCTGGAACCCAGCAGCGATGGCTCTCCAGTCCTCCGTCTGTGGTACCGGCATGGTTTCCTCAACCAGCGCGGTCCAGATGGCACCCGCAACCTCCTTCACGATGACAGCCACTGTTGTATGCCCGACCCGATAGCTGAACGCTATGGTCCTGTACGAGTCACCGGTTGCCAGGTACCTGAGAAAAAAGTAATATACATGATTTAAAAAAAAGTTATACGCCACGCAGACACACACACCACAGACACACACACACATCACAGACAGACACACACACCAACATACCACAGACACACATCACAGACACACAATTACACCACAGGCAGACACACACCGCAGACACACACACAGACACACCAACATACCACAGACACACACACCAACATACCACAGACACACAATTACACCACAGGCAGACACACACACACCACAGACAGACACACACACATCACAGACAGACACACACACACACACCGCAGACACACACAGACATACCACAGACCAACATACCACAGACACACAATTACACCACAGGCAGACACACACACATCACAGACACACCAACATATCACAGACACACAATTACACCACAGGCAGACACACACACCGCAGACACACACACAAAATTACACCACAGGCAGACACACACACACACACACACACACACACACACACACACACACACACACACACACACACACACACACACACACACACACACACACACACACACACACACACACACACACACACACACACACACACACACACACACAGGGGAGCAATACTGCGTTTACCTAGCTATCTTAATTAATGTCATTCATCTGAACTAAATCACAGACTTCATTCATCCATTGCATGCATTCTCTCTCTTTATATACAGAGTCATATTAAAGAAGTAGAAATACACAAAACGTACCGTAGGCAGATGGCGAGTCGCTCGGCGGGTCCGATTGACAAACGCATACGGGTGTTTGCCTTTGAAATCAGTGGACCGACTTTTCCGAGCAACTCGTCGAAAGCGTCTTTGCTCATCCTGCTGAAACAGTTCACCATCCAGGCGGATCTCTTGGACAAGAACGTGGTATTCCCCCCGTTGCAGACGTTTTCTGAGTATCGGATGTACCCAACAGCGACGCACTATACATGGCCTCCTGCGAGACATTGAATAAACCAACGCTACCGTTGCTACAAAACCGGCATCCATTTTGGCAATAGTAAAGAAGAGCCGGGCTTTTTTTTGCTTTGTATGCCGGGGGCGGGCGGGAGATTCCTGATTGGTTGTTGGTCGCCTTGGGCGCGAGAAAGCGCCAAGCCTCAGACACGCCCAGCTTCAAGCTTTTCTGACGCCTGTAGTGTGTACGGGCCGGTGGTAAGCGGTAGTCCTGTGCAGCTTAACCCCCAAACCGCCTGCCACGGCGTTCCAGAGCTCGGAAGTGAACTGGGAGCCCCTGTCTGAGGAAATGTCCGACGGGGTGCCAAAACGACACACCCTTCACCTTGCAATGAAGGCCCGGGCAACGTCTGCAGCCGACGTCGAAACGAGCGGAACCGCCTCCGGCCAACGGGTCGTTCTGTCCACCATGGTGAGGAGGTAGGAAAACCCCTGAGAGGAAGGCAACGGACCCACCAGGTCAATGTTGACATGATCAAACCTCCTCTCAGGCACCAGGAAACGCTCCAACGGGGCCTTCGTGTGGCGGTGCACCTTAGCGCGTTGACAAGCCACGCACTCTCTGGCCCAAGTCCTCACGTCCCTTTTCAGCCCTTGCCAAACGAACTTCGCCGCCACCAAACGTACCGAAGGCTTGACGCCGGGGTGTGACAGGCCGTGTCACAAACTATTCATAAACTATTCATAAACCCTTTTATAAGGGTAGTCTTATTCAGTGATGTAGTGGGCGTTGGACGCGGGGGTACGCCGTACCCCCACTTATTTGGAGCATGATCTTTTTTGTAATAGTCTAATACATATAAAATCATTGCCAGTCTTATCAGTTGCAAGTGTGTATTTGTTGTAATAATGACAAAAACATAATACATTTCACAGTAATTATAATAAAAAATAAAAACGATTTCCTTAAAGAATTATGATTAGTCATCACGCTCGTGACCCCGCGGCGAGCTGGGGGTGTGTCAGTGACACACCCACGGCCAGTTTACCGCCCGCCGATTTTGCGGCAGCTCTTTCCCTCAAGAACGAACAAGCTCTATAATGGCAGGCAAACATTTTTTACTTGACTTCTTTTCTAAAAAGAATATAATTCACAAGAAGAAAGAGTCTAGCAGCACCGAAGCTACAAGTGAAGCTGCTACTAGTACTACAGTACATCATCAGAAGAGCCGCCTAAAGACGTGGATAATGCTAGCTAACGTGCACGTTAGCTGCGCTAGCAACGTTCCCCTGGCTAGCTCAAGCTCACCTTTCCCAGAGGTATGGACGGAGGAGATGTGGCGGAGGAAACAAGAGACATGACATACCCGTGGATAGACTGCACAGCTGGGAAACTGGGCTGCAAAGTTTGTTCATCCATATCTGATGTATCAGTCTTCAAAACGCAAGGTGTGTGTGTGTGGGTGTGTGTGTGAAAAAGCAGCGCTGTCTGCTTATTTGCAATGTAGGCTAGGCCTAATCAGAATAATTTCCAGTCCAGATTCAATGTTTGCATTAGTAGGCTATATATATTTTTCGTTTTGTTTATTTAATAAGTTAATTTCAGGACAACTTTGGGAATTTTGTTTGTTTGTTATGAGTTTTAAATAGATTTTGAAAGTGGAGATAGAGAGAGAGAAAAGCAGCGCTGTCTCCTTAGTTTCAATACTGTAGTTTATGCAATTTAGGCCTATACATTGTTTATGTAACGTATGTGCCAGTGTGTCCATGGTTTTGAGTCTGTGTGTGTGTTGAGCACAGCGCCGTCTGCTTTTTGCAGTACAGTAAGTAAAGTAGGACTAAGCATACCGGTAGTTTCTGTGGACCTGTCTGCCCGTTTTGTGAGTGCACTGCGCGCATGCGTACTTGTTTGGCATTGTTTGGGATGACCTAATTTAAAATAGCGTCCCCCCAGTAAAAAAATCCCCACTACAACACTGGTCTTATTGTAAAGTGGTACCGATTAAGGTGTACTTTTTCATTAAAGAGGTATCTATAACACATATTTATTAAAATACTGTAATTCAATACAAATTGGAGGTTATTGTTATACATTTGAGTATTTTCATTTTATACTAAAAGTGTACCTCGCTACTTTTCAGAGAAAAAAACATTGCACCTTTTTCTTCGCTACATCTGTTTGACATGCACTAACTTAAAAGAGTAATAGAGGAATGTAAGGAGGCAATTTGTATAAACTGTCTATGCTTTTGGACCTTGGACCTCTTTTCTTTTTGGACTTTTATCTTTCCCACTGAAGAGCACCTTCAGTACTTCTAAATCTTCAGGGCCTTCTCTTCTTTAAAGCCTATTTTTACACTTTGGCAATTCTAGCTCTTCTCGAATACTTCTTCCATCAGTGGACAATAAGTCGGACAAAAGGCCGTCCCTGCTGGATGCCGGATGGGCTCTGTGCTTCCCACCAGGACCAGAGATCCGGATGCTTCCATGTCTCCGTCACCAGAACACTGAGCAGGATCCGGTTAGTTCTGGGGTCACGTCAGCGTTAGAGAAAGCAGGCAGCAAACGCTAACCAAGCGCCCGAGCCACTTCCTCTTTGAGATCTTTAAGAGCCATGGGAAACATCAGTGAACTCTGGGGTCCCTTTCAATCCTGAGCAAACACTGCTTTCATTAACTTGGCAGCACTCGAACTGGAAGAAGCCATAATCTGAGGATCGTCTTTCAAGGAGAACATCAAACAGTTTAACCCTTTTGTGTTAAAAAAAGAATATGGCAAAATCACAAGATCTAGTCTAGATCTGATAACTAAGAATCAGAATCACCAACATTCACTGATACTTTGGATTTTTACAAGCAGCTAATACAAATATCATGTTAGGCAGAGCAAGTCATGGTTTCCGTTTATATTTAAACTTATCACACTAGTGTTTATACTTTAGGCATCGATATGCCCACTTCAGTTATAAAATCATTGTATTATGTATTTAATGAAGCTGACTACATTGGGTTGGCCGAAGCCTTAAAGAGGCATATTCATTGTTACAATGACTTTGGTGAGGAATATGTTTACTTTGAGGGAAAACAAATTGAAAAAATGAACAAAATTGAAACATCAGTAACATGATGATGACTCCTAGCATATTTGGTTGTGAAATTCATGCTCATCATCAGTAGGTATTTAAAGTGATGAACGTTTCAGTTTGGCCACATGGGGGCAGTGTTGCTTCATCCTGGAAGACTCACCCTCAGAAACACTGGGACTTGATAGTCAGATACAACATTATCAATTCAAAGTTTAACATAAAATAAGTTGTATTTTGAAATGTGCAGTAACATACTTTATATATATAGATATGTTTTTTTCAAGATGCAGTTAATAATAATTGATTATAATTCCAGTAGAAACCATTAATTCAGTACTCAGAATAAAAAAAGAAAAAAGGAATCATGCGAACAAAATCCTTAAAAGAAATCACAAATTGACACTGATGTATTTCAAATTCCAATGGCTTTATTTTATGTATATATATTTGTATATTTTTATATATATTTATATATTATATATATACTTATGTAACAACTTTTACTCAGTTGCTTGATTATCATCTTTTGTTCAGCTTAAGTTCAAACGACATGACACTAAAACCAAGGCATTCCACATGATCATATCTTACAAAAGAGTAAAGAAAACAGCATGAGTGTGTGTGCACCTGTCGCGCACACACACACATGCACACACATATATCAATGTACAGGTATTGTGGTTGTTTGTAGCAAGAACTGAGAAATAAAAAGTGGATAAAGAGACGAAAGACAGAGTGAGAGTGTGAGGGAGAGAAAGTGAGAAACTGGAGGATTCTGTTGCATAGATTGAAGCAAACAGGAGGAGGATGTGTGATTGAAACAGACAGGATGAGAGTGACAAGCACACACACACACACACACACTGAGGAAACACACCTTCACCGAGCCAACATCCCACACACACACACACACACACACACACACACACACACACACACACACACACACACACACACACACACACACACACACACACACACACACACACACACACACACACACACACACACACACACACACACACACACACACACACACACACACACACACACACACACACACACACACCACTTCATTACATTGACCATTTCTTGGAGACTTATCCTAACCTTAACCATAACCAACACATGCCTAACCCTAACCCTTACCTTTAAACTAATCCTTAACCTAACCAAGTCTTCACCCTAAAATGAATGATCATGGGGACCTCTATTTTGTCCCCATAAGGGAGGTGAGTCCCCACACGTGACTATGTAAACAGATTTAGGTCCCCACAAGTATAGTAATGCTAGGCCACACACACACACACACACACACACACACACACACACACACACACACACACACACACACACACACACACACACACACACACACACACACACACACACACACACACACACACACACACACACACACACACACACAGGATCACTGCTAAGGCTCAGAGTCTGACAGACAGGAAGAAGTCAAGTCCTCTCTTCACCTAAAGATGGAGAGACTACAGTCGTGTGACAAAGATTTGCACTCAATGCTAATATGAGGCACGCTGTTGTTTAGCAGGCGTCATTTTGCGGTGTGTGATTACATTGAAAGTCAATGCAACAAAGCACATTTTCGCCGGGCAACACCGATAATGCTAAAAGGCCCTATGCTTAATGTGTGCCATGTGGAAAAAAGCAAACAAATCGGCTTTCTCGTACGTTATTCAGCTGAGGCTAAAATAAGTCAGAGGATCACTAAAGTCATACAAATACATCCACAGTGATTAAATAAAACGTGGTTGCCACATTTAGCCTGCACCAAGGAAATAATATGACAACTTTTAGACCAAAAACGAATTAACTGTACTAAAACAACATCTAGACCCCCATGTTGATACATATTAGAAGCTAAGTGATTGAACTCAATCTTCTGTTGCATTAGGTGTAAGGGAAACTTCTGCAGCAATGGAGAGTCAGGACTCAGAGAGACACGAGGAGAGTTGGAGCTTTGATGTCAAACACTGGTGTTTTATTACAAGTATCGGCCGGAGAATTCATATCACAAGTCACAGCAGCCAGAGGTTCCGACTGCACGGGTGCTTTGCCACATCAATTCTGCCCAGCCTCTCTCTCGATAGACCTTTTAACTAGTTTACAGAGAGTTAATCAACAGCTGGGAACCCTGGAGATATCCCTAACATCTGGACACACTGAGTCACTTGCCTGACTCTTAGGCTCTGTGACCGAGAGTTGACCGGTCATAAAACTGAGAATGAGTGCAGCAGCACATTCTTTAAAGGAGATAACGAGTGAGGGTTGGTTATAAATGTCAACAGGCGAAAAGGTTAAATATTTTAGGAGTAAGACAGAATTATTCCCTCACACTAGGAACTCCTAGATCCTTGAGTCCTGTCTCTCAGATTTGCCAAACTAGTCTCCTCACATTCATTTCATCGTGATCACCAACATTCAGTCCTACATAGATGCAAAACTTTAAATGCTGTCAACATGATCACCATGATTGACAACGTCATGTTTAGCCTAGCTTAGCGCAATGACTGGATGCAGAGGGAAACGGCTAGCCTCTTCAAAAGAGATATTCATGTCTGATTTAAGGTTCGAGTTTTTCATTGTTCCGGTGTGAAAATTCAAACCCAAATATATTTTCTTGTGGTTTGGATCAATGCTTCCCATTTGGTTATTAACAAAGTCAACAAAGCTGCCGATTACTTATTCTGCAAATCGACTAAGCGATACAAATGTTATAATAGCAAATATTGTCAAACATTCTTTGAATTTAACTTCTAAAATGTGAGGATTTCTCCTTTTCTTACCAACTAGGATAGAGAACTGAATATCTTTGGGTTTTGGACACATTTTATAAAAACAAAGATAGTGATAAATAAATAAAAAAGGAATAAAAAGTAGATATATCAATACTGAGAACAATGCTGGGCTGCAGCCATATGTACATTCCTCAGTGCACTCTCCTCAGGGACACAAATCTGTTGTGACATGTCTTATCAGAAGACATATTGAGACACAGTATACTGTTTCATCTGAGATTAATAAAATCAGCTGATATCAGTCGGGCACTAACACAGACATTTTACAGGTGACAACAAACTCCATAATCCTCATGTCCCCCCTAACCTGCAGCAGCAGAGAATCAGGAGGAAGATGGATCCATGGAGATGATTGGATGTGAGATGATGATGACGATGATGAAGCCATCCTGAATGTCTCAGGTTAACTGTCATCATCTCCCGACAAGAGTGGGAGATGAGTGTGTGTAAATGTATGTGTGTGTTTGTATGTTGGGACAGGAGGATGGACATGGGACATTTTGTTTCTGGATAAATGAAACGATGGAAACAAAAGAAAATGAGAATTTTTTCATCTTTCATCAATCCATCCATCAGAAGTCACACAGTTTTAATTTCCTCAGTGTGTTTCACCTCACAGTGCAATAGTGTGTGTGTGTGTGTCATGTTGCATGTGTTTGGGACGTGTATTTGAGATCCATTTGGTAAAAACAAGTCAACGGTTTGGGATGTTTCATTCCATACTAAAACATGCAGAACACAGAACATTGAACACATATACTGAACAGTTAGTTTTATCCAAATGCAGTTTCTCTTTTTTTTCATCTCTTTTCACACAGAGTGGCTTTAGGCTACACAGAACACGACAGAACCAATCGCACCAGGCTGGACATATTGCTTTAAACCACCAAATGTTGTATATATGTCATGCATGCCACATAGATGATATTATGTTTATACAAAAATAACACCAACGCCTATTACTGTGTATCATAGTAATTACAGAAAACAAATATTTTTCAGTCTTTTTTGCAATGATGTTCAACTGAGAAACCATATACATATCTATGTATTTATATCTAATATACACACGTATATACTAGATATAGACACAAAGATAATATGTAAATATATAGATATATGTTGAGTGGTTATGACTTTTCCAACTGTGGTATTCCAGTTAGTTTGATTCGTTTTTATATATTTTGTTAGCGTTGAAGTGGAGTTTCTCCAAAATATTCCTTAAGATCTGACCACAGGAAGCTGTTCTGAGAAAAGGCAGTGCTCTGAAGAGGAAGCAGTCAAAATGCAACAATGACTGGATAAGAAGCGAGTTCCTGTTCCATTCAGAAGATCTTCTCCACTGTACGGTGCACCTGCCGTGAGATGTGAGGGCAACCAGTCCAACAGAACCACAGCCAGAGCAGAGGGACAGTCTTATCCAGGCGGCATGGGGGGAGGGGGGAGGAAAGAAAGAGGGGGAGTCAAACTAATTTGTGCAGAAGACAATAGGAAAGGAGAAAAACAGCTTTGGCATCCTAAAAGCTTCGCTGGATGCCGATTGGCTGATTGCCCTCTTTCCCACTTCCTGTGACCGACACAGACAGCAGGTTCATTCACTTTTTATATGACAATATTTACATTGCACTGACTGCAGGAGCAAAGGTAATCTTTCCGATTCAGCAGTTGAACAGAAACAAAGAGGGGGAAAAAAAAATCATCATTTGGAAAGGTGCGTCTCGCTTCTAGCCCACGGACACACGGCAGGAAGAGGACGAGCTCTTTAACAGTCCTGCGCTCTTCCCCGGAAATGTTTCTGAAGTTGGTAGTTCATAGAAAATGGCAATGACATCTACAGTTACAGCTGTGTCCCTCACAGGCTCCGCCTCCCTCAAAGTCCATATTTCACAACCAAATCAGAAATGTGCCGTCTTGTTGTCAGAAAGAGCTCCTGACCCCTCAGTATCATGTATTTAAAAAGCAACAGTTAACAATTGATCATGATCAAATCAGAGATAAAACAATATAAAGTGAAAACTGTTCTCGTTGTTGAAAGTGCAAAAGCACTGAAATGTCAACAGACATCCCATACTTTTCTCAAAGGTATTACTGCAGCTAGTCAGATATTTATCTTAATCAGCGTAATAAAGTTACGACATTTAAATGAACAGAGTGTCTGTTTGATGGGCCACTTTGTGGAGGTCCTTATGGGTACCATCAGTTTTTAGCATGGGTCCTGACCCAAGAGCCGAGTCGAGCTGGGTCCAAAGTATATTCAGTCTAATTGGGAGACGTTGCAATGCCCTACGACTCATCATGTTATAGAGGAAATCCAATCTTCCTGCTTCTAACTGTCCTTGAGTCAACTTTGAATCAGAGTCCATAGACCCACAAAGGGAGGCTGCCTATTCACTGCATGGGACGGTTCTACTCAACTCCACTCAATTTGTACTTTTTGGTTTTCCATTAGCAAAAGTAATGGATATCACTCAAGAAATTGCAACCCAGAAAATAGGCTGTAAGAGTGCAGACGTTTCCTCCGCTTGTTTGCTGATGTCATGATTTAAAGAAGAGGTGATTTTGATGCGGGGTTAAGTGATCAGCTAATAATTGATATTGGGTCATATCTGCAGAGGTAAATGGAGAAAAGGAGCTGGCACCTAAAGTGAGTTGAGTCAAACCATGCAGTGGAAATATGGCAAAAGATCGTCTTAACCTCAAGATGCTTTTTGCTTTAATTACAAGCTGATGATGAATGCATGTTGGTCTTGGTTTGTTTCCCTCTTGGGTCCGCTTTGATGAATTCTAAGCTGTGGGGCTCAAAGCAACTCATTGACTTGTCTTATGACTGGTCTTTGGTCCTCAGGTCACTTTCTCAAGTTTTGGCCCGTCAGAGAGGTCGAGGGTCGGAGCTCAGTTTGGACGAGGCAGGCCATAATAGGCCACACCCCCTGTAAAGGAGGCGGGGCCTGAAGTGGGACACAGCTGTGATCCTCCTTAAAGCTCTGACAACAGTCAGTTGGAAAACAGCATCAGTCCACTCATTCAAAGACATCAATCGCAGTAGCTTCAAAATACAGAAACCCATTTAATGTTTGATACAGTTAGCTGTATTCACGTTGCATTGGCTGAACTCTAATGGAGCTGAATAACTGCGTAATCACATAGCGTGTAGTGTTTCACAACATTTTAGATAAAGTGAATATACTCATGTAAAAGGGGGCTGATGAGACTAGATTTTTGAGTTTCCAATTGAGCGGCCAACAGGAAGTAAACAAGTCACTGCAGGTTTCTGAGCCCTAACATCAGGTGACCAAGACGACACACGTGGCATAAATATTTAGAGAGCTGTAAAAAGACAGAGTCCACGTTAGATTCCTCTCATTCATGTACCGTACTGTCACCAAACTCTTCAGCCTATACATATATATTCATATATCTCCAAAATATTAAAAAGTACTTAATATAAAAATACAGAAGAATTGTAAAAAATGAGCAAAACATTGAATTTTATATGAAAACCATGCAAGAAAGATTCCCCATTTAGTTAAATAGTAACTCTAAGATTCGGGAAAGCAAGGGAATGAAAGGGAAGTGGTCGGATGAGAGAAGCGCAGGCGAACTGCCACCCACTTGCTTTTCATGTAAACATTGTAGAGGTCCTTTAAAACTTGGTACGGCAGTGACGACTGAAGATTTTCTCCTTGCTTTTTGGTCGTGTTTGGAGTAAAGGGCCAGGAGGGGGAGGGGAAGTCGAGGGGTGAGAAAGTCCAAAGGAAACCTCGATAACAATGAGATAAAAAAAACAATACAGACAACCTATAAAATATGGCTCTGAGTGACATAGAAAAAGCTCATCAGAGGGGGGAGGAGAACCTAGTCATGAAAAAAAGTTGGAAATATGGCAGTAGTAGCACATAGGTTGAATGCTGCTAGTCAGACTAAGAGGGGATGACACCATCGCTGCTTCTGATTGGAAGATGATTCCTTCTTCTTTTCAGACAGTAATCTGCGGACAACGGCAGGCAGGAAGTACTAAGCGGCAGTGTGGACACAAAGTCGATTTAACTCATAAAGACTGATTGGTGACATCGTCAGTCTCCCATAATCCTCAGCGTGGCCACCACACTGACGCCTGTCAATTAAAACAGAGCACGGCAGACAGAGATGATCAATCATCTGCTCTGCTGACGCGGTGTGATGTCACTGACAACCCATTTAGTTTCTGTCCGTAAAGTCTGACAAACGAGGGAACGAAAAACAAGAACTGGTACTAAGATTTGTCTTGAACACAGAGAGGCGGTCCAGACGCTGTTCAGAGATCCATCAACTTCCTGTCTGTTAGATTTCAACTTCCTGTATTTTGACCCAAAACAGACTCAATCAATACTTTTGACATTATCCTCTGGGGGGCAAATTAATAAAGAAAGGATATTGACAGTTGATGAGCATTTTTTATGGACAATTGAGTATTTGCCCCTAAAAACTGATCTATTAGTAGATCGGTGTTTACACCCTTATCCATGATTATGAGTTCCTGTTGAGGTGGTTGAGGTTTATAGGAATCCTCCCTGAAGGCGTATACTGGACAACTGGGGAGGAAGCCCCCTGTCAGACCCAGAAAACACTCTGCAGGGATTATGCATCCAATCTGGTCTGGGAACCCCTCAGGATCCACCAGGAAAAGAGATACCTCAAGGAATGAGTCTTGAAGGACTTTTATTTTGAAGAGCCAAAGGCATGATTACTTGTCATCCACTTGTCTTTTTTTCCCTTTATTGACTGCCCTGCTCCAGTATTGAACAGCCTCTCTTTGTATATTGTCTTGACAGGAAATCCAGTCCTAAAGACAGGAAGTCGAAGGAGTCGTGATCAGACGCTGCTGCAGACTTAACACACATAATGGTCGTCTAAACAGAATCCCAAATATTCATTCCTAAAGTTATCATGCGACTCAACACGGATGAAACATAACATGCATCCTACTAGAGCGGGACACATTCCTGTTTCCTATGGACACTGTGGACGTACTGGGCGGGGGGGCAGAGAGAGCCGGGACCCCGACTGCACGAGACGAGGACGAGTCCTCCCTGGACGCCGCCATGTTGGATATATTTGGGGAGTAAACATTCTGTCCTTCCACATGCAACACAGCTGATCAAAGAAAAGCCAACACATACAGACACGATAAAGGGAAGAACATTGTTTTAACAGTGGAACCTTGAAGACCGTAGTGTCACACTCACAAGACATTCTCAGGCGTTTTTGTATCAACCATCGATTAACATTCGTTTTAAAAACAAAAATTTAAAAATATTACATTTTTGCATTTGCCTAAAAACAATTCTGATCACCAAACCCGGCTGTTAGCTGTGTAGAGGGGGGAGGGGGGGAGCGTATGTACATGAGAAATGAGAATCACTCGTTCAAGAGTTCTGTGCCGAGAGCGTTACGCAGGGATGGAGCGAGGACAGAACATGCTGCGAGACCCCCGGAGATCCAACCACACGTGGTTTAAAAGCTTTGTCAAGAAAGGATCATCGAGTAAAAAATATACATGAATGGACTTCCAGGGTGGAGACTCCACCTTCTACTGATACATGTGTGAGGAGGGAGGGGGGGGGGGGGGACGACAAACTTACAGGCAGAACGACGCCACAGTCAGTATGGAAAACACAACGTGGCAGGAATGACTGAGGGGGGGGGCGATGTGAAGCATGTGTGAGCAGGATGAGATGTGACTCCCCTCCTCAGCGACAGTTCGGTTGGTGGGATGACGAATGATAAGGGGAGGGGGGTGGTGGGAGGAGGGGCTCAGATAGATGACTCGCAGCTGTGGGGGAAGGCGCTGGGCGGCTCTCCTCCCCCCCCCGCCCCAGAAGAGGAGGCGCTGGGGAGGGGGTCGATCTCGTCTCCGGACTCCTCGATGGTGGGGATGCGAGCCTCCTCCTCCGACTGCGGGACGAACTCAGGATGGGCCATGAAGCTGTGGATGGAGCTACGGGACTCTGGGCTCTCCAGCCCCACGTGCAGGGAGCTGCGGAACGCATTCACCACCTTAATCTGGAACAAAGAGAAGACGTCAGAGGGCTGAAGATGTATGCAAGTGTGATGCAATGACAGGCAGCGGGGCTGATGGGAAACACGGTGGTTGAATGGCTGAATCTGGCAGGGAGGTGCAAAAAACCACAATTTCAACACGTGAGAACTGGATGGGAACAACAACTCTAAAACACAGCAACACAAATGCTAAAAAAAAAGGTCAACACGATAATGGAGTGCAGGAAGGAGACCAACAATCCACCAAATCAGATGCAACACACGCATGCGCACACATAGGGTTTGAACCGCTGACTTTTAGATTCTGCCGTATCTGTTAAATAATATGGTTTCAGACTCCACCAGTTCTGTCTGACTCACAGCTGTCTGGCACCGTGTCATCCAGAGGGGTGAGATTGAGTTCTCTCACACTGAGCTGGCTCTGTGCACGGAGCACTGTCATGTTAAAACAGGAACGAGTCTTAATAAAAAGTGAGCTGATTGTTCTGTACCGGAGCATTCTGAAGACCTGCATAAAGGATGTCCACATGCTTTAGAGCAGACTCCAAACGGAGTGCTTTAAAACTTTCCTATTTGTATCTACACAAACCTTAACCCCCACCCGCCATATTTGATATGATTTCATTTATAAAATAGTGATCAAACCTGACAAAGTGAGGAGAGCCAAATAGTTTTATAAACAGAAGTTTTTGTACATTTCATAGTAAATGTGATATGATTTTAGGGTATACGTGTGCAATTCACTCAGTTTTGACGATCTCAAATCAGATAAACTTTGTGATATTAGGCGCTAAGGGGGGGGGGGTTTATTTGGGGTCCTAGGCCTATTGGATTTTAAATAGTGTAACACTCAGCAGCCTATATAACTCAGGATGTCATATTACGAAAACTAATTAAGTGTTATTTTTTTAATACAAAGTTGTTGAAACAGGTATTACTAGCATTTTTTTGTGTTTTCTAAACATGTTGTAATTGTTAGCTAGTCATAGGCCAAACTAAAATGTTAACAAATGTCAAACATTTTTTTTTAAATAACATCTGTCATTTAGGTACAGTAGTTCCCTTTGCAGCTAAATTAACAATATATACATATATACCACTCTTCTATGGTACAAGTCGTTTTAAGTAGTGGGCTTTATAGGTGCATTATTCTACTGCAAACCAAGCAAGGCTAGCTTTCCCCTCACTTTCTTTATGCTAAGCTAACCATCTCCAGACAGATGTGAAATGAATAAACATCTTCTTAAATCACTTGTAGAAAGTGCTTTTCCTCATGATATCTTGTTCAGTGTGTTATCTCAGTGCAACATCACTAACATATTTGCATTCAATCACATTTGAATGCATAAATATAGATAGAAAATTAAATAACAGTTGATATGCAAGAATAGTGTTACTCTTGTGTCCTCTGGGGGTCTGAGGCCACTTTCCCAACCAGCAATTCAGCCTTTAACACTTTCAAACAATACCCCGCCCCAGTAATCATCACACAATGCAACAACACATGCACGGTTTAGTATCTGTAATCACATTCAGAGGCAGAATGATTTTGTCCTCGAGCTGCTCTCTCCTCTCTGCCTTAAGTCGTTTCCTCTGTCATGAATCCACAGAGGCTGCAGCTGATCACACTGATTTATACACACCAGCACACACTCTTCATCATAATTAATAACCCTGCAGTTCAAAGCTCTCTGTTACTGAAGCGCATGAGAGCTCCAGGCCGGGCACTGCAGCTCAGAGAACACATGCAACCATCGCACACATAAAAAGCTCTCGGCTGTTAAACCATGAGAGACTGGCTGAGCCTGACAGATTGAACCCTGCTCTGGATTAACCCATACAATTATCTCGGTGCCCAGGATGTCGCCTCAGAGGGGAAGAAGAAAAACAAAGGAAATAAAGCGGGATGTCACGAATCAGAGCAGTTCACAGCTTAATTCTCTTCTTGTGGGCAAACAGTTGTGATCTGTCATCGACTTGTCGGCCAGCAAGTCACGTCAGGGTTATGAGAGACGTGCGAGTTTAAATCCCCACAACATGCAGCAGCAGGCGCAGAGGAAAGTGATTAAAGGCATTTAAATAACAGAGGAAAAGGAGATTAAGATGGAGAAGAATACATCTACAGCAGAGGAAGGTCAAGTAGGGAGGAAGTGGATTTCAGAGATGGAAACAGATCAGCTGATCAGGTTGTCTGCACTTTGAGATGAAAGAGAGCTTTCAGAGGAATGACGCTGGCCATATTCTACTTTTGTCTTTCTTCTATTTAAAACATCACATGGAAAGACCAGAACAGGACTCTTTGACATTCTGGATTTGTGTAGGTAAACAATACAAGTGAGCTTTAGAGGTGTATTATTCTACTTCAAACAAAGCCAGGCTAGCTGCTGTCGGTCTTTATGCTAAGCTAAGCTAACCACTTCCAGACTCCAGCTCAATGCACAGATGTGTTATTAATAAACATTTTCCAAAGACACTTTCAGAAAGTGTTTTTCTCAGAATGTGGAACTACTACTACTACCACCACTACTACTACTACTACTACCACCACCACCACCACCAGCCCTCACCCAACCCCACCACGACGACGACGACGACGATCGACGACACCCACCACCACCACGACGATCGACGACGACTACGACCACCCACCACGACGACGTACGGACCACTGACGACGACCCACGACTACGACGACGACGACCACCACGACTGACGACCACGACGACTGACACGAGACGACGACGACGACGTAAGAACAACGACCACCACCACTACCACCACCACCACCACCACCACACCACCACCACACCACTACACCACCACCACCACCACACCACCACCCCACCACCACCACACCACCACTACGACTGACGACGGACTACCACCACCCACCACCACCATCCACCACCACGACGACGACGACGACGACGACGACGACGACGACGACGACGACGACGACGACCACCACCACCACCACACCACCAACCACGACGACGACGACCACCACCACCACCACGACGACGACCACCACGACGACGACGACGAGACGACGACGACGACGGACCACCAAGACGACGACGACCACCACTACGACGACGACGACGACCACGACGACGACGACGACAAACACGACGACGACGACGACCACCACGACGACGACGACGACCACCACGACGACGACGACGACCACCACGACGACGACGACCACGACGACGACGACCACCACGACGACCACCACGAGACGACGACGACCACCACGACGACCACCACGACGACGACGACGACGACGACGACCACGACGCGACGACGACGACGACGACCACGACGACGACGACGACGACGACGACGAGACGACGACGACGACGACGACGACGACGACTACGACGACGACGACCACCACGACGACGACGACGACGACGACGACGACGCGACGACGACTACTACCACCACTACTACTACTAGTACTACTACTACTACACCACTACTACCACCACTACTACTACTACTACTACTCTACTACTACTACTACCACTACTACTACTACCACTACTACTACTCTACTACTACCACTACTACTACTACTACTACAATACTAATACTACTACCACTACCACTACTAACATGCCTTGCTATGTTTATCCTCAGTAGCTTTGTATTTTCTCTTGGGGTCTTAATACTGTACATATTAGATTTCCTACAGATGTTTTAATTACGACAAAAGCAAACTGAGCACTTCCTGCTTCACATTAAAGCTTTCCACTGGAAAACCTTTCATTTGTAACATACCATACCTCCCTTCAAGTATTCTGTCTGGATATGATAAAAGAGTTACTACCAAGTGTCCTTTGACCTGTGAGTGACCAAATTAAAATCATTTGAAGGAGACACTCTTAAGGCGAAACAATGGAAAAACTGCTAGCTTTACTGTTAACCCTAACCCAAACCAATGTAGGATTTGTCATAACGTCATGTAAATTACAACCGTCAGTTATCTATATTATCATTAGGATGTTTCAGATCATTTAGGATCATATCGAGGGATGTGCAGATATTACAGAGACAGAGTTTTAGTGTTGGTGAGTCATGCAGCGTTCATGCGGTAAACACAGAGAGTAAAGGAAGAGTCCAGCTGGGTGAAGGAGGTGTCAGCTGGCCTCTGACACCCACTCACTGCCTGCAGTGGAGGAGGAAGCAGCGGCAGCAGCAGCAGGAGGCACAGCCCCGGCCGAGTTGGTGAGAGAGGAGGAGGCGCTAAGCCCTACGTGGGTGGGGCTAGAGAGAGTTTTGGCGGCGGTGGAGTCATTGTGCTGGCTGACCACGGAGGGCTGGCGGCGCAGGGCACCGGGCACCGGGGCCTGGCCCGTCTGGAAGGTATACACCACATCCATCTGAAGGGAGCCACAACACACCGTTAGAGAGCCAGGAGACAGGACAGAGGAGAGGAGACAGACCAAGGAAACAAGGAAGAAAAGACAGGAAAGCCCTTTGAGAGGTTACAGAGACAGTTTTCCATTTGAGAGTCAGGACAGGAGTCATGTTTCATGCTACAGTGCAGTACACTTCAAAGACCTTTACATGCACGCAAATATTTCAATATTATTACGGAAATGACAATATACTGAGTTTGAGACAGTTATGTGGACAGAATTCTACGTTTGAGTGTTCAGAGTTAGACTTAAGTTTGATAAAGAATTTCTCATTCAAATAAGTGGGATATGCTGACATTCAGGCTGTAGGAGCATTCTTTGGGCTTCTGTAACACATTTGAAATATGAGTCTTAATTTGGGTTTTCCGTGCAGTTTGCGTTTGTTTATGACTGTCCCTGTGCATTGTACACAGACTATGGATGTATAACGAGAAGCGGATACTGCGTTGGACAACTCTTAAGCCGCAATGATTCAATAAGGGCTGTAAAAGTGTTCATACTAGGTAGTTAATTTACCTCAATAAATGACAGACGTATCTTTCCCTATGCAAGCCAATGTCACCACTGACACTGACATTGTAGTACCAGTGCTTGGCCACTAGGAACATTTGCTTTAACGGCCCTGGGGTTAACATGAATCAAACTTTGTCAAAATGTAAAGCTAACAACATCAACCCAACGTTGGATAAAGCCCTAGCTTATATTATCTATAACAATTAATACGTTGGTTAGCTGTTTACATGTCTTATAAAAGAAGAATAACAGATCAATACAAACATATATTAGACGCAGCCCACTTAGGAGACAGGAAGTACATCTGATCTCATAATATGGCCTATAAGGGTGTCTTACAGAGCCTAGCCATAGGAACAGAAGTATGCATGGAATATGCAAACAGGTGAGTATTAGAACAAATACTTTAATCGCCCATATAAACAGCTTACTAGAACTATTCTTAATAAGGGCATAATGTATATTTTCACATTTTGAGCATGTAAAGGTCATTGTCAACAGCTTGGTTCAAAGTGGGTACAGAGAAATAGAAGAAGGTGAGACAAGGACAACATGAAGAAGTAGTAGTACACGAGAAAGAGATCAGGAGTGAGGAGAAGAGGAAGAACGTTTGAACATCTAAAAAAAGCACAAAGAAGAGAGCTGTAATTAAGTTAGTGAAAGAAAGTACATGAGAATCCAGAAGGAGCTGCGAGAGAACGAAGGGATTGACGGAGGAAACGCAACAATGAGTTAAGAGATTTGGAGTCGGACTGAAAGACCTTTGAGAGAAGGAGTGAGTTGGAGAAAGAGGAAGACGAGTCACTCTGAATGACTGATAAAGTTTCTGCTGCTTGTACCAATTATTCCCCCTCTGTGTTTGACTGTCGAGGCGCTGAGCGGCACACCGCTGCCCGCCAGGATTAGAGAGGAGGAGGAGGAGGACAGGAAGAGGAGCGTGGAGAGATAAGAACCTAATTAGCTTGCAGCCTTTCGTTGCCTCCCCCTCCTCCCGTCCCAGGAGGATGACAGTCTGATAATACAGATACACAGACAGGAAGAGAGGAGAGTCAGCTTCCTCTTTTCTCCGCAGCGTGTCTGATGGTGCAGAGAGCTTTATTTGGCTTTCTCCTCGCATCACTCCCTCCTTTCACCGGGCCCTGAGGCTTCACGGCAGACAAGGTGGAGACACTGTCTGCACCCCCACGTCCATTTCAAAACCTCTGATCGCATCACATGATCTTAATCCGCAGGTGGAGTAGTCAAATTGTCCTTGTAAATGTTTGAACTCAAATGTTTGTGAGGACATCCAGCCAATAATGAGCTTTGAACCTACCTATGGCCGCTTGAGAATGGGGATATATGTAATCTTTTAAGGTGATATCGTGGCTGACTTGGGAGAGATACTTGTGCATCAGAATCAGGGTTCTCATCTGTATCCGTCCCCTTCTGATCAATGATCTGAATTGGTAGGTGAAGTTACCAAGCTGTCAATCAAACTTCAGTAGATCTTATGTTTTCTAATTCAGATCAAGAATAAGCTTCTAACCTGTGATGCTTACTTTTCGGTCACCTGATTGCATTGGGAACAAGTCGTGTGATGTGACCAACGTTTGCTCACTTTATGTCAATCAGTGTCCTATTTAGAAATCCAGCAGCTGGGGAGAAACATGAACACTCGCTTGGAGTCCACCTGACCAATGGAAGTCCAATGTTCCCTCTTCTGTACGTCCATCTGGTATCTACTAACTCCTACGGTCTTTTTAACCACTATGTTCATTGGCTCGTCTGTTTAACAGAAAGAACAGTACGTTTTTACAGATCCAGTTCTTTTCTGGAATCATTTCTTCTTTTCATATTATCTTTTTATAAATTATCCCTTTACATACAAACCACTTTAAATCACAATGAAATAAGATTGTTGCAAAGACGTCGTAAAGTAGGTATCATTGTAAAGGTATCAGAAAATAAATATTTAGATGTCAGAAAAGTCTTGAGTTTCTGTCTTCTGAGTTTCTGTCTTCTGACTTTTTCAAGGTCAAACTGAAAAACTCTAGAGGTCAAAGCTGAAGAAGATATCAGCTATTATTAATTCAGATGTGTTGTTCCGACTGCAACAATAAGTACAAGTTAGTTCACTGCCCGGAGGAACACACCGGACCTCTCTGAGTGTTTATGCGTGTGTGTGTTTGTGTGCGAGCAGAGCCCTGGCTGCTGTTACTGTATTTGTGGGCGTTAGCATCGAGGCTAATGAACCCCATAGGGACTGAATAGGACTGCCTGTGTACATGCTAATGCTCGCTGAGTGCAGATGTATCCTGTAGGAGGAGACACACACACACACACACACACACACACACACACACACACACACACACACACACACACACACACACACACACACACACACACACACACACACACACACACACACACACACACACACACACACACACACACACACACACACACACACACACACACACACACACACACACACACACACACACACACACACACACACACACACACACACACACACAGTGAGATGAGTCACAGCTGAAGACGGCGCTGTGAAGGTGCTGCTGCTGTCCAACACTGACTAACGGAAGAACACAAAGATCTTATAAGCTTTTTGTCCCACGCTGGATGCTGTCTGCACCAAAGCTCTGCAGCAGTGTGAAATTAACTGGACAACCGCAATGTGTGCGTGTTAAATATCTCCACTTTAGCCTCCACACACTTCACTGTGTTTTAATTCAACACACGTGGCTGAACATGTTAAATGTGGAGGATGGTTTGGAAATGAAGAAACAATAAGCTTGTCTCAACTGGATTTGAAGTGTTATGAAAGTTCTTGGGCAGTATTTCAGATGCTGACGTGGGCCAGATGTGAGCAGTGAATATTTAAGGTGAACATAAACTAAAAACATGTATGTCACGCCGCAAACAATTAAGCGTTTGCTTCAGGATTTAGACAAATCACTAACCTCGCATCCAAAATACATTTAAGATGCATCAAGTGTTCATTCTCTCCCAGCCCCTGGTTGCAGTTGCATAAGCTCTGAGTGGAGACATTTTATACCATGCTTAGTGGGGTTTATGTGTAAAGATTGATGTTTTTCCTTCCTAGGGAAACTATTGAGCAATCAGACGATACTCTGCACTGACACACTGCTCATTCCACCTTAAAATTACATTTACGATTGTGCCCTGCGGCTCATGACAGCACAGTATCATCAGACCCATGTGTGCTACGCTAACAAAATGGCTGGTGCTTCGAAGGAGGACTCCACGTCATCTTTCTTCTTTAGAAATGTTTCAAAAAGCTGCCATAGTGTATTTCATCTGTTCTAAAATCTAAGGAATGTTAAATATTTAGTTACATAATGAGGAAATGATGAACTCGGGAAGATTTCTGTGTAGTACTTTTGCACCTTAAACATGCAGTTGACTGAAAGCCAAATTAAACTTTAAAGCCTCGTCTCTTTCAATGAATTCCGTTTATTTTTTTATTTTTAGAGGTGTGTTTCTGATTCTGTCTGTGAATGACTTGCTGTGTGTCTTGGCTGCAAAAGCTTAGGTAGAAACAACACAGTGGAAGTGCTACTATCATTTTATCATTCAGCTAATATGACATTTTGTTTTTGGCTTATTTCTTCTGCACTCACGATACATTTTAATTTGCCTAAAGTAAAAGGACACATTAAAGTCCAAGCAGCTTTTTGGCAGTCCTCACGTGTGATCATATGGGCTGAAGATTCAAATCCAAAAATAACATTTTGTTCTAACTTTGACCTCATGAGTTTTTGTTCAAGATTACAGTTGATAGTTTCCACGATTTGCAGGAACTATTATCTGCTACTTTTTGAGTTGGTAATAAATCCCAAAAATATATATTTTTACATTATTAATATATATATGTTACAATACCTTGTGTTCTACTGTTTCTGCAACTACAAGTACACGATAACACACATTTAAGATGAGCTAAACCAGCTTCTCATTGCCGACTCCAGCTCTTAGAAATGTGAAATACATATTCCTCACTGTCTTCATGAAACAGATTACCTCCATTTGATGCATCTTACTTCTGTTTGCTTTTGGAAGGACGAAGAACAGGAGGAGGAAGAGGAGGTTTGTTTTTAAAGACGACAGCTGTCAGAA
This sequence comes from Pseudochaenichthys georgianus, assembly GCF_902827115.2. Lineage (NCBI taxonomy): Eukaryota > Metazoa > Chordata > Actinopteri > Perciformes > Channichthyidae > Pseudochaenichthys > Pseudochaenichthys georgianus. The sequence goes on along the minus strand of NC_047507.1, from coordinate 33,981,685 downwards.
TTTTACCTGAAAAGCTTTTCAGGTTTAAACAACAATTCACCAACACGAAAACAAAGAAATCAATTAAACAAAAATAAGTCAACAAAAATCCTATTTATTCTTCAAGCGCCTCCTGCATTGCCATGGCAACTGATGCCTTCTGCAGCTCCTTTGACAGCTGAGTCTCCGCCTTGGAAACTTGACATGGGAAAAAACTTGTAAGAAGTTAGACTGTCGGTGCGCCTGTGGGGGGGGGTCGTACCTGTGTCTGGATGCGGTTCAGCCCTCTGAACCACAGGATCTGGCCTCTCCGCAGCTCCATCTCAGCGTGGTCGATCTCGTCCGCTCCCTCAGCCAACTCCTCATCCTTGATCTCCTCCTTCGTTGTGCCGTGCCCCGCCTCCATCAGGAACTTCAGGTGGTGAGTGGGGATGGCAGAGATCAGCTGAACAAAAGAAAACGTCATTTTTTAAAACCGTGTCCGCTGATTAAAAACATATTTTAGTCCCACTCAGCCTTTGAAAGATTTAGGAATATACAGTTATAATAAAGAACCTGCGAATAAACGAGTGTGGAGTTTGAACATTTTGTTGTTTTACCAAAGTGATGCTAACAAGTGCATTATGGCTTAATGTAGGAGCAAGTGTTTTTGACTCATTAAGGGATTATAAATCAGGATATCTTGGCCTCTACTGCTTGCATGTTTATGAGTCTTTCCCTTTTTGTGAAGGTGCCCCTTTCAGAGTGGTGTGAATCAACATCATTCAGGATGGTTTTTGTGAAATACACGCAAAGTTCAACAAATATATTACTATAGAATGCTATTGCCAGAAGTCCGACAAAAACAACATCTTAACCTGATTTTCTAATTTTTACTTATCTTTTCTTAACAATAAATGAATTATTATGATTAAAAAGATTGAGGCATAATAACTTTTATTTGCAAGATACACTTTTACACAGTTATTAGTGGCTGCTTCATCAATATATTTGTATGTTCACCTACTTTTTTTTATACTGCTGCTTATTTGATTTGATTACAACATGCGCTCACCTCTTTATATGATGTATTAGTATACTAACCTTATTTTTGCCTATTATATGCAATTTCGCTTTGCTTAAACAATGTACATTTCCCCACAGTGGGACTAATACAGCATTTCTGATTCTGATATGTATAATGGAGTACTGATGTCTCTGCACATCACATTGTGTAACGTGTATTGTTGCTCTGATTATTCCTTGTTCAAGTAAAAAAAGAAAGGAGAGAGTCACACCCAGCCTCCTGCTGCAGCTGCACATTTGTACGTCTGTCACCTTCCTTCTGTTAGAAACCAAAGTGGTCTAAAATAAATCACAGCCTCAGATCAGCGTGTTTCTGTCAGCATCTTCCCGCCTCTCTGTTCTCTGCCCTCCAACTGAACCCACCAGGCTTCCTGCGACTCAACTTTAGTTTCTTTCTGTTCAATGTATGCTTTCTAAGCCTGTGTACATCCACAGAGGGACTGACACGCTGGGTTTGTTTTCCCTCGGCGCTCGTAAACAGGAGCTGCTTTCATGTGCCGCGCTCATTACCATGGCGATGGTTGGGATGGCAACGCTGCAGCAGCAAGAAGTGTGACAGGCAACAGTTTGCTGCCACAGACCTCAAATATCCACCTCTTCATCTTCCTCTCAGTAAATGTTGCTTATTCTTAAGTTAAGCTCATTTCCCACCGAACAGTGCAGGAATCAGTCCTAAAACCTGGGACTCAGTTAGCATTTGACCATTTCTGGTTCCCTCGGGTGAATCGGTTTGGACTGCGGTTTTGGTTAGACGCCTGAAGTGAACAAAGGCTAAAGAGATTTATGTGTTTGTTCTACAACTTCAAATTTAAATACAAAACATTAGCCACCTTTAGCTTAGCGGTGGTGATGTGAAGTTTGTGATCGTGCTGTAGCTTGTTTTCAGCTTTATGTGTTTTACTCCTGGCGATTGCATATACGCTTAAAATCATAAAAGTGGTGTGAATACGTGGAGATCCTACGGCTGAACAAAACGTTTCAAAAAAACTAAGTTGCCAAAGAGCTTATTTTTTGCAATAATCCAAAGTCGAATTGAAATCTCATTGCTTTTTTTGTGGGAGCCCATGCAATCAATCTGTAACACCACCTAGTTGAAACATCGACTCTGATATTTCAATTTGTTTTCATTTCTATATGTGTGGAAAGCCGAAACACAAGAAAACCTGGATCAGTGCTGGCGTCATTTTACTTTACGTTGATATTGCTGCAGTTCAGCCGTTGACACGCAGCTGAAGAGACAGTTTTTTTGTCTTAGGAGAAGAGATACAATCATTTAAAAATAAATAAACTCGTATTTAAATAAATGATTGATTTATGCTGTAATTAGCAGTGTAATAAGCGGGACCATTGGCAAAGAGCAGGTCATTATTGCATAAGGAACAACTATTGTTCCTTTCCCAATAAAGAACTGCCCACTAGTGGCGCATTCACTTTACTGATCCTCTGGTTGTGGTTCTGGTCTCACCTGTCCCCACAGCAGCTCTCCGACTCCGATGAACACACACCACAGCCACTGGTCGATGGTCAGCGCCGTGCAGGAGAACGGCTTCCCTCCAAACTGAACAATGACGATCTGAGGAGCAACAGAAACATACGGGACGTGTGAGCCGAGCGCTGCTTCAGTCTTAAAGGATTACTCTTCTGTATTTGTCTTATAGTCAGAAAATCCTTTATGGAAACCAAAACTAACAATGAATTGATCCACTAACAAGTGCTGTCTGTGTAAGTCTAATATATCTGTTCCTCTCTGCCGTAGAGCTCGATGTATGTCCACAATTATTATAGGAATAATTCACTGCCTATATATTTTTTTTTGTATCAATTATACTTCAAATTCTAGTTCTTTTTCTCACTCTCAGAGATGCTTGAGCCTTCTATACGACTTCTTTTTGAGCTTTTTTTAAGATTTATTTCCTCAGTTGGAAACAAAGGACTGCAACAAATGTGTCGGAACAAAGACAAGAATATCTATCCTGAGTTCCAAACTTACAACTTAAAACAGATGGGGACACATCTGGTGCAACATCAATTCAGTTAATAGATAATATACTAAACATTGACCTTATTACACAGAAATGACACCTTCATATAAATGATCTAATGAAAACCTGCTGTATGTATCTCAAAAGAAACAGAACGCAGTTATTGAATGACTGCACTAGCTGATGGTGTTGGTGGTGGAGTTACCTGCAGGATGAAGGTCCCCAGCACCACGCTGCAGAAGATGGGGTTCTTGTAGATGCCCTCGAACACGTTCCTCTCTCCGTGGATCTTCCTGGCATTGATTTCGTTGAACAGCTGCATCATGACAAACACGTTGAACACGATGGTGTAGTGCTCCGAGGGCGGCGCGTGCAGGGGAGTGTTGCGTCCGCTATCGATGTTGAAGATCGTCTCGCCTAAGAAACACAAAATAAATATCTTAATATACATGATTTATTTCCAACATTTATTCACATCCAGATTTTTAAAGACTGAACAATAAAATCCACAGGCTAAACATCTTACAAAATGGGAAGGACACGATGGATTTCAAGAACGTGCGATTGTGAAAAGGATTTTTCAGTGGAAATACAATAATATAGAAATCATTCAAATCACAAAACAGATTTTTGCCTTCAAATGTGGTAGGTTTGTTTAACTTACCGGCGAAGAGCAGGGTGAAGATGATGGTGAGCTGGTACACGGCGTGGCCCAGGATGTTCTTCATCATGGTCCTGGAGATCAGAGGCTTGTTGCGGCCGTACGGTTTACGTAACAGCAGAGACTCGCAGGGCGGCTCCGTGGCCAGAGCCAGAGAAGCCAGAGTGTCCATGATGAGGTTCACCCAGAGCATCTGGACGGCCTTCAGAGGGGAGTCCTGCAGGAGGAGGAGGAGGAGGAGGAGGAGGAGGAGGAGGAGGAGGAGAAGGAGAAGGAGAGGTCAGGGGTTTCATTTACAGGAATAGTGGAAATAACAAACAGCACAACTCCATCTCTTCACATTTTGAGAAATACAGATTTCATCATCATCATCATCATCATCATCATCATCATCATCATCATCATCATCATCATCATCATCATCATCATCATCATCATCATCATCATCAAACTCACAACAACAAATATTTGACCTCAATCATTTTCAGCACCAACATTTAGATTTATGTATCAACAATGACAACAAATATTTGTTATGCCATTTTTTTAGTTAAACGCGTAGAAAAAGCATTGCAACAGATTTAAGAAGCTTTATCAGAAAACTCCAATAGAAGCGTTTGGATGTAATTACAGCCCTATTTGTAACACTCTCAAAACAGATTCATAATTAATAAAGCAGAATCAGAAATGCAGTCTTTTCTATTCTATACTTTCTTCCTCCAAGTCAGGCCTGCTGCCAACATTACGTACATTATCCATAATGCACCTTGACTTCGGTCAGGTTAGGGATACCTTTGTTGTGCTAGAATCAGCTAATGATAATATAAAGCTCATCTTTAATAGTTATTGTTGTTGTTTTTCATTTTGTATAAAACGTATTTGCCTCAACCAAGGGTTGACACAAGCAAAAAGTGATCAGACTTTACACATGTTTTTTTAAAGAGGGCCTATTATACTCATTTTCAGGTTCATATCTGTATTCAGTACCTCTGCTGTGACATGTCTTCATGCTTTCATGTTCAAAAAGCTCTTTATTTTTCTCATACGGCCTGTGCTGCAGCACCTCTTTTCACCCTCTGTCTGAAACCAGTCTGCTCTGATTGGTTAGGTGGCCTGCTCTGTTGTGATGGTCAACTGCTTAGAGATGTCCCTCCCCTTAGCCAATCACGTACAATGTGTTGGAGAGATGGCAAATTGAAGCGAGAGAGTTACATAGTGATGTCATTATGTCACAGAAGTAAATAAAGGAGTCCAATGGAGGGGTTCCAGGCAGTGTGTGGCAGAGAAACTCCCTCTGGAAGGTACACAGGGATTTTAGCCTTTGCAGACCATTTACATGCATAAAAAACGATATAAAAACACACCACAGGGAAGGGAAAACCCCAAAAGCATAACTTATTCTAAACGCGCAGCAGCACTAAAATGGTGGAGTCCTTTAAGTATAGTGGGTACATTAACAATACAGAGCTTTACATAGCATTTATATATTTTGTCACACTACCATAATAATAACCAATTATATCCTAGCGTGTTGTCTGCAAGGCTGATTCAAATGCATATAAAATACAGGAGAAAGCGTTTACACACACACATTTAGTTGGACCCCCTCCACTTGTGATACCAAACCCACGCCCAGAGCAGTCCCTCTGTGTTTACAATAAAGACATAAATCATTTTACCATCTTTTAATGATCTGTGCCAACATGTCAGAGGATGATCAGTGAGAATAAACACAGCGCAGAGACCTGCTGAGTCCCCGCTGTATTTCAGGATTATGATGGTGACGTGTTGCCATGGTTTCAGGCTGTATCTTAGCCTACTTTGTGTTCTTTACTCTGAAGCCGAGTTTGTTATCTGTCCTGCCAGCTGTGAGGCTTTCAATTAATACTCAGCCGCAAGTTACTTTTTATATTGTGTCAGGAGTTCAGTTTCCTTATTAGAGACACGGTATGAAAAAAAAAGAGAAGAAAGTGACACGGCTGCCTCACACGGTCACATCAAAGTAAAACACTTTTGATTTGATCAAAAATAAATCCACAGAAGAGCAAATGCATCAAACACGAGAGTAAGTGATCAAATGTAATATAACTACTGTATCAAGACAGAAGCTCCTGTTCATGTTCCACCCTTAACATCTACAAAGAAGGTAGGATTCACTAACAGCTGGGCAAAATATATCCTTGATGCTCCTGCCCTATTTGCACATACAGTATTTAAATCATGTAATATGCACACCTTTGGCACAAAAACCCCTTCTATGCAAATAAGCCTAATTGCAAAACAGTATAATGCACAAAGCACTTACAGCCACACGTAGTTACAGTGAAACTATTAGCTCTTCAAAGTGTTGGTGGTAACCAAAGTGCATTAAACACACAGACTGACATTTTATGTCACTTATTAAATCTCGGTCACTTTTACATTTTCACCTTTAACTTTTTTTTTTAAGAGGCCCTATTATGTTTTGGGGGGTTTTCACTTTCCTGTAGTGTGATAGAGGTTTTTGTGCAAGTAAATAGTCTGCAAAGGCTAACATCCAAAAGTTGCCTCCAGAGGTAGGCCTAATCCCAAACCGCCCCCTACACCCTACCCCTCCGTTTGCGCGTTCGCCATCTCCGCTGTGTGTTGCATGCATGTAGCAGCTGCGTGTGTGTAAACCGCCCCGCCCCCTCACACACGGACGGGGGAGAGAAATCTCGTCTCGATTGGAAAGATCGGAAATAAATCATAGACGCATTTTTTTGTCTTTTTGCATATTAGAAACGAGTTGGCGACACTAAGACTGCGATATAATGTTTTTGTAGCAATAATACATGACATATATTTTTTAAATGTCTCCAGTACCGATAAAAAGACCAATAACACTGGAGCTTAACGGCCTGTGAAACACACGTGATGACGTCACCAACGAATCGACGACTGAATTAGTTGGCAACTCATTTGGTAATCGATTTTAATCGATTAAGTTGATTGCACCCGATTGCACCCCTAGTTATTAATTAAAAAATGTTGTCAAAGAGATGCTGATTTGAAACCGTTGTTACATACAGTTACGGCATTTCCTGCCGGAGAGAGGGGAGGCCGTCCCAAAGCTTGCCGCTGTATTGAATCCCTCCATCTGACAGGAGGGAGCCTCGTGTGTCACTCCACGGAGTTCACTCCGTCAGGAGGGGGAGTGTGTAGGGGTAGGGTGTAGGGCGTGGTTTGGAATTGGGCCGTAGTTTTTCACACACACAAAATAATAGTTTGACAAAATAAAGAACCTTGAACCTCTCACACACACTCTCTCTCTCTCCCCCTGCCCGAGACACCTCCATTGGACTCCTTTGTTTACTTATGTAACATAGTGACAACACTTTGCAACACTCATGCTTCTATTGGCTAGCGCTCCAACACATTGTATGTGATAGGCAAATCGGAGGGACATCTCTAAGCGGTTGACCTATCACAACAGAGCTGGCCAGCTAACCAATCAGAGCAGACTGGGCTCTGGTTTCAGACAGAGGGTGAAAAGAGGTGCTGCAGCACAGGCAGTATGAGAAAAATAAAGAGCTTTTTGAATATTAAAGCATGGAGACATGTCCCAGTAGAGTCATAAAATACAAATATGAACCACATACAGTGGGGCAAACAAGTATTTAGTCAGCCAGCAATTGTGCAAGTTCTCCCACTTAAAAAGATGAGAGGCCTGTAATTTTCATCCTAGGTACACTTCAACTATGAGAGACAGAATGGGGGGAAAGAATCCAGGAAATCACATTGTAGGATTTTTAATGAATTCATTGGTAAATTCCTCGCTAAAATAAGTATTTGGTCACCTATAAACAAACAAGATTTCTGGCTCTCACAGACTTCTTCTTTAAGAGCCTCCTCTGTCCTCCACTCGTTAACTGGTATTAATGGCCCCTGTTTGAACTCGTTATCAGTATAAAAGACACCTGTCCACAACCTCAAACAGTCACACTCCAAACTCCACTATGGCCAAGACCAAAGAGCTGTCAAAGGACACCAGAAACAAAATTGTAGACCTGCACCAGGCTGTGAAGACTAAATCTGCAATAGGTAAGCAGCTTGGTGTGAAGAAATCAACTGTGGGAGCAATTATTAGAAAATGGAAGACATACAAGACCACTGATCAGGCTTGGAATTTCGTCATTTTAGGGGCAAGGCCATTTGGCCTTCCCGTTCAAATTTTTTTTAAGGGCACAAAGGCCACTTGACAGGGCACAAAGGCCACATGGCAGGGCACAAAGGCTGGTCAATCAACATGACTGAAATAACGGCTGAATAGCAATAGTGTTTCTTAAACGTATACGTTAAGTTCAGCCATAAACCACATAAGTCAGTCAGGGGTAGACAGTAAGGGTAAAATGGTATTGTCACTGGCCCCACCATTGTAACCACTGGCCCGGAGCATTCGTCCACCAAAAAATAATGACTAATGACTAATAATGAAGGAAATTAACACATTTGTTGCAATAATGTATGCACTAACTACATTACTACAACATTTTAATCATCAGTTCTTCCTCATTTTCCTCAATTGTTCATATTTGGTTTATTAAAATAATGATATTGTGGTCATTGTTAAAAAATGTCTGCTATTATTATGAGTATTATTATTTGTATAATGCACTTTCTGCCTTCCTGTCATTAGGAGTTAGACATGTAATGGCTATATGTAATTGATTTGATTAGAGCCTTCATTATCCTAAACTGCTGGGACATTTCGCCAATACCTTTATATTGTCTACTCTTCACTTACTTGTCAGCATAGGTCGGCATTGATGTACAGAGCCGACAGAAGACCTTGTTTATACTGGCATCATATGGAGAGGTGCAGCCAGTGACGCGTCCTGAAACCAGGAAGTAAGCTGCTGGTTCCCTCCACAAAAAGCAATGTGATTTCTCCACAGGGTTTTGGAAATAACTGGAAATAAGGTCTGTGGAAAACAAACCTGTTTGATAAATGCACGTTTTGTTCAGCCGGATAATCTCCACATGTCTACCCTACTTTTATAATTTTCGAATCATAAATCTAATCGATAGATTATAAAAGGGTTTTAGGACGCGGCACTGCAGCCAACTCCCTGTCACTCCTTTGATCCTCCGGTGGACATCCAGGACATTTTTTATTACTTTTGACAGGGGCACAAAGGCCACTTTGGCCGTGAATTGCATTTTTTTTTAACAGGGCATCACGGCCAACGTGCGGGGCAACGACGGCCATGGCCGTCGTGGCCGTCGTGAAATTCCCACCCTGCCACTGATAATCTCCCTCGATCTAGGGCTCCACGCAAGATCTCACCCCGTGGGGTCAAAATGATCACAAGAACGGTGAGCAAAAATCCCAGAACCACACGGGGGGACCTCGTCAATGACCTGCAGAGAGCTGGGACCAAAGTAACAAAGGCTACCATCAGTAACACACTACGCCGCCAGGGACTCAAATCCTGCAGTGCCAGACGTGTCCCCCTGCTTAAGCCAGTACATGTCCAGGCCCGTCTGAAGTTTGCTAGAGAGCATTTACATGATCCAGAAGAGGATTGGGAGAATGTCATATTGTCAGATGAAACCAAAATAGAACTTTTTGGTAAAAACTCAACTAGACGTGTTTGGAGGAGAAAGAAGTTGCATCCAAAAAACACCATACCTACTGTGAAACATGGGGGTGGAAACATCTTGCTTTGGGGGTGTTTTTCTGCAAAGGGACCAGGACGACTGATCCGTGTAAAGGAAAGAATGAATGGGGCCATGTATCGTGAGATTTTGAGTGACAACCTCCTTCCATCAGCAAGGGCATTGAAGATGAAACGTGGCTGGGTCTTTCAGCATGACAATGATCCCAAACACACTGCCCGGGCAACGAAGGAGTGGCTTCGTAAGAAGCATTTCAAGGTCCTGGAGTGGCCTAGCCAGTCTCCAGATCTCAACCCGATAGAAAATCTTTGGAGGGAGTTGAAAGTCTGTGTTGCCCAGCGACAGCCCCAACACATCACTGCTCTAGAGGAGATCTGCATGGAGGAATGGGCCAAAATGTGTGTGAAAACCTTGTGAAGACTTACAGAAAACGTTTGACCTCTGTCATTGCCAACAAAGGGTATATAACAAAGTATTGAGATGAACTTTTGTTATTGACCAAATACTTATTTTCCACCATAATTTGTAAATAAATTCTTTAAAAATCAGACAATGTGATTTTCTGGATTTTTTTTCTCATTTTGTCTCTCATAGTTGAAGTGTACCTAGGATGAAAATTACAGGCCTCTCTCATCTTTTTAAGTGGGAGAACTTGCACAATTGGTGGCTGACTAAATACTGTTTTGCCCCACTGTAATAGGGCCTCTTTAAGGAATGCCTCTGCACCCCGTCGGTCACAATCTGAATATTTCATTTTTCTTCCTCTCTTCCTTTGTTCTGCCAACTGTGTCTTTGGTGCAAAGGCTACATTTACATTTTGCCACAGAGATAATAACGATTTGACAAAAAGAAAAGAGCAAATTGCACCAAGCTATACAAATGTTACATCACTTGCGGCTGCATTCTGTTGCGGTGGCAATCCATCGTTTGTAAAATAGCCTGTCAGTCTTTTCCCTTGTTTTCAAGTTCTCATTTGAAGTGGACCTATCATGCTATATTTGAACAATATATTGTAGGGCCATACCTATATAAAGTATATAAATATAGTTTTTTTTTCAAAATACCAAACAGATCCTGCCTTTTAGCCATGCCTCATTTCGCTCTATTTGCTCTTTCCAGCCCTATTTTTGCAGAGGGCTGATTATGTGAGCTGCAGCTGACCACGCCCCCCTGCATGAGAGGGGAGTTGGCAGTTACTTTGGCATTAGGGCAGGGATATCTAGATACTTTCCAAGGTTTGAAATAATGAATTGTGCTACTTTTAAAGCAAGCAACGATGTTTTCAAATCTGTAATCAAAAAGCTCCTCAAAAACACTATCGAAGCAGTTCCTGCCGTTGCTACGTTAATTCAAACAGTAACAACGGACTATTTTTCTTGCGGATGCATGTCAATTTAAATCAATACAATTATTTATTTTTTAAGCTTTGCGTCGTGCTCCTGATCAGCCTGTTCTTTTCCCCATAATGACCGCGTCGCTGCACATTATCCCTTACATATGATTATATAGAGTCATTATTCATTTGTTTTAAACCAGGAGGCGCAAACGCTTCCCTCGGGGAGGGAGACAAAGAGCCACAGCGGAGAATAAACAGAAGGGCAACCATGCAAGGGAAGTCTTCTTCGCTACTTTTGTGGCAGACTACAGCTCCACTTACAGGCCTGGCATATGTACTCCAGCGCTTTCGAGCAGCAATGGCCGGCCGTGGCCCAACCTCTCATTCCCCTGATAGGTGGATAATTGACCAATAGCCGTAGCGTCACCGTCCTGACAGTGTTCAAATCTGTATCAGATCCGTTGCAGCCTCTTTTTTTAGAGATTTGGGTATGGAGGAAAATAGAGAGGGTTGTGTTTTCTGACACTTGGTGAGTTCCCTGGAACACCAGGGACACATATTCATGTATAAAAGACGTACACAACTGCATTTTGCATGACAGGTCCCCTTTAATGTACATCCCTAAATCTGGTTAAACCAGGTGACTGACTGTAGAGACACTAGCAATGTATTCCTACTGATATTATACTCTGTGTGTAGGAAGTCACAACTATAGTCTAAATCAAGAGGCAGAAAGGGTGAAATAATGTTGAATGTTATAATTTCCATGAACATTTATATGATTCAATTATTTTATGATGATGTTTGGACTACCATAATAACCCCAATGTTGACAGCTGGGACCGAACCGCACTTATAAACACTGTGAAGGAATTTATTGTTTGTTTAAACCTGCTGGTTATTTAGATTATTGAAAAGCATATTAAACACAATTTTACATACTGATTGTTGTTAAATATTGTAGTTTAATATACATTTTATGTATACATAAATGTGTCAATGTTTTAATCTTATTTTATCTTATTCTCAAATTGGAGTAAGGGTTTAAAAAGGATTTCCCTCAGAGGATAAATTGAGTATTTTCTTATCCTGATTAGTGTGCAGCTGTCCTACCTGTGTGATGCAGGCGCCGGTGAACGCCACGATCACGGCCACCACGTTGACGGTCAGCTGGAACTGCAGGAACTTGGAGATGCTGTCGTACACGTTTCTTCCCCACATGACGGCCTTTACGATGCTCGAGAAGTTGTCGTCGGTCAGGATGATGTCAGACGCCTCCTTTGCCACATCTGTGCCGGCGATTCCCTGAAAAGAAGGCGCAGGAAGTGGAAATTCAGATCCTGTGTTATCCAATTTAGACAAAAAAACAGCTTACAGCTTGTTACAATATGATAAAGAGCTCCATTGCAGAGTATAATCTGATCCGATCATTCAATGCCAGTTTCTGCAAGATAAATCTGAGGAGTATTGAGTTCTGAGAGGGGAAGATCACTCTTGTATACAATATACAATGACGGCTCACAAGAAAATGTTGTAATCATCTCATGGGTCTAAACAGGCTGGTGTGCAACTGGTCAACTTTCTAAACCTAAAAGATAAGGTCTAGTTTGAGCACAATTTCATGAGTTTCAGATTCTTTTTTTATGGAGTTTAATGTGACTCATCAGTATTCTTCTTCGCCTTTTTATCAGTCTGATATACGCAAGGAGAGGGAGACACCAGCTGCTCGGCTTCAGAGTGGATAATGTTTCAATTTAATTTAGAAAACAACGAATTTACAAGTTTGTCCTTTAAAAGAAAACCTGACAAGGGGCCTCTAGTTTAAAGGATAATGCAGCTTAAGTGTACAAAGCTTGAAGGGACACTTTTTGTAACCCAATCATCTGGTACATTAAACCAGGAGAAGGTGTGTTGTGTTCAAATAAAAAAACATATTGTGAATCTCAGCGTCTCTGCCGATGGAGGTGGATCGTGTCCACTTTCCAGCAGAACAGGTGATAATTACACTGGGACAAATGGGCGTCAACTGAAAATATTCCAAATGGGACACTTTAGCACTGAAAGGTCTGCGGTTGAAATCCCCATGCTGCTTCTGTGATGTGTTCAGGAACAGTAGCTTTTGTCTGAGTGCAGAGCAGCTGCTCAGCAGTCTGCAGGGGATGCTGCCGATGACTTTCCTCACAAAGCAAAGGTCAAAATAACAACAGAGAGGACGCAGCTGATGTTACTCAGCTCCTCCACATTTTAATGTGTCAGTATCCACTGTAACCTCAGCTGAGTATTTGTTCAGTGCAACTATTTGAGCTCTGAAGTCAGCTTGAAACCAACACAATTTCATTCTTATTTTTAGGATTTTCTCCATTAACATTTATTTTTGGAAGGTGTATTTGGATTATACAATTTACTGTTAACATTTCACATTTATGGCATTGAGTACATTTGTATTAGTTTTTTACCTTTATTGCTGCTTAAAGTTGAAATGAAGGTCTTTGTATTTATTTCCACAATATTTGATCTCAAGTGAACAACCTTCGGAAGCTTCATACTGTAGCACACAAACCCACTTTTGCAGGTTTAATGACACCCTTAAACGTCTAAAAGCATGTCATAAATTATTATTTACAGACCATGTTAGGCTCCAAGAAATATAAATATGTTTTCTAAAGTTTATTTTTTAAAGATAATTTTACATGATTGATTGGAAACCATTCCACTCCGGGAATAGAGGAAAAGCTATACTTTATATAATGCATATTATTACATAGGATAAAACTCACTTGCATTTCAAAGATTTAGGTGAAGATCTTCAAAGATAATATTCAGTCAAGATGGATATAATGTCTGATATTATTTACTGTTTATAAAACAGGAATAATTACTAATATAAGAGAGAGAATGTTCTCCCTCTCTGAGTTGATCTTTGGAGAACAGTCTCAGTAACGTGGCAGCAAAGTGAGACCCCGCTGTGCTGATGAGCACCGAGGCTCGGTATTTATTGATTTATTTTTCCATTTCACAGCTCTCCTAATGATTTCATGGCACTAAACTAAGAGTTATTGTGGATGACGTTTGAAGAAAAAAACCTTCTTTCATGGCTACTTTAAAAATGTAATGAATTTCTTTTTTTTCAATATTGGGAATAACGTGGAGCTAACTGGAGCAGCAGAGGAGTGAAGAGCTGTGGCACACATGAAGAAGTGGTTACCATGGCAAAGCCAACATCAGCTTTCTTGAGGGCGGGGCCGTCGTTGGTGCCGTCTCCCGTCACTGCCACCACCTGTCGGGTTTCTAACACTGTGCTGTCGATGATACCTGCAACACAAACAATTCTCCGTTTCAATCAGGGTAATACATTTCAAAAAGGACACTAAGAACAAATACAATTTCTATTTTTGTCAGAGCGTTTGTGTTTGATGTGTTTTTATTGTGCCAATGAGTTTTTGCCTTATTTTCTCTTGTATGTTTGCTTTTAATGCCATCAACCTGTATGGCTAAATCTGGCACATTAACATGATGGACTGAAGTGTTCATGTTCTCATTCATAACACTCCGTTCTATGTCTCACTATGGGATGCGCCTCATCGCGGAGCAAACAGAAGCATCAATCTCATTACGCCAATCCTGATTGGCTGGTGATCTTGACGTCAACGTCAGGGGAAATCACCCCCTATAAGTAGCCTGCGCCACGACGCATGCGTCATTCAAACACCTCTTCTCGCTTCAGAGCACATCTCTAATGGTAGCCGGGCTAGCTATACAGTCCACAGACTGAACCAAAGCTAACTTCGGTCGACGGGCGTTAGCCGGCTACTCTTTCTGCTTCGCAAGAAGACTATAGTACTAACACACCAGTTAGTATTATAAATAATCAACCCCGCCGTTCTTCCTCTGGAATTAAGGTAAGGTTTTGATTTTCAAGTTAGCAACACACCCGTTGCTAGCTTGTTTTTTCCCTCACTGCCGATACCACGGTAGCGAGGACGCTTTTTTTTCCCTCTTCTCACGGAGGAGAAAAGGATTAAAAGAATATTACCACACCAGGTAATATTCTTTGAGAAAAAAAGACCCACACCGTCCTTTTTTCTCCGGATTAAAGACAGGTTTGTATCACTTTTTTCTCGACCTGTTACGAGCGGGTCCTCTCTACGAGATAGACGCCTCTCTCCCTCACACCAGAGGAGTCAGGGACTCGGAGGCTCGACTCTGCGGCTGCGGGTTGAAGGTATCAGGCACAGACTCACACCAGGTCTGCTCGTCCTGCCTCGGGCTGGAACACGCCCAGGAGGCTATTGACAACCCCGGCTCGTGCGGGCATTGTGCCCGCTTCACCATGAAGAGCCTCCGCCGACGGTTAGCACGCCAAGCTAGCTTGTCGGGACAGGATCCCCTCATGTCCATTGATTTGCCGGCTGGCAATCAAGACGCGGGGGCGTCCGCCGCAGAGACTGAGCCCCTCACCATTACGGTCTGGGGCTCATCAACAGCGGCAGCCGCGGAACCGGGGCCCCACGCTCTACCAAGCTGGGGCTCCCGGCTGGACCTCACCATGGTTTCACCCGCGGAGGATGTCCTAGAATTGGATTACATGGAGGACGAAGAGGATGCCTCTGAGTTCCTCCTGTCTGATTCGGATGAGCAAGAAGACGACATCTTCATGTCATCAGCTCAGGCTGCAAAGCCGGGAGCGATGGCTGCTCTCCCGGGCGATAGCACACCAGCTTCGCCCTGTCTAAGCATGGACCTGCAGGCCGTGTGTCAGCGCACTGCGTCCAGGCTAGACATCCCGTGGCCCGAAATGGCCAAGGAGACCTCCAGGTCCCGTTACGAGGGGAAACATTTTCCCCAAACAACGAGGACGAAGAGGCAACTCTTTTCGGTCTTCCCGGAGATGTTGGATGAGGTGTCGGTCTCGTGGAGAGACCGGCCCTTTAGCAACAAGGCCCCAATCCAGGGTGCCTCCTCCCTAGACTGTGATGGTATGGAGAGGCTCGGCCTGCTCCGCATACCGCCTATGGAACCGCTTGGCGGCAACCCACCTCCTACCGAGGATGGGCCCGTCACCAAGCAGGAACCCCACACTGACAGCAAAGGCGGACCGATTCCAGTCGACCATGACTGAACGGTCCTACAGAGCCGCAGCGCTGTCCGCCAGGGCTCTGAACATTTCCTCACTGCTAACTGCATACCAAGCGGAGCTCTGTGAGGATCTGTTGAGCAATCCTGGACCGGCCACTCTGGACGAGATGGCTGCGGTCACAGACATTTGTCTCCGTGTCCAACGCTGCGCCGTCCAGGCCACGGGCAAGGCAATGGGGATTATGGTGGTGCAGGAAAGAGCTAGATGGCTCAACCTCACCAACCTCCCAGACCGGGAAAAGTAGGATGTACTTGACATGCCCATCGTTCCCGAGGGGATTTTCGGCTCCGCTCTCGCCTCCATTCCGAGGAGATGCAAGCCAAAAAAGAAGGAAGACGAGGCCCTCCACCTCTGCCTCCCTCGAAGGGTCCAGCCGCTGCCTTCACAGCGGCAACCCTTCGCCCAAGCTGCCCCGAACCCTGCTCGGTTTAAAATACCGAAACAGCAGAGGTCGCAGCCCGCCCCGAGTCCCCAGCCCAGGCAGGAGACGAAGGCGAGTTGGCCTAGAAAGTCTCCGGTTCCGGCTGCAGCTCAGGCGCAGCCAACCCAGACTTTCGACCAGCAGTCGAGGAAGAAAAAGCGAGCGGCCTGACAGCCCACCCTTCTCCTCTCCGTGAATGTGTTCCCGCCGCCTCGAGAGATGCCTAAACACCATCCTCAAGTCCGCACAAACACATGTCACACTGGTTGATCACTCTGTCATTAAACATTTGCCACTGACGCATCCAGGCTTCAGGCCGAGGGCGCAGCTCAAAAAAATGAATAGAAAATCAATAAAACCAATAAACAGCCCGCCAATTCTTCCCCTTTTGAGAGCAGCTACGGCATCTCTCAAAAGGCGGATTATTGACGGGTCTGTGAAGGCACCACCGCCACTCGCAGTGCCGGTTGGGGCTTTAAGGGCATTACCGTCACGCGCATGCGCAGTGCCGGCTAGAGCTGTAAAGGACAGCCCGCCAATTCTTCCCCTTTTGAGAGCAGCTACGGCATCTCTCAAGAGGCGGATTATTGACGGGTCCGTGAAGACACCACCGCCACGCACATGCGCAGTGCCGGCTGGGGTCGTGAAGGCTCCACCGTCACGCGCATGCGCAGTGCCGGCCGGAGCCGTAAGCGTGACATCTCAGCTGGCTCTAAGGAGCATACAGCAGGAGATACTCACGACATCTGCCTGGGCTTCTCAAAACAGTTATACTTTATCTGTTTTCACAAGCCCAGAGAGAGTCAACCCATATTCTGGAGAGAGGTTCTCTCTCTCCTAGAAAGAAGGGTTTTATCTATAATGCCCACCGAGCAGAGTCAGATTACGGGGAAAAATGTCCTCGTAAAGCACCCGCTCAACATGGGTCTCATAATAAAACTAAACCCCGCGCGCCACGGCGTGCGGAGAGTATTGGTTATTATGTAATGCGTAGTGGCACTACACCCGACTTTTCTAGTGCGGGACGCGCCTACGGGTGCTGTCTTTTCACGGAAGGTGGTCACCACGGACGCAGGTCAGACGGGCTGACATGGGATTTACGAAGGTCGCCCGGTGAGAGGTCCCTAGAGCAGAGACCTCCAGCGGGCACACGTAAACTACCCGGAGCTTTTAGCGGTGTTCCCCACCCTAAAACGCTTCCTGCCTTCTCTCAGAGGACACCATGTCCTCGTGAGGACAGACAACACGATATCGTGTATGAACCACCAGGGGAGGTTGCGTTGTCTTCAGTCACACACACTGGCACACAAACTGATCCCTTGGAGCGGCAGACGTCTCCTCTCTCTGAGAGCGACACAGGTACCGGGAGTTATGCACCTTGGGACAGAATTACTGTCCAGAGGTGCACCACTCTATGCAGACTGGACTCCTCATCCAAGGATCGGGAGTCCGCTGTGGGTGCGTTACGGCGGAGCCGCGTTAAGTCTGTTCGCAAAAGGAGAAAATGCTCAATGACAGCTGTTCTCTTTAATGCACGATTTAAACGCACTGTTAGGCGGGGACACACTCGTACACGATTGACCTCCGGGTCCTCTGTGCGTGTTCCCACCCCTGGCTCTGTTACCCCCAACTCTGGCCGGAGTGAAGGAGCAACGCCACACACTTACTCTGATGTTTCCGCCTTAGCCCGTAATGTACGGGCTGGCGGAGATATATCAGCTGTTGTGCGGGCAGCCATGGCAGCCCCCACCACGCAGGGACATATTGTCTCAGGCGGGGGGGGCGATCCTTTACCCACGCCCAGAGCGCGGGGCACTATGGGCCTGACCCGTGAGTGGTACAATCTGAATACAGTGGGACTCCCTCAGAAGGTGATAAACACTATTCAGAGTGCGAGAGCTTCCTCCACCAGGTCTCTTTACGACTGTAAGTGGAGGGTGTTTGAGGAGTGGTGCCTTCAAGAAGGGCACATCTCTTTTCAATGTCCTGTCGGGGTGATTTTATCATTTCTACAGGACTTGATCGAAAAACACAGAGCTTTCTCCACGATCAAGGTGTACCTGGCTGCTATTGCCGCATGCCATGTGGGCTTTGAGGGTAAGACGGCTAGCCAACATCCTTTGGTTTGCCGTTTTATGAAGGGAGCGCGCAGGCTCCTCCCTGTCTCCAGGTCGCTGGTGCCCTGGCAGTGGTTTTAAATGGGCTCAAAATGACCCCATTTGAACCCCTGGAAGGAGCTGACATGAAACATCTGTCACTCAAGACAGTACTGTTACTGGCCCTGGCATCCGCCAAGCGGGTCAGCGATATCCATGCACTGTCTGTACATCCCTCATGCACTCAGTTCGCCCCAGGGCAAACGAGAGTGTTGTTGAAACCCAACCCTGCCTTTACACCAAAGGTGGTTGGTTCGTGTACCCCGATTGACATTGAGGCATTTCCTCCACAGCTGGTTTCCTCCGGGGAGCAGCAGCAGGATCTATTGTGTCCAGTCCGGGCTTTACACACATATATGGACAGATCAAAAGAGCTTCGTCTTAATGACCAACTCTTCGTGTCCTGGGCTAATCCTCACAAGGGTAAGCCTGTTACTAAGCAACGGCTCTCCCACTGGATCGTGGAGGCAATTGCTTTGGCCTATACGAGTCAGAATCTGCAAGCACCTTCGGGTCTGCGGGCTCACTCGACTCGGGGCCTGGCTACATCCTGGGCTTTGTTCAAGGGTGTTTCCATCCAAGACATCTGTGCAGCGGCAAGCTGGTCTTCGCTACTCACTTTGCTCCAAGCGTGGCCCGAGCAGTGCTGGGCATCTTGTTGAGTCGGGACTCCACCTGTTAAATTCTGGTTGATCGGTGATCTTCGAGATAAGCTCGTCTGACAATACGGGAGCTACAATATCCCAGTGTTATGAATGAGAACTATAGGTTACTTACGTAACCCCAGTCTCAGAGTAACATGAAGTGAGATGTCTCACCAGACGGCCCTCCTTGCTATGGTGAAGCGAGAAGAGGTGCTTATTTTGAATGACGCATGCGTCGTGGCGCAGGCTACTTATAGGGGGTGATTTCCCCTGACGTTGACGTCAAGATCACCAGCCAATCAGGATTGGCGTAATGAGATTGATGCTTCTGTTTGCTCCGCGATGAGGCGCATCCCATAGTGAGACATCTCACTTCATGTTACTCTGAGGACTGGGGTTACGTAAGTAACCTATAGTTATTAATGTGCATTGTCCCTTCTTAAATATATATAAAACAAAAAAATACCTAAAAACACAAAAAAAATCCAATGATATCACTGTAGTTCAATAAGATGTCAACCAATAAGAGATATGGACTGAAACTACGATTATCTCACATTGTACACATTGGGGAGTAACAGATGACATGTAAAGGGATTATGTAATCAGGATAGAATAAGGTAACTGTATTTCCTTACAGTTATATCAAAAAGTGTATTCCTGTTTACTGGTACGTTTTAAAAAAATATTTTGGATTACTAGCAGGATTACTGTGTTACAATACATTTACAATAACGCTTTATTTATCATAGCTGTATAGCAAGAGACTGCCTCAATTTTCTTTTTGGTTTTCATTTAGGCTACTTTATTGTTTTTTATTTTAAATATCTTTTTTTGTAATGCAGTAAGTGAACAGCTGTTTCGTAAAAAAAAAAAATCCTGTGTTTGGTTTCAATTCATGTATTAAACCAAACATGCATTTGTAAACTTAACTATTCCTAGGGTTAAGGGTGAGTTAAAAGACACATTTTTTATACTAAATATCTTGGTTTCTTCTTTTCACATTTTCTGTTGCCTTATATGATACACTTAAAGCCTTCCCATTTTGATTTATTTGCTTTGCATTTGATATCGAGGTAAAGGTTACTGAATCATGTAATTAGTGATTATAACGGACTACATTTTTAAAGTAACCCTCCCAACCCTGCAAATAAACATGTGGGTAGCAGTAAATCATGCTAAACAACACATGTTACAACACTGAACCCACCTTTGACCAGAGTGTGTTTGTCTGTCGGTGAGGAACGAGCCAGCACGCGCAGTTTGGGCCAAACTTTATCCAGGCGCTCTTGTTCCACCTAGAAATGCAAATCAATAACATAAGACTCTCAGCAACAAGAGTAACGTAATGTTTTAGTGTTCGATCGTTACGTGTGTACTGTGTACTAGGACTGCAGATGGAAATTAGCTAATAGCAAAAATCTGGCATAGATAATATTTTCTCTTTTCGTGATGAATGTATCGTTATGCACGGACCTTGTTAAACATCTGTGCACGTGGCTCACCTCTCCCTGGTCGTTTCTGATCTGCTGGTTGAATTCTTTGCCCTCCATACACAGGAAGTCCTCCCCGGGCAGCAGGATGCCACACTTGATGGCGATGGCGCGGGCGGTGTTGATGTTGTCTCCGGTCACCATGCGCACAGTGATGCCGGCACGCTGGCACTTAACGATAGCATCAGGCACCTGGAAGAGTGTCAGAAGAAATATGTGAAATGAGCCCAGATGTTCAGAGGAACAGCCAGGTTCTCTTCCTGATTCATACATCTGTTTAAAGGTCCCTTTGCTGCTGTAACACAGTTGTGGGACTAAAGAAGGGTTATCTTATCTGATGTCTTGTTTTGTCAGGCCAAAACACAAGGGTATTCCCTTTAAGATGAAACACGGAAAAAAACCCTTACTTAAGAAGATGAAAAAATTACTTTTAACGACTATCACGGTTGTCCATTACGTTTGAGTCGATCGACTGCAAAGCATTTCATCTCTACTTAAAACTGCATTCCTTAGACTGGTTTATTAAAGTGCTGCATGATAAGACAGATCTAGAATCAGCAACATGTGGAACCACACAGGCTCTGCACAGTGGCTGCTCTTTGTCCTAACAGAGACCTCATTCTCTCAGATAACAGGAATGAACATGAGAAAGAGAGACTGTGAGGAGTCAACAACAGGAGTTCTGTGTTACTCGCACAAACACACATCATATGTTTGATTCACCTCAGTGGAGGGCTTACTCATTATTAATCGCAGGTTCACATGTACATGTACTGTATATACTTTACTTATTTCTGCATTAACTTGCACATTGGTCTCAACATCGTCTTGCACTACTTTATTTGTATTTCTGTTTCTATTGCACTATTTTGTGCCCTATGTATATTCATGTTGCATTGCTGGAGGAGCCTGTTATATGACTATAGATAGACAATAAAGCCGTTGAATCTTTGAATCTTCAATGTGCTGCACCAGGAAAGAAACCGGCCGGGTGAAACGATGGTTGGTGGGGGGTTCTTTAGGATGGCTCATTTGTCACACTCGCACAGTGAGACATATTACCTGGAAAACAAAGTATATCGTATGGTAATGTGAGAAGTAGGGGGGGCTGATTTGGGCTGCTTTATTGAATAGTTGTTGTGTGTTGTCTCTGGAAATTGAACAGTTGCTACACTGTTTGAATGTGGAAGTAGACCCTTTCAGGACACAGATAAATGTACAATGTTTCATGAATATGTAAATTAATGTATGTCTAAATAGCCGAAATATCAATTTGGTGGCATCACATGTTGTTTTTGGATAACTGTGGATCTGCTGACTGTCTCCTGCTGCGCTCCAGTTATTTTCATCCTGCGTGTGTTCTTTGTTCTCTGACATTAAAGCAGCAGGCAGCATCACTGATGTTGTCTGAGCTACATTACTTCATTTAACACTTCAGAGCATCCGCACACCTGACCACGACTACCTTCAGTGTCTCTGTTTGGAGAGAACTGTTTATCTCACCCCATTGACGTGCTATTGAACACTTTCCCCCTCTCCTTATAACACTAATATAATTATGAGCAGCGAGTCAGATCAGTGCAGTAGTCACTCAACGTTATGCCTACAGTGTGTGCATTTCAAGCTAAACCAAAGTCATTTAAGTACTAGCTAAAAGAAAACGTCATATCACTGATTGTTGATCGTAAAATGCTCACAGACTGGACAGGCAATGGTAATGTTGCAATGCCAATACACAGTACAGTGTTTATCAGACCCAATTTATCAGATTGTGTTGTGCAAAAATAAAGATAGATGTTGAGAACCTTATGGTTAGCCTAATATTTATATAAGGGTATAAGGGTAGAGCAGGGTTTCCGTTAGCCGGTAATTACCGCTTTTTAGCTGGTAACATTTATTAAAAACCGGTAAATTCAAAACCTGCTGGTCAAAATGTCCGGTAATAATTAGGGATGCTCCGACCGATCGGCCGCCGATCATTATCGGCCGATATTCTCTCTTAATAGTTTGATCGGTGCTCTCTATAAAGGCCGGTCAGGAGAGCTGGATCTGATCGGTATGGACATAAACGCGAGTGAAGTGTAACCGGACGAGAGAGAGATCAGCTGCTGATCTGCTCTGCATGATCACCTGAAGCCCCGCCCACTGTTTAGCAAGCTGCATGAGAAACAGACGGGCTGTCGGGAGAGAGAGAGGAAAAGAGAGGATCCGTTTATTTCTCCGTGTTATTATCCAAAGTTAATGTAAACTTTTGAATAATGTACTTCATCTACTACAAGTAGTTTGTTTGAATGTAATAATGATGTTGTTTGTTGTTTGTGGAAGCGCATCATTTACTGAAAAATTAATCTAAACTTTTCCATCTGTTACGATTATAAACTGAAGCAATATAAAAATGAGCCCCGTTAACTGAGTTTTAAACATCAGCATATCCGCTCATAGTCCGGTAATGACCTGCTAACGGAAACTCTGCTACACAATTCTTCTTCTTATTATTGCAACATGACCAGGAAGTTTAAAATTTGTCCGGTAAAATAAATTATTTCCGGACACTTGACCAGCAAGAAAGAATCCTAGCGGAAACCCTGATGTAGAGTTCTCCCTAAATATCTAACATGATGTTTTCTAGGGATCTTTTGTCTCTTTCTGTGGAGCCGAGTTACACATAGCTCCTCTTTATTTTGAACCCTTATATCATTTATTTAAGGATGAGTATGCTCATCTTCAGGTTCATCTCAGTATGCTGTGCCTCTCCTGTGACATGTCTCCATGCTTTAATGTTCAAAACACTCTTTCATTTTCTCACACTGCCGCACAGGCAGTGTGCGGCAGAGTTGCTGCAGCACATGCAGCAACTCTTTTCACCCTCTGTCTGAAACCAGAGCCCAGTCTGCTGATTGGTTAGCCGGCTGGTTCTGTTGTGATTGGTCAACCACTTAGAGATGTCCCGGCCCTTAGTCTGTCACGTACAATGTGCTGGAGCTCTAACCAATGGAAGCGCAAGTGTTGCAGTGCTCCTTCTGGAGGGAACCTTGGGATTTTAACCTTTGCAGACATTTACATGCACAAAAAAACAATTGATCACACTACAGGAAAGGGACAAACCCAAAAAGCATGATAGTGCCTCTTTAGGACTGATCCCTACTAAGGCTGCATTCACACCAAGTCAGGTTATCCAGTCCTCTCCCTTAGTTCCATTCAAATGAGGCAAAAGTCTAGCTGCTGAAAACTACTTAAAGATGAACCGATGGTGAAATATGATGTTTTCTGAAGCCGCTTCAATAATACCCCTAGTCTCCAGACATTTACATAACCCAGTCTCAGTGTGAACTACTTTTCCGGTGGATATCTGCGTTGGTGGTGTGAGGTTTCTTCTGTACCTCAGGTCTGACGGGGTCCTCGATGCCGACAACCACGATGCAGGTGAGTTCGTTCAGGATTTCGTTCTCGTTTTCCCAGTTGGGCTCTCCGGCCTCGGCGGGGAAGTCCCTGTACGCCACGCAGATGGTCCTCAGCCCATCGCACGCCATTGGCTCAATCACCTTGCGCACCATCTCGTCACGGTCCTTAGGCTTGAAGATGCGGGGCTGACCCTGGGTGTCCAAAATACGAGAGCATCTGGGAGAGGAGAGGGAGGGAGGAGCTCATTAAGGGTAACATGTCATCGATCGACAGCTCTTCCCTCAGACTGGGGAAAACGATCACTAATTATAATTATTTTCAGTTTATTTGTTCTCTTTTCTTACTTCCTCAGGACGATCTCCGACGCCCCTTTGCTGTACATGCGGAAACCTCCATCAGCGTTCTTCAGCACCGTGCTCATGGACTTGCGGGAGGAGTTGAAGGTGTAAACCTTGTAGAGTTTTTCCTCGGGGACCTCGTCTCTGATTGGCTGGTAGTCCCTCTTCAGCTGCAGCACCATGCCCAGCAGAGCGCACTCCGTCTTGTTGCCAACGTGGCGAGGCAGGCCTCCTTCTTTCTCCGGAGGCTGAGGAGGGACAAAAGCATTGGGTGTAATCTTTCGAATTGTATCATTATCAGGCAACATTAGCACCAACACTACTTCTGTATGTACAGATGTGTTTGATCTGAAAGGTTGTTTGTTCACAAGTTTTAAGTCAGAAGAGAACAGAAGCTAACCTGGATCTGAAAACTTGTCTTATTTTCAGATCCTTTTACAATTCTCTAAAAAAACAAAATGTCCCGAACTAAGAGCTTCCGGTTCTTCTGAACACTGTTGCTGTTCCTGATTAATAACACCTTCAGAGAGCAGATTATATCAGCTGCAGCTATTTCACATGAATTTACTGTTCACTAAAGCTCTCACTAAACTAATCAACTGTTGAGCTGTCATGTCTGTAAGCCAAGTCAATCTATTCTGTTTTCTGTTGAAGGGAAACCATTTGTATTTGCCCTGTTAATGTAGCTTACATGTTTATGTTGGCTGGTTGTAAAGTGAAGCAAGTCTTTAATGCTAAATAAATGGTTAACCACCACTCAAAAACTGGGGGGAAATTGAAAAGGGATACATTTAGAGTCTATTTGCATGCCAACGGTAAAGCCTTAAGAAATGGATCTGCCAGGTCTTTGAGGATAAGGTTTAGGTTATTAAAGGAAATCTTTAAAATATCCTACCAAATGAAGATCGACTTTTGACCTTGTTGAAATTATTGTTAAGACCCATTTTGTCCATGTCTTACTTCTTATAAGGCCTGTTTTTTTTCTACCATTGTGTCTTTATTGAATATAGAGAACAGATTGATTAGAAAGGGGGGAGAAAGAGGGGACGACACGCATCAAGTTTGATCTTTTTTAGACTGGATTTGATGGATAAGGTTACATGTTTGTTAGTGTTGTGGTTGGTGGTTGCTGTGACAGTGAAGGTCTCACCAGGATCTTGGTGGTGTAGGCCGAGTTGATGGAGATGCTGTTGACCATAACTTCCAGAGTCTCTGGTTTGATGGCATCGGGCTCGGGGACAGTTTTGAAGTGCGTGTCGTTGACGTAGGCCTGCACCACCGTCATGCGGTTCATGGTCAGCGTGCCTGTTTTGTCCGAGCAGATGGCTGTAGCGTTGCCCATGGTCTCACAGGCATCCAGGTGACGCACCAGGTTGTTATCCTTCATCATTTTCTAAAATACGAACAGCGAAGTTAAAGGCTTAGATTTGCATTTGGACTTTGTTATTTAAACACAACATGACTCGTAGTTATCGAATCCTACACAAACACGATTCTTCGGGGGTTTAAATCCATTTATCTTACATTTCCCATAATCTTACCTTAACGGAGTAAGCCAGAGAAATGGTGACGGCGAGCGGCAGACCCTCAGGGACGGCCACCACCAGCACGGTCACGCCGATGATGAAGAATTTGACAAAGTACTGGATGTAGATGGGGGTGCACTCGGACATCCAGGATCGGCCCTGGACCGCGAAGGTGTCGATCACAAAGTAGAGGATGAGGATGATGACGGTCAAAGCCGACATGATCAGACCTGGTGACAAGAAGAAGAGTTTAAACACAAGTCCTTTTTCATGGCAAATCTTTTACTATGTAAGGGACCACTGGTTTCAAAGTATTGTATCTCATACGGTTAGAATTCAATTACATTAGCATTGTTTTTTTGTAGAAACACTTTTTAAACGTTTCGTGGTGCATTCAGGGACAAGCCTATGTCCTAGAGCCAATGGCAGTTTGCTGAAAAGCCATGAAGCTGTTCTGAAATAAATCATTAATAAGTAATTTACAGAAAATAAACAAAGGATAATCATGTCATCACAATGTCCCTTTGATTGTGAACGTTGGTGGTCTCTTCCTCTCCATGTTTTTGGTCTGTCTCTAAAATTACTAAGTATGAAGGCCAACACAAATATTAGGTATGCAAAAATGTGCAGAAGATCATGTTGGTTTATGCATTTATTATTCAATGTTTGACTTGACTGAGTGCTGAATCCAACATCAAGCTCTGAAAACAAGCCAAATAAGTAATATTGGTTTATATTTTACGATGTCTGGATGCAATATAAAAAGGTGAAAAATATTAACAGGAAATCTTTGCAATAAGACGAGTCATAAAACAAAAATATACCTGTATTATCTGCCTAAAAAATATCATTATATTATAATATTCATCTGACATCATCCGGATCGGGTAGGACAGGTGAAACAGAGGAATCAACGGCTCGTGTTGTTTTGCTTCACCTTTCACGTCAGTCACCTTCTGTCAAAGTGTTTTGGCCCAGATTCTATTTCTGTAGTTCAACTGATATCTGAAGCCCCCCACCCTCCCGCCCCCTTCATCCTGTCCTGAAAGCCCCTCAATGTATTAAGGTCAATTGAAGTGACACAGAAAATACCTTCACTTCCGGGATGAATCTTGTTCCCAATAAAGCACCCGTCCAATAACACTGAGTGCACTGCCTATCCTTTTACTGCCTGATCACTTTGTCAGCTATTAAATGAACAGTGCTACATTTCTCAAAATCCTCTCTTTGTCTTGCTGAAAGTTAGACATGAAGACGGGTATCAGGTAAATGTGTCCAGTACAAAGACATGTTAGCCTAGCTTAGCAAATGACTGGAAGCAGGGGATAACTGCTAGCCTAGCGCCACTAAAAGGTTCAAATTGAACTTTTGTTATGTTAGCCACCATGCTATCACCAGCCCCTTCTGTAATCGGCTAATCACATTTAAAGTCAAAAATAAATTCTTTAAGAAAAAAAGATTTGAATTGGGTCAAGTCAAGTAATCGAGGGAGTATACAATCTCATTAATAAGGACATGATCAGAGACTTCGCAAATCATGCTCTCCCTCATTTATGAATTTCCAACTGGTAAGGAGTAGATGAATTAGACGAGTGAGATAAAGCTAAAAACCTAAATAATTCATAATTTCCATTCATAATTTTCAGTGAGGGGAGAATTACTTAAATATCCAAACACTTAATAAATGGATCCAGATGAAATTTGGTCTGCCTCCGGATTAATTGTTATAACTTGACTCTATAATAACTCATTAGCCATTGAGAGTGTAAACATTATACCTGTTAAACATCAGAATGTTAGCATCATTATTGTATGCATGTTACGTTATGCAAACATATCATGTAGCTAAAAAACACTGATGAGTGTTGAAGGGTTTCAGGGTGTACTTACTCCTTAAATACTGTCTTACGTATATTTTTATAATTGTATTTTGTTCTACTTGTGTTTATTAAAGTCCCTCTAAACTATTATATGACATAATGTTTTGCTGATATTTTCTTAAACCTGTTTAGTTTTGCAAACAGTTTTGTCAAATATAAATGAATGAACTTTAAATTGACCTGACTTCACTTAAAATGTGATAAAAGGCAGATATTGAAAACATATTTTAAGATGTAGCCAGGTTAAAGTTTGCCCCAACCTCTAGTCTTTGTGCTAAGCTAGGCTAAACAGATCTTGGACTTTATGTAATGTTAGTGATAATTTATATGTGTAGGTGTGTTTGTTTTACTCACCAGCCTTCCCGATCTGCACAGCTAGTTTGGTCAGTTTGCCCTGCAGCACCGATTTCTCCTTCTTGGTCACGTTGACCTTCTTCACCGGTTTCACCTCCTCTTTCTCCTCTGACTCGGTGGCCTCCTCGCTCTTCAGAGGCTGGATCTCCAGGGCGATGCCGTCCTGGGTTTTGGCTGGGAGGAGGAGGAGGGGTGGGAGGAAAAGTCGGTGGTTTGGAGGTAAAAGGAGGAAGAGGAGAAAGGTGGGACCATGATGGAAAGTAAAAAGAGATGAAAGAGGTTTAAGAAAAGTGTTTTGACACGAAGAGGTGACAAATGAAGGACAAGGAAAAGAGGGATGGAGGGATATTTTAAGGAGGCAGATGTTTTTTTAAATAAAGATGAGGTCAAAAATGGTAGCAGAGGAAAAGGGGAGGAATTTAGAACGGGTTGACAAAAGGTAAATTAATGAAATTAATAAATAATAATAAATTACAAAAAGGGGGATGGAGCAGAATTGGGGATGAAGGGTAGAGAAGCAGAGAAAACATTAAAGATTCAGTTGGAAGGAAAGCTGAAGACGACACACACAACATTCTCAGAAAATACTTTGACATCTTCATTAACGAGTTGACCCTTTTACTGAATGCAGAGTCGCATTTCTACTTATGATCACAACACATTCATGAAAAGGTCCAAGTAGCGTTCAGAGACACGCAGCGGTTCATAATGAGGAGCAGCAGACAGAACAGAGACCAGCAGGAACAACACACACACACACACACACACACACACACACACACACACACACACACACACACACACACACACACACACACACACACACACACACACACACACACACACACACACACACACACACACACACACACACACACACACACACACACACACACACACACACACACACACACACACACACACACACACACACACACACACACACACACACACACACACACACACACACACACACACACACACACACACACACACACACACACAGCTCACTTATGGATTCTGCTTTGACGTCCTGCTCGCCAGCTTTGCTCCTCATTTGCATAAACAAACGGTGTATTTGCATTTCACTTCATCAGCTGGGATCTGTTTGGACTGTAGTACTGTAACGTGGAGCTTTTTGATCCGTTTGATGTCTGCTCAAGAGCTTACACTGAATTCAGCTGCACTCCCTCCACCCCCTGCCGTTTGTCATATTTCCATACCAAAGAAATGTGAGTTGGCGATGAATGTAAACAGAGCAGATGTGCACTCTTCTGAGTTTTGATGTTCTGTTTGTCCTCATGAACAACTGAGCTGACAACACCGGGAGGATTTATGAGCTTTAAATATTGAAAGTGTTCTGATCCATCAGCTCACTGTATTTATCCCTGTTGGAGAGCCACTGCTGGCACCACTGTCAACATCACTTCTGGAACCAACAATACCAACAGATCATGGACATAAAGCAGATCTAGATTCCTGGATGACCGGTGAGACGTTTTTAAAAGAACAAGAAACAGGTGTTTGATGATTAATATCCTTTTTTATAAAAAAGTGATGAGGAGGCAAACGTCTGTTAGAGAACCTGTTCCTATTTCATTATCTACTACTCCCTACAAATAACACTTCATTTTTATAATATTACAAAAATATAAAAAAATGTAATAATAATATTAAATGTATATAACAAAATAATTATAATAAAATTGATTACAACAATTATTACTTATATTAATATTATTAATGTCTAGTCCTCTTATGTGCCATTTCTTCAGTGCGTTTTCAACCGTCAATTGAAATAAAACATATATTAATACGATCTGATTGATTGGACCTCATGCAGGAAGAAGTCGTCAAGGTGTTTTTAGAGCACTCGTTACCTTCAGGGATCTAGCCTGTTGTATGATTAATGTACAGATACATAGATATTGGAGGAATATTAATGTGCTGTCTGGTTTATAGTGTGATGGTGGGAATGCAGAGAGGCTTACCGAGGGGAAATCTATGCTGAGTTTTATGTACATTATATATTTTATGGTGAAGATGTTTTTATTCTTCCTTTATTTTGAAGAAGAAGTTATTAGCTATTGCAGAATTGGAAATCAATACCAAGTGATCTTTTATTTACTCTTGGGTGACATTCTTATAAAAACAAAACGCAACAACACAGTTACTTTCAATCAAGTTGAAGATGTTTTTGTTTACTGCTTACTTTTATTAAATAAAATAAGTCATTTTACACAGCTCTGTAACTTTTATTCTTGTGTTAAACACCTACCTGTCTTTTTCATTTTATTTTGGTGCGTTTCTTTTGGCCTTCGATTGATGTACTTTGGCTTGCAGGAAATGTGGTATGTAAATAGACGTGTTTGAACAATTGTGCAAGAAAACCTGATGAAAAGGTTTTCGAATATGAACAATGTTCTTGAGTGGGGCTCCAAGTCTGTAAAAGACAAATCTGCTTTGATAACCAATACTTCCTCTTACATGGAGCTGGGGGAAATAAAGCAAAACCAGGTAATGTGTTTTTTAAAAAAAAGTGACATTTATCCAAAAACGTTTTCACTGTCATTTTAACTGCCTCTCTCAGAAGTCCCCGCACTGTATTTTGCTAATAGGGAAGTCCTTTCATGACAGCATGACCTCCACATGACATTTAAACACTCTGAATGTGGGGATGAGTCGGTGTCAAACCAGGAAGCTGTGGAGCTTTATGCACATGGTCCACTCTGAAGACAAGCCACAACATAGAATCAACTGACACAGCTTCACATGAACAGGACTGAGACCCACTGACCAACCACAGAACTGTAAACAGGCGCAGCACTGAACCATGGGAGAGCGCACAGCGGTCAGCGGGGAGGGGTGTGTCTGACAAACCAATATAAATAAATAAAAGAAAGCAAGTCAACCAAACAGAAGACAAAGGATCACCCCAGAAAACGACAGCGATGCAGAACCACGACACAGATTGACAGGAGGAGGAAGAGGAGGCTGCAGAGCTGTGGAGGCTGCAGGAGGCTTCAGCAAGACAGATAACCGAGAGGAGGGAGAGAGTCAAACAGTGATTACAAGACAACATGGAGTCCTGAGCAACACCCTGCAAGGAGGCAACAGTGAAAGAAAAGAAACTGAGGAACACAAACAGACCAGACGACAGCCCACAGCCCACTAACACTGCAAGGGTGCAACTCCCACACACACACCGGCAGCCTCGCTTCAGCCAAAACACATCCCGGCACTGTTGTCTTTTTCTGAGCAGTGTCAACACAATACAGTGGATACATGTGTGGAAATGTGCGATGGGAAAACATTTGAAATCCTCTTATTTTTGAAAAGGGTGTTGCTGTCGGCGAAACTCAACACCTGCTGCACAGATGTTTCACATTAAAAGCCTTCCAGCAGCTCTAAAGGACAAATTATAAGCCCACCAACACAGGGGGGCTGTGTTGGTGGGCTTATAATGTGAAACATCTGCAAGGTAGAGGTTATTGAGGGAATGAAAGCAGTATCAGAGTGGGGACTGTTGTCATACTGATGGGATTTATTTGAAAAGGTTTCGCTGTTGCCTGATCTGCTCCACTTTAATTTGTTATTGATCAATCACATGTGTACAATAAGAGTCATTTCACCACTCTGCCTCTCCAATTATTTTTCAGCACTGAAACTGTTTTCATGAAGTCATTTTTTTCTCAGTTGCTTCAATTGTGGTATAACTGCTGTTGGGTTACTACCAGCACAGATGTTTCAAAAGCCAGAATTTCCCCTAGATATTCAACAATTAGCTGATTTATCAATCAGCCCATCTACTATTATATTTCAGGTTTGTTACAGGATCTCACAAGGGGATTTGTTCTATTTGAGTTAAGTGATATTTGAGTTTGTTTCCCAGATGTCTTAGATGTGAAATTGGGCTTTAGGGAAGTGAAATGGAAATATTATTCATCAATCACCTGTAGGAAGTTGCGTAACAGTGATCGAAAAAAAACAGCAAAGTTAAAGCTTTTGAAGGATTTAAATTGAAAGCAGCAGTCATTGTTTTTTCGGACACTAGGGAGCAGAAGAAAGCTAATCATAGTCTGACAAATACACCATCCTGACATATTGTAAAATACAAAACACAGTCTCGTTCTTCATCCAGTGAAGCAGAAGCATCATCATCCCACTGCAGCTGTGTGAAACCAAAACTAGGAGCTTAAAGAATGAGTTCAATAGAGTGGTGCAGTGATGACGTATGTATCTAGGCAACCCAGAAATTAGCGTCGTAAGGGCTCCCTCGACAAACGGCATGGGATTTTTCCATTGGACTTTGGAATATTGCACATAATAAGATCTGTGGCTAACAAACGTTTATGTTACTTAGCAGGATAATCTCCACATATCAACACCACTCTATAAAGAGTACATATCTGCAGAAGTAAAAAGCTTATGTGAGAGTATAAACAAATGACACCACAGTCCCATGGCCGTTAAGCTGAACTTTAAAGGCACATAATGTTCTGCGTGATGATGTTTGGTAGTCTGATTTAGTCACTTGTTAGCCACCGCATTTGCTCATTTTTAGATTCATAGAACATCATTAATAGAAGCCTCACTATTTGACTGATATATGTTATGTTGTAAATTAAACTATTACGTTTCCCTTTATAGCTTAAAGGTGGGGTAGGTAAGTTTCATAAACCGGCTCGAGATACACTTTTGTTATATTCTATGGAATGCTCTTAACATCCCGATAGCAATGAATATCTTAAGTGCTTTGACAAAAAATCCATAAGAAAATGTCATCTGTGGAAGCCGTAGTACTGTAAAAAGTACAACCTGGCCTACCTGCCTGTCAGCCTTCCATCGGGGCACAAACTTATCTCGTGCCCTCATTGGTCATGTGCGCGTTCGTGTGTGTTGGAGGAGGGGCTCTATAAGGAAGTGGCAGATTTTCTCCGGTTGTGTATTTTCAAATTCTAGCGATCTCGAGCCGGTTTCTCAAACTTACCTACCCCACCTTTAAATCAAATAAATAAAAACATTAAATATTACATTTTTTGAAAAGCCTCTGCTGTAAAAGGCATCCTCACAAAGCTGAAAGAAACTCATTCAAAGTTGAACTGTAAGAGGTATTTAATTATCACAGGTAAGTACCACTATGAATATATGACGATCTCATTGAGTAGGATTCATTGCTGTACATTAAACTACTCAACGGTATATAAAGGAGATCAAATTAACGTTAAGTTACAAAGTTGTGTATCTGACTTGAGGCATTTCTGCAGATTTTGATCTTAATGCGTTTTAGTGGAGGTCATTCTTGATTGCAGGGCTGAAAAATATCAAATATTTTTGTGCAAAAGTGTGAGGAGGATCCATGTGCCAGAAGTGTGTGTGTGTGTGTGTGTGTGTGTGTGTGTGTGTGTGTGTGTGTGGTGTGTCTGTATGTGTGTGTGTTTGTGTGTACATCAAGTGGCATTCTGGTCGCAGCAGATGCTCAAACCATGGGAGGTCGGGAGGAAGGGAGTTGTGTGAGCGTGTGTATGGAGTGTATTGGGGTGTGTGCGAGTGTGTGTGTGTGTGTGTGTGTGTGGAGACAGCTTGCAGAGGAAGTCGGACATGTGTTGGATCACACGGGACATTGAGGACGGTTGGCTGTTTCGAGTTGGGAAGTTGGCACAAAGACGTCATCAACACAAACACACAGTTATAAACCCTGAAACATTAAATATGGAGGGGAGCACCGAGGGAGCGCTTGATTTCAACACTGCGTCACCCAAGAAGGAGACATCAGAGGTCAAACTAACATGTTTGATGAGTTTATATTTGTGTCTCAATTCTTAGAGCGGGATAGGACATTTGAGTTTTTGCAAGCACATACCGTTATTTTTTAGCAATATATATATGTATATAAAAGAACAATTTCTCTGTGAACAAAAGTACTCTCAATTAGTATGTGTTGATCTAATGTAAGCTAATAACTCACACTCATTTGCTCTTTCTTAATTTAAATTAAAACTTATCAAAACAAGATAAGTTATTTATTTATTTTTACCTTTATTCAATCTTTTTATTTTCAGTATAGTTATCTTGTTAGGTCGTCAGCTATCTTCTGCCAGATTAGCAGTAGGTAAATAAACTAGTTTTCAACAGGGTACATCCAAGAAAGCCAGCACCAAGAAGATTTGGAATCTAAGCTTGGAAAAAACACTTGAATCCACAAATCAGTGAGTCGCCTTGTAACATGTTTTTAAAAATAAATGTAGCACGCAAAAGTTTTTTTAAATGGAAAACATCAAATTAGCCAAGCCTAAATAGCTAGCTAGCTTAATTAGCTATTTGGCTCATTCTTTTTTTTAAATCATTTTTTAAAATATTTTCTTTATTCTTTGAGCCAATGGTAACAATAGTCCATATATGAAATGAGCACAACACTTTTTTTTCTGGATCATATGTCTATGAAATAAATATAATGTGATTGCAAGAACTCTTTCTTGTGCTCTTCCAGACACACTCTCAAAAATGAAGGCACAAATACAACTCTATACTGTATTAACCCCACTATCACAGATCACCATGACAACTGTAGACGCTGTGATTGGCTGTCAAAGACTGAAGGTTGAGAGTTGCACCCTTAAACAGGTAAAGCAAGGCGAGAGAACGTCCCCCTTTATATAGCAGAGAGAGAGAGAGAGACATGGACGGGACACTCCCCTCCTGCCGCTGGGTGGAGGGGAGGTGAGGAGGGGGGGAGTAACAGGGAGGATGGAGGGACAGAGAGGGACAGATGGATGAATGGAGGGGTTACCTTTGTTGCGATTTTCAGAGGGTCCTTGTTTTTTACCTGTTCGGACAGAGAGAGAGGGCGGAATGCTGATAAAATGGCTCAAAAGAAAAATAAGATCAAAACAAACTGAGGGAGAACACAAAATTCAAACTGATAGAAACCCACATGTGTGTGTCTGTCGTGTGTGTGTGTGTGTGTGTGTGTGTGTGTGTGTGTGTGTGTGTGTGTGTGTGTGTGTTGTGGGCAGGAATGGACCAATCAGAGGAGAGAGACGCACCGCTTCCTGCTGCGGAGAACCAACAGTGTTTGACAAAAGAGCTAATAAAACCAAGACCTCTGTTATCAAAATAAATACGAATTTGATTCAGTTGAATTTCAAACAATTATGTATTCAACAAATATACATTATCGGTATGACCAACTTCAATAATAGTCAGTATAATGTTCTGTTGTGATATTTGAATGGAGACATGTCAGTCGAAGAATAATCCTCTTAGCACTTTTAGTATGAACACCACTTAGTCACTTACAGACTTTATGATGCATAGTGGTTGTGTACTGTGTGTGTACTGTGTATGGTGAGTGCTTGTCTTATATGCCGGTGCCAAAGACACATTTCACACTTACACTTATTATCAGTCGCTTTGGATAAAAGCGTCAACTAAATTAAATGTGATTTCCATTTTATGCAAATGTATTGGACACTAAAGTGATCTGAATTTGAATGATTTTCCACAATGTACATCGGTTTGGCTACATTGTTGAGGGTACATGCTCCTTTTTGTCATTTGTCATTCACCTACATAACTAATGTATACAATACTGTTATACTGTTTGGCATTATTTAAATTTTAAGACAATTATCATTTGTAGGATACTTATACTTTCAACAATCATCTGGTTTCTTGAATGCAATTGATCAACTAAATTCTTTTTGGGACCATATACATACCCTCGGGAGACGAGTTGTTCACATCATGTATCTTTTTTGACAACATCTCTGATTTCAGTGCGTCTGGTTCAAAGTCTTATTTCATTTCCGGATGTGTCGATACTGCATG
Organism: Pseudochaenichthys georgianus; assembly: GCF_902827115.2. NCBI lineage: Eukaryota > Metazoa > Chordata > Actinopteri > Perciformes > Channichthyidae > Pseudochaenichthys > Pseudochaenichthys georgianus. Next base: position 33,945,841 of record NC_047507.1, on the reverse strand, counting down.
TCTGAAAATCTGAGCTGTTTTTTCTTTTGTTTGTTTTCTTTTTAATGATGTGTCTTATTTCATTACAGCGTTGGTAAAAGAAATCCAGACAAGTCATCCTCTCAATTGGATGGTGATGTGAGGAAGAGGTTGTGGTTTCTAAATAATTATTAAGGACAAACCTACAAGTTCTTTCAAACAATGTGTGTACTGGTTGTGTTGAGGTTTTTGGTGGTTTTGGAGTGATGGATGTGGCTTACTTCCTTCACTGCAGATATATAAACTCTGATATTATGGCTGCACAAGTCCTTGTGGCTCTTATCATCTATTATTGATTTTTGTCATGTTTTGATAAGATGTGTAAAAGAAGCAGGTCAGGTGTGTGTTTCCTCCCTTAGGGACATTCACTTCCTGTTGCCCTAATATGGAGCTATTTGCTTTAATGTTGAAAAGAGTTGTTAGCAAGGTCAAAGCCAACATGAACACCCACACACTGAAACAGCTCTTTGATATTCAGCCCGTGGTGTGTGATTGATGACGGGAGCTAAACTGCCGCAAGTGTGTGATTGTGTGTCTATGTTTGCACATACTGGAGGCTCTTACTCTAAGATAATCAATGGGTGTGACTTTACTTGTATGCATGAATGTGTGTGTATATGTGTGTGTTCAGGGTTGATGCAGCCATGTGTGACGGTAAAGTCTGCTGTGTCGGCTGGTACCTCAAGAGACATACAACAGCTTAATGTGTGTGCATTCTTGAACTCCTATCTTTGTGATTACGGATTAAAAAAGTCAGTTCAGAGAAGTTTTTAGCCATTCTTCACTTTTCCAAGGGGCTTTTTGAAGGTTTCAGGTCTGGTTTAGGATTATAATTATAATAAGATTAGATATTAAGGTTACAGTTAGGGGCTCAGAAATGTATTATGAAAATCAAGGTCCTCTTAAGTGAGGAAGAACAGACGTGTGTGTGTGTGATTCTGATGAAAATGTTTAATTTCAGTTGTCGGTCTTCTGGTTCTCCTCATTAGGAATTCATTAAAAGGTTGTTTATATTGAAATGAATGACTGGAGGCCGAAATGTAAACCTGAGCGTCTCTCTCCGCTGAGCTTGTACATTCAGCCAGTTCACAATGAATGCCTGACAAACTCAAACTTTAGCCAATAAAACAAATAATCAGACAAAAAACAAACTAAAGAAAAAAAGACATGAGTAAAAGGGGGTTAGCATGATCACAAGCAAATCAAAAGCAATAGAGACCGACTGCAGAAGCCTGTTGGTTTACATCAACCTGCTCTGTGATAGTACAAGGATCATCTGCACTTTTTGAAGGGTTCCACTTCAAAAAGCAACTGTATGTAAACAGAGAAGGTACGTTTCACATTTTTTAACCAGCATCACGTCCCTGTCGAATCAATACCTCAGTATTTCAGCCATAAACTACCATGAATAAATGAGACCACGATGTGCAGTAGTGTTTATCAGACTACCGACACAGAATTTTGTATTACGGTCTGTGTGGAAACATATTTTTTATTTGTCTGTCTATGATTTAAAAGTATTAACTCTTTATATCAGACAGAAGATAACAAGTCTCCATTATCTACCAATTTGTTGATATTACAAAATGGCTGGCATATTTTAAAAGCTTTTATTACTCTACCTGAAATGTGTAGTTTGATTCTAGTAGGACTTTCTTATGGTTTTCTTATTTAAAATGGAAACATGTCAAAGACTCCTAAATAAGCATTATTTGGTCACATACATAGTTTTAAGATTACTCCTCATGTAATTTAGCATATTTTTCCAATTTCCAATTTTGGCTTTCAGGTATAGCCTTGATCACAACTGTAGGTAATGAGCCAGTTAGCCAGGCATGCTAAATATATCAGCTGACTGCTAATTGATTGCACTGCCCTATAAACCATTCAGATGCCATGTACACAGGTTCAACGGGTGTTTGTTTAAGTTGCTCAGCTACGATTGGACAATATATGTTAAGGGACAGATGTTTAGTCAACCGTCAATTAAGCTATCTGTTGTAAACATCTTAAGTGAATTGTGTGTAGTAAGCAGATAAGATCACTACATTTGAACTCACCCATGGTCTCATTTATTCACTGATGATGCTTTTGTGATCAGATGTAATGTTAATATATTATAGTTAGACCCTTCAAACAGCTCTGCTGGGATCAGCTCAGACTGGATGACCTCTACCTGCAGACGGCTAGTACGACAGGAGCAACTTCAAATCAACACCAGCTGATAAAAGCGTGCAAATATTTCCAATCTGCACTGTTCAAACAGTAGAGTAGAAATATTCAGAAGCTGACACGATGGTAGTTGTCTTTCTTTCTTTCCTCCCAACACTTCACACACTTTGTGTCTCATATGACCTTAAGCACTTCAACATGAGTTGTGTTTTTTTGTGTGCGACAGGCTTTGTCTCAAGTCTTACTTTTCTTGACCTTCTTCACTTCTTCGTTGTCGCCGGCACACAGCAGAGTAAAGATGATGCCAGTTTGAGAGTTGAGGCCGACAGCCGACACCACCATCCTGCCTGATCCCTCCATTACATGGGTCCCTGAGGAAACATTCAAAAAGCTGGGGTCACAACTGGAACTTTTCTTTGTAACTGTCTCTGCGTAATATCTGTAATCTGTGTTATACTTTGCTAATATAACAAACTCAGGGTCGCCACAGATCAATCTTAGGGCCAGTACTTCTTAATTTGATGCATGTATGAGGATGCTGATGATACACAGCTATATGTCAATTCAATTCAAAACCTTTATTTATCCAGGTAAAATCCCATTGAGATCAATGATCTCTTTTTCAAGGGAGACCTGCAGCAGTAGGTTCCACAAGAAGACATAAAATCATAAACAACAGAACAACAAAAGGACATCATACAGCAAAATGTACAGGGATTACAATTTACATATTTAACCACATGTACAGGTACCAACAGCATCTGATTTTGTAGCATCCAACCGAGCTTTAAAAACATGTAATGGTACTAGCTTGGTAATGTTCCATTCTTTTTGCAGACTGTTCCATGTTAGTGGAGCTGCACATGTAAAAGCTTTCTTCCCTGAGACAGTCCTAGCACTTGGCACATTTAATAAAACCACAGCATGCGATCTCAGGCAATAAGTACTTTCAATTCGCAGAGAGATCAGGGAGCAGATATAAGATGGTAGTTTATCCAACATGGCTTTGTAAATGAAAAAGTACCAGTGACTGAGCCTCCGTACAGTAAGTGATGGCAAAACCGCCTTGGTATACAGGGTACAGTGATGCGTAAGTGCTTTACAATTTGTCAAAAATCTCAGTGCACTGTGATACGCAGCATCTAACTTGCTCAGGTAATTGGCAGGTGCATTCATATATAACAAATCACCATAGTCCAGCACAGGTAAAAAGGTCACAGTGACTAGCCTTTTCCTGGCCTCAAGCGAGAAACAGGACTTATTTCTGTAAAAGAAACCTAGCCTAACCCTCAGCTTTTTAAGCAGGTTATTTACATGAAATTTAAAAGTGAGACAATCATCAAGCCAGACACCCAGGTATTTGTAACAGGTAATCACTTCAAGTTGTATTCCTTGCGTAGTTACAATATCCAAAGCAGTCTCCGGTGTATTTTTAGCTTTAGCTTTAGAAAAGAGCATTACCTTGGTTTTATCCACATTTAAAAGAAGCTTAAGCTCAGAGAGCTGAGCCTGAATAATGTTAAAACGAGCCTGTAATTTAACAACAGCCTTGTTAATCGAGGGACCTGCACAGTACATAATGGTATCGTCCGCATAAAAATGTAAGGTTGCTCCTTCGACAGTTTCACCTAAACTATTAATATAGATAGAGAATAATAGCGGACCTAAAACTGAACCTTGTGGTACACCATTAGTGATGTTTAACCACTCAGAAGTGGTGCCCACATGCTAACTTAGCATTGCTGTCGCAATTTCTACTGGCTCGCACTACCTGTTAGCATCTGGCATCTGTTAGCATCTAGCTCTCCTGCTTACAAACTTTTAGCCATCCCTGCTTATACAAGTAGTAGTTTTAGTTGTCTGCGATCTGCCGAGGCCTACTCCCACCTGTCGAGTACGGCTGTACTGAGGTGTTTTTCCTCTGGAGACGGAGCGAAGAGACGGAGCGGCTCCACCTGTTGCTGCATGCGATCTGCGATTTACGGAGGCCTGCTCGTCGCGAAGAGACGGAGCGGCTCCACCTGTTGCTGCCTGCGATCTACGGAGGCCTGCTCCCACCTGTAGAATACGGCTGTACTGGTGAGGTTTTTACCCCGGAGTCGTCGCGGAGAGACGGAGTGGATCCACGCTTCGGGCTTGGCCTGCTTCCACTGGGCGTTACGGAGGAGGATTTTACCACCGCTGGGGCCTGCTTTCCACCTGTCCTGGTTCTGCTGTTGCAGAGGCCTGCTTTCACCCCGGGGATTCCACGGAGGGACCGGAGCGCTTCCACGCTGCTGTTTTCGCCTGTCCTTTGCTGCTGTGCTGATTTTGCTCCAGGAACATCGCGGATACTGTGTGCTGGTCTGGGAAAATGGCCCATATCGGGATTCTGCTGTGCCTGTTAACTGTTTTGGACTATGAGAAGATCTCTAGTCATTCTGAGAAGTCTAGTGGATTCAGGTCTGTTCTGCCACCCGCAGTGGGCATCCCCTGCAAAGGTTCGGATGTGTTGCTCAAACAATTACTGGTTGCCTTGTCACAGACAATCTGCTCGACAAAATATGTTTGTCTTTTTTGTTTTCCTGCGATGATGGTTCTTCAGGACTGCTTCTTAAGCTCAAATCACACTCTCGCAGACTTTTCCGGTGTTTCTAAATTAGATGACAATGTATGTGTGTCGTTTAAGAGGAAAAGATGCCTGGTTTTGTTGTTGTTATTACTGTCAGGAAATGTACAACCTAACCCTGGTCCGCCCAGTAGTAGTAGTCAGATCGCTACTTCTGCTGATTTTAAAGCTAGGTCTGGGTTGGGTTTCATCCACTTGAATGTGCGCAGTCTGTAAGGTAAACTAGATTTTGTCCGTATCTGGGCGAGCTCGACTGACGCTGACGTCATTGTTTTATCAGAAACATGGCTAAACAAATCTATTTTGGCCTCTGACATTGCCTTAAATGGTTTTAATGTGTATCGTACCGACCGGCCTAATAAAGGTGGTGGCGTTGCCATTTATGTTAAGAATAAGTTCAGTGTAACCACGTTAGTTTCCAAATCGATCAGTAAGCAATTAGAATTTTTAGCCATACATATAGAAGTGGCAAAGGGGAAACAGGTCATGGTAGTGAGTTGTTACAGACCCCCCTCAGCTGTCAAAGACTCCTTGTCTTCACTAGCAAATCTTTTATCACAACTAGACTACAAGGAAATAGTGCTACTTGGATATTTTAACTGGGACTGGTTAACTGCAGTGTCAGAGGATTTAAAAAACCTTTGTATCTCTTTAAATGTTACTCAGATTGTGGACAGTCTTACTCGCCCTAACATTAAGTCCCCTAATAAATCCTCTCTAATTGATCTCATTTTTTTTTCACTTACATTTTTATTGACATTTTTATAAACATACAAAACCACATATAGTTCAGTATACACTTGAATTGGAGACTCATTTAAGAAGAAAAACGAAAATACAAATAATAATAAAAACAAGCAAACAGTGACATGGAAGCTTTCTATCCTATTTTAATGCAACATCATGGTCTGGTTCCAACTCTCAATTTGTGGTGTCGTTCATTTTTCTTTTATATTCAACCCATTTTTCCCATTTGGACTCAAATTTCCCTTCCTGGATCCTCAATATGTGTGTGAATCTCTCCATATCAAATATTTCCTGTACTACTCCCAGCCATTGCTCCTTTGTAGGTGGATATGCTCTGTACCATGCTCTGGTAATTGTTTTCTTGCTGGCAGCCAGCAGCACCTTAATCAGGTATCTGTCCCCACCCTGTGAGTTTTCCTGCACCAGATTCCCCAAGTATAACATCAGGCCGATCTTAGGAACCTCATAACCTAAGATCCCCTTCAATACTCCCCACACTTCCTCCCAGTATCCCTTCATCTTTTGGCACTTAAAAAAAATGTGTGTGTGGTCTGCCCCCACCTCGCCGCATTGCCTCCAACATGCGTTCTGTTCCGGGGCATACCTCCCTTTTATCTTTGGGGTTATGAAGTATCTGATTATGTTTTTCCACCCAAATTCCCTCCATACCCTTGACCCAGTAGTTGAATGCTGCACTCTACATACATTATACCATTCTTCCTCTGTCATATCAATCCCGAGTTCTTTCTCCCACTTTTCTTTTATATATAGAGTTGAATTCCCCCTACTCTCCAACAGAGCTTGATATAGAGCTGAAATCACCCTGCCTTTCTTCCATTCATATGCTTCAATCATGACCTTAATTACCCCATTTTGTTTAGTGTTTTTATCCATTTTTATTTCTTTTATATAATAGTCTCTCACCTGTCTGTAAGTATCTAAAATGGTCACCCCTTTCCAGATCGAACTTATCTCTTAGATATTGAAAACTCTGCATTTCCCCTTTTTCCACCATCCTACATATTGCTGTAATGCCCCCTCGGGCCCATCGCTTAAAACCTGCATCTTCTTTTCCCGGATGGAATTCATTATCATTTGTTATCCATCTCAAAATCTTTGTCTGTTTTCCTATTTTGTATCTCTTTATTACCGTGTTCCAAGTGAATTTTGTGATTGGGTCTAATACGTTTTCCTGTGTCCTGAATAATTCTTTCTTTTCTTTAGTAGTTTTTGAATCTGGTTGTTTTCCCCATTTGTTTCGATGTCCTTCCATTTAGCTACGTATTCCATATTACACCAGCATGCCACTGTTCTGATTTGTGCTGCATAATAATAATCCTGGAAACTCGGCACTGCCAATCCTCCTCTCCCTTTGGGTAGCTGCAGTGTCGCAAGCCTAATACTGGGCCTTCCCCCCCCCCCCCAAATAAACCTTGAAATCCATTTATCCCATTCCATAAATTGACTTTGTGGAATAGATATAGGTAGTGATTGGTAAAGGTACAGTAGCCTAGGCAGTATATTCATTTTAACTATTTCAATCCTTGAACTAAGGTCTAAGGTCTGCATTGTCCACCTACATAAATCCCTCTTGATATTCTGATTGATCTGCGTATAATTTGCATTGTATAATTTGTCTAATCCTTTTGTGATGTTAACCCCTAAATATTTAATTGTATCCATGTCCCATCTAATTCTGTATTTGTCTTTGATCTCTGGTGTTGGTGTGTAGTTTAGTGCTAAAATCTGTGTCTTTGTCACGTTTAGTTTGTACCCTGAGTATTGTCCATATTCCTCCAGTAAATCCATCAGTATCGGGAAGCCCACGTCTGGTTGCCCCATATATGCTATCAAGTCGTTCGCAAATAGTCCCAATTTGTGTTCTAAACCTCCTGCCTCAACCCCCTTTATATTCTGGTTCTGCCTAATTGCTTGGGCCAATGGTTCGATGAAGATATCAAAAAGTGTTGGGGAGAGACAGCAGCCCTGTCTTGTCAACCTCTCTAATTTAATCCGATCCGTCAGACTACCGTTCACTTTCACTCTAGCTGTTGGTTCATGATACAATGATTTTATACATTTGATTGACTTTTCATTAAATCCAAACTTTTCTAAGACATTATACAAATAGACCCAGTTCACACTATCAAAAGCTTTTTCTGCATCTATACTCACTAAAATTGCACTGTCTCCCCTCCTTTGGGCCTCCTCCACTATATGAATTGTTTTCCTTATATTATCTTGTGTCTGTCTCCCTCTAATAAAACCAGTCTGGTCCTCATCTATAATGTTGGGCATGAATGTCTCAAATCTTTTCGAAATTATGGACGTATACATCTTGTAGTCAACATTAAGTATGGATATTGGTCTAAAGCTACTACATAATTCTTTATCCTTGCCTTCCTTGGGAATTGTAGTAATGATAGCCTCTTTCCATGATGGGGGAGTTTTGTTCTCATTCATAGTATATTTAAATGATGCCAACAGTAAGGGGCTTAATTCCGATTTGAATATCTTGTAAAATTCGGATGGCAGCCCGTCGCTGCCTGGTGACTTGCTATTTTTCATTCTACTAATTGCATCCCCCATCTCTTTTTCTGTAATATCTGAGTTCAATAGCCTATTCTGTTCTTCTCCTATCGATGGTAGGTCCAGCCCCTCTAAAAATGCCTTCATACTCTCTTCCTCTGCTGCAGTTGGTTGTGCGTATAGTGTCCTATAATAATCCTCAAATGCTCTCTCTATGTCCTCCGGCTCTCTTAGTAACTCATTGGTTTTAGGATTCCTAAACTTATGTATAGTGTTTAATGTTTGTTGTGCCCTTATCTTTCTAGCCAATAATCTATTTGCTTTGGGCCCCCCTTCATAATATGCCTGCTTTACAAACCTAGCTTTCTTCTTAATTGATCTCATTTTAACTAATGTTCCCCATAAATATTCATCTGTGGGAGTATTTGCAAATGATCTGAGTGATCACTGTGTTGTAGCCACAATTAGGGACACTAAGGTCCAAAAGGTTAAACCTTGCATTATCATTAAGAGAAACATAAAACATTTTGTGGAGCAGGGTTTTGTGCATGATCTGTTTGATTTTGATTGGGGTAAAATCGATCTGTGTGCTGATGTAGAAACCACATGGTCTTATTTTTATCTTGGTTTTATGGAGATCATTGATAGACATGCACCCCTGCGTACATTTAGAGTAAAGGGACGAGACAATCCTTGGTTTTCTGCTAATCTGTCCAGTCTCCTTCATGAGAGAAACAAGGCCTGGGCAAAGGCTAGGAAATCAGGCTCAGAGGTAGAATGGCTGCTTTTTAGGCAGCTAAGGAATAGCTTCACATTGCAAATCAAAAGTGCTAAATCAAAGTACTATCTGTCAGTAACCACAAAGAATCTGAATAATCCTGGAACATTTTGGAAAGCCATTAAATCGTTATCCACCGGCAATATCCGTAATGAGCTACCTCCGTGCATTACCACAGCATCTGGCACTATATCGGACAGGGCTACTATGCTAAATTGCTTTAATGAGCATTTTGTGTCCTGTGGTTCTCTATTTGATTCTGTCACTAACTCTGCTTCTGTGAACACTACAGTATGTGATCTCTGAAAAACGTGTGTTGGAAAACCCTTTTAGTTTTACCCCTTTTACTGTTGATGTTGTTCGTGAAGCTTTAACCAAGTTAGATCCTAAGAAACCGGCTGGCCCGGACAACGTAGAACCTTTCTTTTTAAAGATAGCTGCAGATTTTATTGCTCCACCTCTTACTTCTCTTTTTAACCTCTCTCTCAGCACTAACACAATTCCAAAATTGTGGAAGTCAGCGTATGTCCTGCCTTTGCTAAAAGGAGGGGAGGCCACCTTATTAAATAACTATAGGCCAATCTCTAAGTTGTTAGTTCTGGCTAAGGTTCTTGAACGCTTAGTGAGTGAACAGGTAAAGGTGTTTTTATGTACAAATGACATCCTGTCTAAACATCAGTCAGGCTTCAGAAAGCAACATAGCACCATCACTGCCACAATGAAAGTGGTGAATGATGTGGCGAGTATTTTAGATAATAAGCAGAGTTGTGCAGCTCTATTTATTGACCTTTCAAAAGCGTTTGACACCGTCGATCATCACATTTTAAAGCAGAGGCTACTCAGTATTGGCATATCCAGCCTTGCAGTGGGGTGGTTTGTGAACTACCTCTCTGAAAGGTCCCAATGTGTTCATTTTGATGGGCTGTCTTCTGAGTGGTTGAACATTGCAAATGGTGTACCACAAGGTTCTGTTTTAGGTCCACTTTTATTCTCCATAGTTTAGGTGAAAATGTGGATGAAGCTACTTTACATTTTTATGCGGATGATACCGTGATGTACTGTGCAGGTCCCACCATTAAGGAGGCTGGTGTTAAATTACAGGCTGTTTTTAACATTATTCAGACTCAGCTCTCTGAACTAAAGCTTCTTTTAAATGTTGAGAAAACCAAGGTAATGCTCTTTTCTAAAGCTAAAAAGACACCAGAGCCTGTTTTAGATATTGTAACTACGCAAGGAATAAAACTTGAAGTTGTTACCTGTTACAAATACCTTGGTATCTGGCTTGATGATTGTCTCACTTTTAAACTTCATGTCAATAACCTGCTTAAAAAGCTGAGGGTTAGGCTAGGTTTCTTCGACAGGAACAAGTCCTGTTTCTCGCTTGAGGCCAGGAAAAGGCTAGTCACTGTGACCTTTTTACCTGTGCTGGACTATGGTGATTTGATGTATATGAATGCATCTGCCAATTGCCTGGTCAAGTTAGATGCTGCGTATCACAGTGCACTAAGATTTGTGACAAACTGTAAAGCATTAACCCATCACTGTACTCTGTATGCAAGGGCTGGTTTGCTTTCACTAACTGTACGAAGGCTCAGTCACTGGTACATTTTTATATACAAAGCCATGTTAGGGAAACTTCCATCTTATATCTGCTCCGTGATCTCACGGAAAATTGTAAGTGGCTACTGCCTGAGATCGGATGCTGTGGTTTTATTAAATGTGCCAACTGCTAGGACTTAGGTCTTAGGGAAGACAGCTTTTAGATGCGCAGCTCCTCTGTCTTGGAATAGTCTGCAAATTAAATGGAAACTGAACAATCTGGTGCCACTAAATGTTTTTAAAGCTCGGTTGGATGCTACTCAATCGGAAGCTATTGGTACCTGTTTATGTGGATAATTATGTAAATGATGCTGTATGATGTCCTTTTGTTGTTCTATTTATTTTTTTATGTTTCATGTGCAACTACTTGAGCAGGTCTCCCTTGAAAAAGAGATCAATGATCTCAATGGGATTTATCTGTATAAATAAAGGTTTGAAATGAAATGAGAAGACAGCCCATCAAACTGAACACATTGGGACCTTTCAGAGAGGTAGTTCACAAACCACCCCACTGCATGGCTGGATATGCCAATACTGACCAGCCTCTGCTTCAAAATGCGATGATCGACGGTATCAAAAGCTTTGGATAGGTCAACAAATAGAGCTGCACAACTCTGCTTCTTATCTAAAATACTCGTAATATCATTTACCACTTTCATTGTGGCAGTGATGGTGCTGTGTTTCTTTCTGAAGCCTGATTGATGTTTAGACAGGATGTCATTTGTACATAAAAACTCCTTTACTTGTTCACTCACTAGGCGTTCAAGAACCTTAGACAGAACTGACAATTTAGAGATGGGTCTATAATTGTTTAATAAGTTGGCCTCCCCTCCTTTTAGTAGTGGCAGGACATACGCTGACTTCCATACTTTTGGGACTTTGTTCGTGCTGAGAGAGAGGTTAAAAAGAGTAGTAAGAGGTGGAGCAATAAAATCTGCAGCTATCTTTAAAAATAAAAGGTTCTACGTTGTCCAGACCAGCCGGCTTTTTAGGATCTAGCTTGGTTAAGACTTCACGAACAACATCAACAGTAAAAGGAGTAAAACTGAAAGGGTTTTCCAGACCACATTGTTCTGTGTCACCGACTGTGGTGTTCACAGAAGCAGAATTAGAAACAGAATGAAACGGAGAGCCACAGGACACAAAATGCTCATTAAAACAATTTAACATGGTAGCCCTATCCGATATAGAGCCAGATGCTGTGGTAAGGCACGGAGGTAGCTCATTACGGATATCACCGGTGGATATCGATTTTCTAGGGTTGTTCAGGTTCTTTGTGGTTACTGACAGATAATACTTAGATTTAGCACTTTTGACATGTGAAGTGAAGCTATTCCTTAGCTGCCTAAAACGCAGCCATTCTACCTCTGAGCCTGATTTCCTAGCCTTTGCCCATGCCTTGTTTCTCTCATGTAGGAGACTAGATAATTCAGCAGAAAACCAAGGATTGTCTCGTCCCTTCACTCTAAATGTACGCAGGGGTGCATGTCCATCTATAATTTCCATAAAACCAAGATAAAAATAAGACCATGCAGTCTCAACATCAGCACACACATCGATTTTTCCCCAATCAAACCCAAACAGATCATGTACAAAACCCTGCTCCACAAAATGTTTTATGTCTCTCTTGATGATAATACGAGGTTTAACCTTTTGGACTTTTGTGTCCCTAATTGTGGCTACAACACAGTGGTCACTCAGATCATTCGCAAATACTCCCACAGCTGAGTATTTATAGGGAATATTAGTTAGAATGGAGACTGGACTAGGACTGTCAACAATCTGAGTAACATTTAAAGAGATACAAAGGTTTTTAAAATCCTCTGACACTGCAGTTAACTAGTCCCAGTTAAAATCTCCAAGTAGCACTATTTCCTTGTAGTCTAGTTGCGATAAAAGATTTACTAGCGAAGACAAGGAGTCTTTGACAGCTGAGGGGGGTCTGTAACAGCCCACGACCATGACCTGTTGACCCTTTGCCACTTCTATATTTAAGGCTAAAAATTCAAATTGCTTACTGATAGATTTGGAAACTAATATGGATACACTGAACTTATTCTTAACATAAATGGCAACACCACCACTTATATTAGGCCGGTCGGTACGATACACATTAAAACCATTTAAGGCAATGTCAGAGGCCAAAATAGATTTATTTAGCCATGTTTCTGATAAAACAATGACGTCAGCGTCAGTCGAGCTCGCCCAGATACGGACAAAATCTAGTTTACCTAACAGACTGCGCACATTCAAGTGGATGAAACCCAACCCAGATCTAGCTTTAAAATCAGCAGGAGTAGCGATCTGACTACTACTACTGGGCGGACCAGGGTTAGGTTGTACATTTCCTGATAGTAATAACAACAACAAAAACAGGCATCTTTTCCTCTTAAGCGACACACATACATTGTCCAGGGTTCATACACTTTTTCACCAATGATTTTCAATGACTTTTCCATGACTTCTCAATGACCTTTACCTCATTTTCCATGACCAAAACAAAATTACCACTGACAATGGTTTATTTGAACATGGAACAGGACAATAAGGTCTGCATATGAAACATGTAGTGCCTATCTAAAACAAATCAAATAGTAGGCTTACTAGCTTTTACACGCTAAAGCAACTGTAGTCAGCGAGGCAAAGTCATCAGGTATGAAAAAGGTGACAAGGACCCGACCCCTGAAAGCAGCAGTGTCAATAATAACAGAAACGCCAAAGAGTCACATCTAATAGAAATATATAAAAGCATTTATTTTAATTGTGTAGCAGTCAGTTTATAATTTTGGCAGCACTGTTGAGCATTTTGAAAATGTATTGTCATGCCTCTGTGCAAGGCTTAGTCTTTCTATCTTTATAGCCACTGGTGTAAAGTAACTACGTTCATAAACTCAAGTACTATACGTGGGTACAATTTTGAGATACTTGTACTTTATTTAAGTATTTCAATGTTTTGCTACTTTGTACTTCTACTCCTCTACAGTTCAGAGGTACATGGTGTACTTCTACTCCTCTACAGTTCAGAGGTACATGGTGTACTTCTACTCCTCTACAGTTCAGAGGTACATGGTGTACTTCTACTCCACTACAGTTCAGAGGTACATGGTGTACTTTTCCTCCACCTCCATGTATTTCATATAGTGCTGTCAGTCGATTAAAATATTTAATCGCGATTAATCGCATGATTGTCCATAGTTAATCGCGATTAATCGCAAATTAATCGCACATTTTTGATCTGTTCTAAATGTACCTTAGAGGAATATTTTTCAAGTTTTTAATACTCTTATCAACATATGAGTGGACAAATATGCTTTATGCTAATGTTTATTATCATTTGAACAATGACAAATATTCTCATGAATATTAAACACAACAACCTGGAACCTCTCTCATTCAATACAAATGGGGTGTGTGTGTGTGTGTGTGTGTGTGTGTGTGTGTGTGTGTGTGTGTGTGTGTGTGTGTATGTGTGTATATATGTACGTGTGTGTGTGTTGGAGCTATGTGCAACTCAAGGCATATGCTCGAACGGGAGCTGCCTGGACGCTGCAATCATGTTGCTGCAATCATGAGTGTGCTGACTTCTCCAATGTCCCGCTGTCTGCATCAAGTCAAGTGCTCGGCGCAGTTGTGGCGAAATGTCGCTCCTCTGTTTTCATTTAAACAGCTCCTTATATCCGTTAGCGCAGCTAGCTAGCACCATATGCTAACAAAAACAAGCACGTAAGGTCTCTCTCTCGCTCGCTTGGACCACATTACACACACCCTCCCGGTCCTCCCGATGGCCAGTCGGTGCCTGCCGGTGAGCGTGGAAGTGTGGTCTGCTGCAAGCGGGCGGCAGGAGCGGGGCTGTCAGCAGATGGTATTTTAAACTCGATGCGCTCTGAAACTACGGGGCGGCCGAGGAAAAAAAATACACATGCGTTAATCGCGTTAAAATAATTAGTGGCGTTAATTTTTTTTTGCGTTAGCGCGTTATTAACGCGTTAACTTGACAGCCCTAATTTAATACCTTTATTTACTCTACAGATGTGGATGAATGATGTGAAATCTAATCAAGTGTTAAATCAGACTTTAGTTCCACCTGGAGTAAATTCACAAGCTACCCTGCAGTCTACAAAGTCATTCAAACTAGCTGCACCTTTACCAGCTTTGAGAACACTTTCATGATCAATCATTATAAAACATATCATATATATTATTCTGAAATGGACCAATCTGCACAACGACTACTTTTACTGTCGCTACTTTCACTATATTTTGATGATAATACTTTTGTACTTTTACTTGAGTAACATTTTGAATGCAGGACTTTTACTGTAACAGAGTATTCCTTCACTCTGGTACTTCTACTTTTACTCAAGTACAAGATCTGAGTACTTCTACTTCTATTTTTATTACAAGATCAGAGTACTTCTACTTTTACTCAAGTACAAGATCTGAATACTTCTACTTTTACTCAAGTACAAGACCTGAGTACTTCTACTTTTACTCAAGTACAAGACCTGAGTACTTCTACTTTTAATCAAGTACAAGATCTGAGTACTTCTACTTTTACTCAAGTACAATATCTGAGTACTTCTACTTTTACTCAAGTACAAGATCTGAGTACTTCTACTTTTACTCAAGTATAATATCTGAGTACTATACTTTTATTAAGTACAAGATCTGAGTACTTCTACTAAAGTACAATATCTGAGTACTTCTACTTTTACTTATCTGAGTACTTCTACTTTAACTCAAGTACAAGATCTGAGTACTTCTACTTTTACTCAAGTACAAGACCTGAGTACTTCTACTTTTACTCAAGTACAAGATCTGAGTACTTCTACTTTTAAGAACAACATCTGAGTACTTCTACTTATCTGAGTACTTCTACTTTAACTCAAGTACAATATCTGAGTACTTCTACTTTTACTCAAGTACAAGACCTGAGTACTTCTACTTTTACTCAAGTAAAAGACCTGAGTACTTCTACTTTTACTCAAGTACAAGATCTGAGTACTTCTACTTTTAAGAACAACATCTGAGTACTTCTACTTTTACTCTAGCACAATATCTATACTTATACCACCTCCGTTTATAGCCTATGAAAAAACTATTAGAAAACGAAGGCCAAAGCTAACGGAGGCAGATAGTGACAATGTATGCTAGCTAGCTAGCTCAACGATTCCTTAAATTATATTGTGACAGAAAAACGTTTCAGTTCACATCACGCTCTGCCGCTCTGCTCTGAACACCTGAACGGCCTTTCTAACAGCTGTTCACCAGTCTGTGCCACAGTGACTCCAGACCGCACAGTTACTGTTAACGAACGCACCGTAGCTAATGTAGCTGACCCTCATCCCAGAGCAGCAGAGTTCAGCCGACAGGCAGGAAGACTCGAGCACACAGCTCGCGCTTCATATATTAAAAAATAACACCATGCGCGTCATGAAGGCACATAACAGCTCGCGACCGCAGATTATTTCGGCGATTAGATAAAATGTAAATTATATTTGACGCAACGTTAGTTACATTTCCATGACTTTTCCAAAACTTTGGGAAAAACATTGTTTTCCATAACTTTTCCAGGGCCTGGAATTTGCATTTTGAATTTCCATGACCTTTCCAGGTTTTCAATGACCGTACGAACCCTGATTGTCATCTACTTTAGAATCACCGGAAAAGTCTGCGAGAGTGTGATTAGAGCTTAAGAAGCAGTCCTGAAGAACCATCATCGCAGGAAAACAAAAAAGACAAACATATTTTGTCCAGCAGATTGACTGTGACAAGGCAACCGGTAATTGTTTGTGTAACACATCCGAACCTTTGCAGGGGATGCCCACTGCGGGTGGCAGAACAGACCTGAATCCAGTAGACTCATCAGAATGACTAGAGATCTTCTCATAGTCCAAAATAGTTAACAGGCACAGCAGAATCCCGATATGGGCCATTTTCCCAGACCAGCACACAGAATCCGCGATGTTCCTGGAGCAAAATCAGCACAGCAGCAAAGGTCAGACGAAAGCAGCAGCGTGGTATCCCCGGGGTGAAAGCAGGCCTCTGCAACAGCAGAACCAAGACAGGTGGAAAGCAGGCCCCAGCCGTGGTAAAATCCTCCCCCGCACAGCAGCACACGCCCGGTGGAAGCAGGCCAAGCCCGAAGCGTGGATCCACTCCGTTTCTCCGCAACGACTCCGGGGTAAAAACCTCTCCAGTGCAGCCGTACTCTACAGGTGGGAGCAGGCCTCCGTAGATCGCAGGCAGCAACAGGTAGAGCCGCTCCGTCTCTCCGCGACGACTCCGGGGTAAAAACCTCTCCAGTGCAGCCGTACTCTACAGGTGGGAGCAGGCCTCCGTAGATCGTAGATCGCAGGCAGCAAACAGGTGGAGCCGCTCCGTCTCTTCGCGACGAGCAGGCCTCCGTAGATCGCAGATCGCAGGCAGCAACAGGTAGAGCTGCTCCGTCTCTCCGCGACGACTCCGGGGTAAAAACCTCTCCAGTGCAGCAGTACTCTACAGGTGGGAGCAGGCCTCCGTAGATATCAGATCGCAGGCAGCAACAGGTGGAGCCGCTCCGTCTCTTCGCGACGTCTCCGGAGGAAAAACACCTCAGTATAGCCGTACTCGACAGGTGGGAGTTGGCCTCCGCAGACAACTAAAACTACTACTTGTATAAGCAGGGATGGCTAAATGTTTGTGAGCAGGAGAGCTAGATGTTAACAGATGCCAGATGCTAACAGGCAGTGGGAGCCTGTAAAAATTGCGACTGTTCTCTCTGAGACAATGACTGTTCTCTCTGAGACAATGTGGATGATTCTTCTGATGACACAGAATTAAATGTTGCTCCTTTTAGATATAAATGTTCATCTGTGAATGTTAAACATTTGACAGTTCAACAAGGATGATCAAGAAGTGTTTTGCTTTCCCTGAGGCTCAGATTTGTTTTGGATTTTATACTTTTGACGTGTGACAAACAGTTTTGACGGTTTGAAGATGTTACTGACCAGATATTTTACACAGTCAATTATACTCTAGGTCAGCAACTCCTTGATAGAAAAAAATTAACTCAATGTCTGAGTGTCCCATATTTTAACACCAAAAATGGTCCATAAATTGGACATAGAGGCTACATAATGGAGACGCAAACATCTATCTAAATGCCCAAGATAAGCATTCATGGACATATGTTGAGTGTTTGTCCTCTTTGCCTTAGCCTATTAGATATCGAATAACCACAAAATCTGAGTTTACTGGACCTACTCTTGCTCTTTTGTTTGTGCACCGAGACAATAAGTGAATGTGCACTTAAATTAAATGTAATAACAGTGTTAACAGCTATAAGTGATTTGATTTTTTTTTTTGGTCCCGGAAATTGTTTTACTTTTCATATTTGATATGTTTCCTTTTAGCAGTTGCCTGCGCTCTGTATTGCATTAACTTGCATTAAGGTGCTCAAAAAACATTAACGGCAACAGCTGGTGCAGTGTGAAATGGATAAAATGCATTTTGATTGTTGATGAGTGATATCCGTTTCCATTGGATGAGTTTATTTAAAAGTTGTAGTATCAGTAGACACTTAAAGAAGAATCATCAGTGTGAGCAGGCACTCACCGGACAGCAGCATGGGGTCCTTCTCCATAGATTTCCGGACCTGATCGGACTCTCCGGTGAGAGAGCTCTCGTCAATCTTCAAGTCGTTGCCTTGGATGAGGATCCCGTCAGCAGGCAGCAGGTCTCCTGCAGGCACAGAGATAAGGAGTTCAATTTCATTCATTTCTTAAAATCAGCTGCAGGGGAAACACATTTTTGTGACTCAAGACTTAAAGACATTTTGAATCCGTCTTAAATTTGGAAGGCGGATAGGCAGCTTTGATTTATTTTCTGCCTGGTGTTTGCTGTCTCGTACCGTATTTGATCTGAGCGATGTCTCCCACCACGATCTCGGACACAGGGATCTGGATGACCTGGCCCTTGCGGATGACGGTGAATTTTTGTTCCTGCTCGATGCGACTCTGCAAACCGCGGAACTGCTTCTCCTTGGACCAATCGTTGAAAGCCGTCACAAGGACCACAATAGCGACGGAGAACAAGATGGCGGCGCCCTCGATCCAGCCAGCCTGAGCCTCGCCCTCGTCCTCCACGCCGCCTGCAACCTGGCCACATGCTGAAAGAGAGGAAGAGGAAGCGTTCAATACAAATAGCTTTCACAAAAAACATTTTGATAATCAAAAAATTAAGAAAATGCTTCAATATTTTTTACTCAATCCTGGCTAATTGTAACCGTTCTTATAAACATTATTTGTTTTTTATCTTTTTTTTTTACATTTGTGTTGCTGTAGCTAGGATTGTGTCAATACTGATGTCATAATTATATTGTTAATGGGAGAATAAAAAAAAGGCATTGTTAAAAAAAAAGTGTAGAATAAAATAAAAATAAATAGCCATCATGTGCTTTAATTGTAGAATTAAATATAGATTATAAAACAAATGGCGATGACTGTACCGACCTTCGCTGTCGCCCCCTGGTGGATGGTAGAAGGACAGGCCGAGCGAGATTATGGCGGCGATCTCCAGAATAATGAGTGTGACGTCCTGCAGAGCCTCCCACACCAGCGCCAGGAACGTCTTGGCCTTCTTGGGAGGGATGAAGTTCTTCCCGAAGTAAGTGTGACGTTTCTCCAAATCAACGGGGTTACCAGAGAGACCTGCAGACACAAAGACAACACATTCATGATCACATCAATGATACATTTCCTCTTTTAAACATTATGATTTATATGGGTTATGGTTATTATTGTGTGCATTCGTGGTTGTTGAGGTTCTTTCAACATTATTGTATGATTTTATTATATATAGGATTTGTGGGAAATAGTAAATCCAGTTTCATTTATTTATTAATAATACAAAATAACTGTAGTTTGTATTTGCTGAGCTACGAGGAAAGCAAACATTTAGGTCATATCATAAAAAAAAAACTTTAAAAAAAGATAGGATGATAAATAAAAAAAAATTTGAATTCAAAGAAATATAGATATGTATGTGAATATAGAAATATTTAGAGATACACGTTGGATTCATTAAGCATTAAGTATGTGTTATACAGTCAATCTCCCCTTCAAGTACTTGTAATGTAGCTTTCAATAAAGCTTTTAGTTGTACCATTGCATCCAGTGATGCAATGGTGATGTTAGAAAAGAAAGCAACCAAGTCTTAATTGGAGGCGTGATACCTCTCTGCACACTGTAGCTGTGCGCCTCCACGCAGTGAAGGCAGAAGATGCACAGAAGTTATGAAAAGATTATTACAGGTTTCCATAAGCAGAACTTTTGCAACATGACCTACTTCTGTTGCCATGAAAGACTGCAGTATTTCCATATACAGTGTTTATTTGGGCGGAACACCAACACAGATTTGTTCCACCCACAGAAATGACGTATTTCTGTATTCATTATATTTCCTCCCATTTCCATGGAGATTCAGTAAAAAAGTAAATACTGAGAAATGATGCTTTTAGGTATTTACACAAAAAAACACCTCTGTTGTATCAAGCAGCGATTCTCCTTTTTTAAACTGGTGAATTTTGATAATTTTAGGAGGCTTGACAAGCTGAAACGATCCAGTAATTCACAAGAAAAAGGTAGTGAAATATCTGAAAAAAAATTGAACAATTCATTTTTATTTTATTGAAATTTAAATATGGAATAGTGTAGTAACCGAATTGCATTTGACATTTTTTGTTAACGGCATAATACCATTCTAAATTAAGTATTAAGATATAGCTGAGATGCTCTGGCCTACAAATAATATTCTGAAGACTTAAGAATTATTATTATTTTTTTTAAAAACATGATCATTTTGATTTTTCCACTGAAGATGAGAATAATGATGCACACATTGTTATTCCCTCCAATATCATGAATCATACCCAATCAAACTAATCAGAAATAGATTTATTTTCCAAAATGGTCTAGCCCTAACCAGAGGGTACGTTTTCTGTAGGTTCCCCTTCCTGTCACTTATCCTGCGACCCCTCCGGGTTGATCAAGTGGCCCCTTGTGTAGGCCTCGACCCCCAGGCTGAGAACCACTGTTGTGTGTTGTCAGTGGTGGCGATGCGTTCATGGCAGCCTGAACTGCCTCCACCCCCCCCCGCCCTGCTGGACACACAATCTGCTGCTCCACCAGAGCCAACAGTCTCTACGTTACACCATGGTCTGAACAAATAACAAAGCACATGTTCTGTAGAAACTTCACTAAATATCACAGGATTTTCTCCACTGATTGATAATACCGGATAACTAATTCCGTCTGATGTTTCTCTTCCTGTCCCTCTGCAGAAAGCAACGCTCTGCTCCCTGAAGACCAAACAGTATCTGTGAGTTATTGAATCCAGAGCCATGACTGTCATTTTCCAGCGGTGACTCATATCTAACCGCTCGTTACTGTGCATACAAAGAAGATAAAAACAAAGATCTCACAGTCGCCCCGGATGTTACAAAGGGAGCAGAGCAGGAGGGCTTTGTCTGGGGAACTTCTAAGTTTAGTTATATAATTGACAAATCTAAAACACCATTTGCAGTTTATTTATTATCAGAATCTTAATCAGGTTTATTGCCAAGTACTTGTGCAGCGTGTATTTATCTTTTGTTTATCACTCTCTACTAGAAGAGGATATGCTCATCACCAAAGCACCCCATTAACTTCAGTAAAGAGTTTATTTGCAGCAACTCTTCGTATGTAGTCGGAATGAACCGGTTGACCTGATGCGCTGCTTTGTCTTTTTTTAATAACTGGGACTTCCCCTGCACAGCTGTGTGGGCCACAACATGGCTGCCGTGGATTCTTGGAGGAATCGGGGAGATGTGCAGTGGAACGTGATGTGAATGTCGACAGACCGCACTGCCAGGATTTCTCTGTAAGTCAGCGTGAACATGTTCCTGCCTTCATGAGTTTGAATAATAATGGCCTCCAATTCCTTCTCTGGTGATTCTCTCCAGACAGACTACAGGAAGACTTCCTCTGTTCCTCTTTTCAATCTATTACCCTTTATTCCTTTGATGCATTATTCAAGAGAAATAATCAGATACCAGCTTTAAGCCATTTGAAGTATTATGCAACACAGGTACTATTTCCCTCATCTAAATTAGATGGCTTCAATGCCATAATTATTAAGCTTAGATATTCTCATGCATAATTACAGCCATTTAAGTCCAATAATGACACTTGTTATACAGCAACATTACACTATATATTTGCTTTAAAGGGGGCCTATAATGCTCATTTACATGTTCATAATTGTATTTGTTGCCTCTAAGTAATGTATTGGAACTTATAACATACTACAGGACAGGGGAAACCCCTTAAAGCATAATAGTGCCCCTTTTCTACAATTATTTGATGTGTGGTATGCTGCCCCAACCCAGAGATGCTACATGTGTCCCTGTTGTGGATCAACACTTTTGCACATTTGTGGCAAATAACAATTCCAGTTTGTTTTCATCTTTGTCAATAACATCAGGGAAATGTTCTGCAAATATCAGACTCTCCTTGCTTCTGCTTTGTACTTGAATCACCTGCTTTAATGTTCTTTATTAACCACATTGGTTTAATCCATCCATCGTGTAAGCACCAGTTCAATCCTGGGCCAACAGCTCATTTGATGACTGCTCGTTCCCAAATGGAGTAAAGTTAAAAGCACCTGCTCCTGCAAGTTTGTCCCAATGAATTTTGGATTATGGTTTTATCAAATAAGGCTAGATAAAAGGAGGTGAAGCGATGGAATTAAATGAGATGAGGTCATTTTTGGTGACACGAGATGAGAGTTAAAAGCTACAGTAACACGATACCATAATACGACAGACTTTCGGTGTACAGTATGAATAAATAGTGAAAATATATATAAATGATATGGATGTCTATCTGAGCGACAGTAGAGCTTCTCTGTGGTTCAGAGCAACAGCAGAAACATGACAAGGTGTACAAACAGATCTTACCGCTTGTCAAAGTCATCATCATCCATCTTTCATCACTCTGTGGTTCAGTTCAAAGTTTGGTTTCATCATTTTAGAGCCAGTGATTGATGCTGAAAGTTGTTGTCACACTCAAATAAATAAGAAGTGACCCTCAGAGCACCTTTACGGGCTGTTTGATCGATATGAGTCTGCTTTTTTTCTGGTTTAGTGCTGCGAATGCAGCGGCGGGTTTCATCTGCTGAGCGTCCCCGTGGAGATGCAGATTAAAGCTCTGAGATGATGTTCCAGAAACGGCAGAGCACACTCGCCTGTCACAGATGTTTATGAGCTTCAGCAACAGCACAAATGGACTTCATTGGTCCAAAACGAGCTCTCATCCAATTCACAGCTTTATCAGCCGACGTGCAACTTCAATCCTTTCCCATACAGCACCATTCATTCTCCCTCTGCAGCAGGGATTCATGTCCAGCCTCATTGTTCTATACGTTTGAAGCCCACTACAAAGTAGGGCTATGTAATATGGAGGGACTTATATATATCATACATTTTTTGGACAGGATACATCAATATGTTGACGAAATGTAGCATGACCATTTCATGCTTTCACAAAGAGCAATAGGGAAATAACAGAACAGTCTGCTCAATTCATAAAATGTAATTACACTTACAATATACACATTAAATGATGATTTGTTAAGTCCCTCTCCGAGTGTCTCCTGGCGTGGAAACCTCTCAGTAACCCTAACCACAGATATAAGCTGACCAACAAGGCCATCAAGACCAATAAATACTATAGTAGAGGAACTGAGACCCCTAAACCCTGAGATACCCCAACCTGAGGTAGAACAAAGCACAACTATTTTTTACACAACTTTATTAAAATCTAGTTTTTGAAATGGAAGGTTTTAAACATTTGGACCTTTCCCATAACTGAAAACAGTGAAAATGTAAAAGTATATACATTCCTCTGGGATAGTTTATTTCCTATACAATTTCCGCCCGTAATTCACGTAAGTGTATATATAGGGAGGTGTTTGGCGCAGTGCATTAGTGCGTTGGTGTTCGGATCAGGGGAGCACAGGTTCAAACCCCACTGCAGTCAGCATGTCGTTGTGTCTCTGGGCAAGACCCTTCACCCCAAATTGCTCCTGTGGGGATTGCCCACAGTATTGAGTATGTAAGTCGCTTTGGATAAAAGCGTCTAACAAGTGACATGTAATGTAATGTATACAGTATATTACAAAGATGGACATAGGTATTGATGTGCGATCCTCCTTCGCACTCTCCAAGAACTTGGAGTTTCAGGCTCTGCACTTTCCCTCCTCACCTCATACCTCAAAGACCGCACCTACAGGGTTACTTGGAGAGGGTCCGAGTCCGACCCTTGTCAATTAACTACAGGGGTCCCTCAGGGCTCTGTTCTTGGTCCCCTCCTCTTCTCCTTGTACACAAACTCGCTTGGATCAGTCATTAGCCCGCATGGTTTTTCATACCACTGCTACGCTGACGACACCCAATTAATTCTGTCCTTTCCCCGCTCAGAGACCCAGGTCGTCGCACGCATCTCTGCTTGTCTAGCTGACATATCTCAGTGGATGTCTGATCATCACCTCAAGCTCAACCTTGACAAGACTGAACTGCTTTTCCTTCCGGGAAAAGATTGTCCCACTCTTGACCTAACAATCAACATTGGCACCTCTGTTGTTTCCCCGACTCAGACTGCAAGGAATCTGGGTGTGACCCTAGATAACAACCTGTCCTTCACTGCAAACATCGCCGCTACAACCCGCTGCTGCAGATACACTCTTTACAACATCAGGAGGATACGTCCCCAGCTGACCCAGAAAGCGACGCAGGTTCTGGTCCAGGCTCTCGTCATCTCACGCCTAAACTACTGCAACTCCCTCCTGGCTGGTCTACCTGCATGTGCCATCCGACCTCTGCAGCTCATCCAGAATGCAGCTGCTCGCCTGGTCTTCAACCTTCCTAAATTCTCCCACACCACGCCGCTCCTCCGCTCCCTCCACTGGCTTCCGATAACTGCTAGAATCCACTTCAAGACAATGGTACTTGCGTACCATGCTGCGAATGGATCTGGCCCTTCCTACATCCAGGACATGGTTAAACCGTACACCCCAGCACGTGCACTCCGCTCTGCATCAACCAAACGGCTCGCTGCACCATCGCTGCGAAGGGGACCCAAGTTCCCATCAGCAAAAACACGTGGGTTTGCTATCCTGGCTCCAAAATGGTGGAATGAGCTCCCCATTGACATCAGGACAGCAGATAGCTTACACACCTTCCGGCGCAGACAGAAAACTCATCTCTTTCGACTCCACTTCGAGCAATATAACTATTAACAAAGCACTTATATACTAATAAAGGGCTGGCTTATCTAAAGCCAGTTGAGTAGCACTTGAAATGTTTTTGCTCTATGAAGCCTGATGTACTTATATGATTCTGTTTTCTTCAAGTTTGTATTTCGTTGGTCGAACGCACTTATTGTAAGTCGCTTTGGATAAAAGTGTCAGCTAAATGCAATGTAATGTAATGTAAAATTGTTTTATTGAATGCCATACTTCACGGTGAAGCTCTAAAATGTAGTGACATACTGATCATTATTTCCAGAGATACATGCAGGGAAGCAGACGGACCCATTTTCACTACTTCGGTTGTGGGAAGGTTCCAACATCAACTCAAAGAACCAATTTTGCAGTGAAATATTTGTATACATTTCAAAAGCAAGACATATTTAAGTAATGAAATAAACGTGTTTGTGCTAACTCGAGTAAGTGTATCTTGAAGACTAAAAACTAATCTGCTGTGGCTGTCCTTAACATATAATTATTAACATAAACTCCATCTCTCATCACACACAAAATGTCCATTAGCTGTTGAATATCCATGTTATGTATTCTATCTGCCCCTTACTGTATTCAGTGAGGCATTTTTTCCAAAATGTTCATGGAATGTAAAGGACTGTAACGTTTAACACAGCCACAGCTGGACAAATAGTCTATGACAAATACATCAGGATATTCAGATGTTAATGTGTTCGGAGAGAACACAAAGCAACCTTTAGAGTCGGTGCAATTATATCTATATTTTAAAGATGTGGACCCCAGGGTCACTTAATGAAGTTACGCTTAATGACTCTTATGAGGCTTGAGGGTCAACTCCATAAACAGAAACTGTTTGTTGTTAGATAAGATTCAGTCACAAATTCTGAACTGAAGTATGTATATTTTTAGTGTGTTTAATCACAGTTCAATAGAAAATTCCTCATTTATCCCGAAAATTCAAGTTACATTTTACAGTGTAAATGGTTTGTATTTACAGAAAATAGCGTCTGTTGGTTAGATCTTTCGCTTATTCAAATATTTTGTCAAAACTGACTATTAAATAGAGGCTTATAAGATTATGTGGCAGTTGGTGACAAAGTTGTTTGTTGAGGATCTGTAAACTTTTTGGTCAAACGTAAAAATGCAAGCACATACAGTACAGTATCTGAATTTCATATCATTAGTGGTATTTCACCCCGTTTAATACGTTGTCAGCACTCATGACATATTTTTCTATAAAACCTACAAACCCTTTAATCAGGATCTTGATTCGAGTAATGGAATATTTTTTTATATTTTTTTTGTTGGCCTGAACTGCTTTTCTTTTTCTTTTTCTTACTGTGTGTGCAACCCTTGATGAACGCACTATAAACCAACATAGTCAATTTGGTTATCATCATTTTCCTGTAACAGTTTTCCTTTTTTTTTTTGCAGCAGTCATCTGAACTACCTACAGTTAGTTACCACCACTGTACTGAATGTTTATATCACATGTCATTTACTGTGATTTCTCCTTCGGTCTAATGGGGAAAAAGCCATTTCCCTCGATTTAAAAATGCATGAGGATATGTGGCGTAATGGCATGCATTGGTATGTGGTGACACACAGGTCACGCAACATGTACATTCACACCCACACAATGCTTATCTGTTTTATAAGAAATTGAGCTAGGCATCAATTGGAAAAAAATTATATTCCAGGTGATTTTTAAAAACCCAGATCTTACAGTTGTATTGAACGTTTTTACAAAATGCATGTAATGTAATGTGCTGTCCCTTTGTGTAAAACAACATTTAATATATCACACTTTTTGTATGAAACCATGAAGCATTGTAAAGAAATATCAATTAATAAACGTAACTGATAATTATTTTAGTTTTGGTTAAAAATTGAGATTTCCAGCAATCATCTTTGTTTTTGTTTAAGAAAAAGAGGTGCATCTTGTGAAAACCTTTTTTAATGTGCAGCAAATATGATTGTAAAACTTGTTTTTGTGGATTTCAGGAAAATACATTAAGATCAGCAATGAGAATTGTTATGAATGTAGCTTAGCATCTATCTTAGCTCTTTGAATCAAATGTAACATTGGTACATGAAGCCAAAGTCTGCACTATAGTTCACAAAGAAGACTATACTCAGGGGTGCACATAACTTTTTGCCCTGGTTTTCAAAGGAGCACCTGCAGATGTTGCTTGGTGCTCATCCTTAAAATGAAATAAACCGTAACTTTTGAGGGGGTCTTGACTTTATTTGCCAGACACACGGCACTGAACACACATGCAGAGGTGAACACAAGACAACATTAGCACGACCAGTAATCCTACAAGCTATCATCACTACCCTCCTGACTGTTCTCCTCACTGTCTTCCTCTCTGTCAGACATGGTAGCTGATGATGTAGGCCTACTACTTTCTCTCTGGTTGAGTCTGCGATTAGATGCTTGCATCCACAAGTCAACAGCTTGGGTCGAAAGTCTCTGTTGTCATCTTAGACAAGTGGATGTAATCAAATAAGTATGTGAACATAACCAATAACCTACCATAGCCAATAACAAATGAATGTAACTTATTTTATTTTTGTTGTTCATTCATATCTTATTTTATAGTTAACATTTATTTATACATTTTTTTTTATCTCCAGTTTTAAAGGATATTTTTGGTTACTGTCCTATAGTATACTTTAGCCGCGTTCACACTGCGGTACTTTTCCCACAAAGGTTCATGCGAACTTAGTTCATGCGAACTCTTTAGTTCGCGTTCACACCAGAAAAAGTCCCTGGGGGTGGATTAGGCAAATGAAGCCGCTGACGTCACTTCTTCTTCTTCTGCTTTGGGTTTACTGGCAGGCCGCAAACCACTTCACGGCGTATACTGCCGCCCAAAGTCCCCGGCCGGAAGTCCCCGGAGTTGGGGACTGGCTTCAGTAGAAGCTGCTGGGAGTCCCAGCAGCTTCTACTGAAGCCTTCCGAGTAAATCGCCAGAACGCAGACACCTCCTCATCTCCACCGCTCCCATGTTTTATTTTGTGTTGCCATAAGTTAGTCTCTCTCTCTGCGTTTCTGCGCTGGGCTAATGCTAATAATGCTAATGCGAGGATAATAAAATGGCGGCTTCACAAAACTTTTTGGGAGTTTTACGGGGCGTGGTTTGCAATTCGCCCAGCCAATCAGGAATATAGCTCTTTTCTCAAAAAAGAGCCGCTCGAAAGTCCCTGCTCTCTAGCAGGGACTTTCGAGGGGGTAAAAAGGTTCGCATGAACTACTTTTAGTACCGGCTCTTTTTGGTGTGAACGCGATCATGAACTAAGTTCGCATGAACCTTTGTGGGAAAAGTACCGCAGTGTGAACGCGGCTATTGGAATTATTTCAAACCTGTTTATCCCAATAATTATAAAGTGCCTTGGAAATATGTGTTTACATAAATTGTGACCAAACCGTTTGAGACCCACTGAGATAACTTAGACTAAAGTTAACTATCTAAACACTCAGAGTCCTTTACCTCACTGAGCTGAAGTTATCAGCCTCAGTCTGACTGGAGAGGACTCTCCCGCCACATTATTGTAGAAACATCTTCTTCTTATATCCGTTATAGCAGCTAGCACCAGATTCTAATAACAGCACTGGTACCGTTGCACCCTCCCTTTCTCACTCGCTCGCGCGCGCGCGCGCTTTGGCTGTGAGCTGCGGATGCCAGATAAGCCAACATCCCCCACTTTCATCACTTACAGCGCCCATTGTACAGGGCAAATGAAAAGTGTAACCGGGGTGAAAAGGGTGTTACATTTACTTAATTATGAATGTTGTTACATCAAGGCCGAAAATTAGGATGAGCACCAACGGTCAAAAATGTTTTTTCCCCTCCCAGGGCTGTCAGCGCAGCGCCTCCCCAGATCTGGCGCCCTAGGCGAACATCTATAACGCCAGTGCTACGGGCCGGCCCTGAGTTCATATGCAACTCGTACATATCTTTCTCTCTCTCCTCTCTCCTCTTCTCTCTCTCTCTCTCTCTCTCTCAATGTTGGTACGCAAATGCACCTTTTTTCAAATGACCCGGTGCTCTTTTTTTGGCGGAGGTGTGCATGCGCACCTGCGCACCAGTTATGTGCAGCCCTGACTATACTCAAGTTTCAGATTATAAAAATATGCTGTGATATTATTCCGAGGACAGAAGTGTCCTCAGGATGAGTCCTGAAGTCCTTCAAAGATTTCCGGACATTTTAAAAAGGAACTCACTAAACCCCATATCCTCTGGATTATCAAACAAATCCTTTTGCAGGATTAATACAGTGAGTGTTTGGAGCCTCATTCGCAGTCAGACTGCTTTTCTCAGAGTATTAACTGTGCAGTTAGGGAAATTAATACCCAGACTATGAGCATAAACTAACAGACACTATAAACAAAACAGGTTTTTGTACTTTGACTGTAGACATCGCCTAAACTTCAGAGAAACTGTTGTCTTTAATACACATAGAATGGAATCATCATCATCTACCCTTGAAGGCAAGATCTCCTCAGATCCAGATACTGCTGTTGGCAATATTACAATAAGATCTAAATTATTAATGATAATAATATCGCATTTTCTTTTGTCAGCATTGGAGAGTGATGTCTGTTTTTCACTCTCCAGTATACACACACTTCATTTCACACGGTCACCGACATCCTCTGATGCAATGACCGAGCTTTATAAATCCTAAGGCAAATAAAACAGGAACCATTTACACTACACATTTACATATATTTTAGATTTGTTTTCCTCGGCCCCTGTAATTTACTTCTGTACCCCGCCTCTCGCCACAATGTCCGCTGGGACATCAAGGATAAGTGGGTACAGCTAATGGATGAATGGTTCTCAGCCTCCTCTCAGGTTTTTAGTAAGCGTGGAGAGATAGTTTCAGAGGGTGAAGTCGACTGCAGATAACGTTTTATTTTTTATTTATTATAAGAGGTGTGACGGAGCGTAAAAAAAAGGAAAGGGAAGACATGAAAAGCGTTGCATGTCTTGGTGTATTTCCTTCTATCACTGATCGCTAAGAGGTGTTTTCTACTTGAACTGGCAGACATCGATGACCTGAGGCTATGTGTGCGTGTGCGTGTGTGTGTTCACTACAGTGAATGAGACCCGGGTCACGCAGCTCAAGCTGAGGCTCAAATTGGTTGCTGACTTCTCACACTAAAGAGAGTGTGTGTGTGTGTGTGTGTGTGTGTGTGTGTGTGTGTGTGTGTGTGTGTGTGTGTGTGTGTGGATATGATTTACAGCTCACATTAAACCCTAACTGAATGTCTTTTCTCTATACATATCTTGGTTTCAACAATATTGATAATGCTGGTTATCTGTTTTTTTAAAGATCCAATGTTGGTATTGATCTCAAAAAGCCAATATCAGTAAACTAGCAGCCAGTAATAACAATAATACACAGTTAAAATATTCTGAATAGACCCTTTACTTTTTATAATGCAAGGTGAAAAGCAGGAGTCTGCAGAAGTGTTGATGTACACACTTACAAGTACTTTTTACAACAGTTTGAATCATTTTAATACAATTCCCTTAATAAGTGAGCATATGAATGGATAAATGAGACTTGGACTAAAGTGTATCAATTATGTGAGAGTTTGTTAACTAATGTTTCAATATAATTTAGCTATAAGCCCCCATTCTTTTCAGAAAAACGTATCTATGTTTTCTGATTCTTCTGTCAATGTCTTTCAAGAAAAACATTTTCAAAGTAGCACGGATTGAGTTAATATACAAATGTTTATTTTGGGTGTAAAATATTCCTTTAATATTTCAATCCTCTGATCACATAAAAAGAAAAAGTCGTAAATGTCGACACGGTTTGTTCTCTAAATGAACAGAAAACTCAACATCTGATCATCAGCTGATGTCAGGGACTGTTTTAATAGTTTTTTTCTGCCAGTTTCAGCTCTCCTTTCTCTGAAGACACTAACTCTTTTACATGAAAGCATAACTTTGACATTAAAGAGCCAAAAATAAATCATCTCCTGACGTCTTCTCACCTGAGCGGTGACATATCACGCTGCTTTTCATTTTCCTAAAATAGTTGTTTATTTTTATACGCATCTCTTTGTGAAGCTCTTTGTTACCCAAATCCTGTTTGAATAAAGTTTACGACTCACTGTGAGTCTCCTGCTAAGAGGCAGCCTGTCCTCCCAACATGAAATACACAGATTTAGTAAAATGATGAGGAGAACGATCAATGACCTCCAAAGAGGCAGCAGTCCGTTTCATCAATATACATTAACCAGCAGGGGGGGGTGGGGGGCGTGCCTGCAGCTGAGCCTGTGTGAGTGTGGTCAGCGTGCAATCAGCAGCTGATTTAACAGCCGGAAAGTAAAAGCAGCTGAAGAAGAAACAAGTGACTATCACAGCCAGCACAGTGAGCTGATACAGAAACAGTTAAATATAACTGTGTGAAGTCGCTAACTGCTAACATAATGCTGCCGCTACTGAGGTGATCCACTTAGATAACATTCAGCTGGCTTCAGACAGAAAAACAGGCTTTCTATTGGGTTTGGAGATGTGAGAAACAATGACTCATCACAGCTTCATTATTTCAGTCCCCGATATAGTGTGTGGGAGAGACACTCTCTGGAGGGAACTTTGGGTTTTTAGCCTCTGAAGACCATTTACATGCACACAAACCTATATAACACACTACAGGAAAGGGAAAGCCCCAAAAAGCCTTATAGAGCATCTTAAGGCACGGACACACCGGGCCGATTTCGGCCGTCGATAGATGTCTGGCCGCCGATGAGCGTCCTGTCGCCCTACTCAGATTGGTGTGTCCTGCACCGTCGTGTCTTTTCGGCCGTGCTGACACCTTCCGCCCAATCGGGGAGCTGTCGGCAAAATAAATCACTGATTGGCTGTTCAGCTTAGCGAATCAGTGCATGAGAAGCGAAACGGAAGTGAAGAAGGCACACACAGACGGCTATTCTTTTTCATTTTCCAGTACCGCACTAAACATGTTTTCGATAAGTCTGGTAATGGGTGGCGCAGTGGTCTGTGCATCTGATCATCAGATCAAGGGGGGTGCTGGGGAACTCCAGTTCGAAACCCGCTCCTGCCGCCACTGCGTCAGGCCGTTGTGTCCTTGGGCAAGACACTTCACCCGGATTTGCTCCTGTGGGTAATGTCCACAGTACATGTATGATATCAATGTGTACTTGTAAAAGCGCCTCGATGACTTCGAGGCGTGAAGATGGACGGTGTGGCGCTGTGCTCTGTGCAATGATCATCAGATCAAGGGGTGAAACCCGCCGCTGCTGCGTCTGTAAAGCCGTTGTGTCCTTGGGCAAGACACTTCACCTGAACTTGCTCCTGTGAGTATTGTCCACAGTGACCATTGCATGTATAAAAAATATGTGTAATGTGTATCTGTAAAGCGCTTTGAGCACTGGAAAAGCGCTATAATAAATGTAAGGAATTATTATTATTATTATGTCTGTGAAACCGTCTGTGATGGACGAGAGTGAAAATGGAACGCACGCTATTTGTTGTTTGTATATATCACGCAGTCTGTCTTCCGGTTGCCTCTTTTGAATGACGAATACACACTACCGCCGCTTGCTTGTAAGGAGAGTTATTGCCACTCACGCAAGTTGTACGTGCAACTTGGCCGTCGGCTGAAGTCTTTGCGGTGTGTTCCAGTGCAACTTTTTGGCCAAGAGAGACGTTAGGCGACACAGCAATCGGGTCCATCGGGACGTGTTCTTTGGTGTCAGCCTTTAAGGCCCTGACACACCAAGCAGTCACCAGAGAACTCGCCGACGCTTACGCCGACTGTTGCGTCGGCGTCTTCTCCTGCGTGTTGGCCATGTGTCGCACTGGAACACACCGCAAAGACTTCAGCTGAGCACGTACGAACTGCGCATGCATGAGTGGCAATAACTCTCCTTACCAGCAGGCGGCGGTAGTGTGTATTCGTCATTCAAAAGAGGCAACAACCGGAAGACAGAGAAGAAGAACAGACTACGTGATATAAACAAACAACAAATAGCTTGTGCGTTCCATTTTCACTCTCGTCCATCGAAAACATGTTTCGTGCGGTACTGGAGCTATCAGCCATTGGAGTGTTGCTTGTGGAAGACATTCTCAAGCAACCGTTTCGCTTCTCATGCACTGATTCGCTAGCTGAACAGCCAATCAGAGTGATTTCTTTGTCCGACTGCCTGTGGCCGACGCACAGGCCGATTCAACATGTTGAATCGGCCGTGCGTCGGCCATGAAAGGCCAAATAAGGCGTGTCACGGCCGACGGTGCGGGACACACCAAATTGAGTTTGGGCGACAGGGCACGCTTCGTCGTCCGACTAACGAAAACGGCCGATTTCGGCCTGGTGTGTCCGGGCCTTTAAACATGCATGAGAGCTTCTGCAAATGCTCACAGCAGGGGTGAACTGTAACTATAGATTAACTCAAGTGCTGTACTTAAGTACACATTGGAAGTACTTTTACTTACCTTGAGTATTTTTACTTAATTATCTTATATTTTTACTCCACTGAAGATATTTGATTGCTTTTGTTACTAGCCATTTCAAAGATTTTTTTTTTTTTAATTAAACAAAGTATCATACATAACTATACATTAAACTACTGAATAGTTAATAAAGTAATTCTCTACTAAGTGCAACATCAAAGTGATGAACACATGAATGCATCACTAATTACAATCCAATAATTCAATATATATGAATCTGAAACGGGCCATTCTGCGTAATGAGTACTTTCAGTTTTCGTACTTCCAAGTATATTTGAATGCTGTTACTCTTTTACTGGAGAACATTTTGAATGCTGGACTTGTATTTTTACACTGTAGTATGATAGTAGTACAATATATGAGTGCTATTACACCTTTGATTTACAGGCACAACGTTTTGTGAGGGTAGTTCATGCACAATATTTATTTACATTTAACATTTTTTTAAATGGGAAAACCACAGGGGGGCTTATATAGTGATACAGCCAAAGGAAATGCAGTGCAACGGCTGCGACTGAAGGCATCTAAAAACCACTATTCTTTTGCAGTTTATGTCAGTAGTTCATTTTTAATGATCTGCTGAGAGCGAGCTGCTGCAAATGAGTGTTTTTGGAGAGGCACACCTCTTACCTTTTATCCAACATGGACAAGCGGTCTTGATGGTGCTTTGTTTGAAAGTCTTGAGGCCAATCTGGAGGACCACTGAGCTAAAGACTGGTAAAAACTATTGGAAGCTCAACAAAAACACCTCAGTAAGTGGTTTTGCTGTGACCATCATCTGTTAGAGGCTATTTACATTTTCCCATCTACTCTCTGACCACACTCTTTCATCTCAAATCTTTCCCATAAGCCCCGACCCAACCTCATGGCTGTTTTTCTAGGTCATCACACAACCAACTCCATAGCTAATTGGAATTTATATGTATCGATTCATTTATTCATTTGTTTATTCATGTATGTTTTTTTTAGTTTGTATTTCATTGTTAAATACTGCGGAGTAATGTTGTTGGGCTGGACTGACTGCCAGTGGAAGAACAAACCACTGAGCACTCTTACGACTACCACTTGGTCACTCAGTTTAAGTAAAGTAAGGCACAACTGTTGTGTATGGTATTGTATTACTGGAACAGAGAGACATTTCCATTTTATGCAAATCTAATGAACAATAAAGTAATCTAAAATCTGATAAATATTGGCTTAAGAGTGTTCTGTCAAATCAGAACTACAATCTGGCCCGATATATACAGTGATAGGGATGTATGAAAAGCTAAAGCTGTGTGATAATATTGGCCTTTGGGTGTATATATCTGTCTGTAGTACAATTAAAATAAATCTTGCGGTACATATACAGTGATAAAAAGATTGTAACGATACGAGCCACTGCATCCCACTGCTGACATCCTGCTCTCCACTCAGTGTCACAAAGTGAATCAAAGACTGCAACAATTACCCTGGAGATACAATTAATTAAAGCGGACACAGTGTTATAATCTACGACGCATTAAAACTAAACTGAAAATCAGTTCTTACACTGGAACAACCATAGGGCATGAGACATGAGACATTTATATCTAAATATAGATTTAAAGGGCCCATTCCTGTGATTTCACACGTCAAAGTCAATTAACAAGTCAGGGTTAGTTCTATAGTGAAAACAAAGGGTAGAAGGACTTCAGTCACTGTGGAGGAAGAAACTAACCCTCCAGGAATTTCCATTTATTTTCTCTAGCTCTGTGAATTAATATATGGGTGCCTCAATGATTTTGTCTTTTTGAATTCAGTTTTCACGTGAACTCTCTAAGGCAGGGGTTTTCAAAGTGTGGGAAGGTATAACAAAGAAGATGCGGGTCGGGTCGCGGGTGTGGCATAATAAATATATTTAAATAATAATAATTAAATGTAATGTTTAAACATTCCTCAGACCTCTCCCCGCGGGACCGCGCATAATCATAACCTTTGCACCGCATCAATCTGCTGCTGAGCGCGCCACATTCAAAATGGCTGAGATGAAGCTCTCGGAGAATACAGCATTGTAAATAACTCTTCCTCAAGAGCGAAATCCAACGTCTGGGAGGCTTTTGGTGTCATCCTAGATGGAGAGAAGAACCAACATCCCACGTGTTTTTGGGAATAATTGCATGTTTTCACTGCTCGTAGGATATGCGGGTTTGGGTCAGTTTGCGGATCTTGTGCCGACGGGTCGGGTCGGTTTGCGGAACTAATTGGCAATATGTGCGGGTGGCGGGGCGGGTTCGTTAGGCTATTGCACGTTGCGGGTACGGGGCGGGAGCAGGTGGAGGTGAAGGGAATGAGCACTTTTACAGCCTTTTGTCTCCACAGACAGCTAAAAGTGTGCAGGTGACACTTTACTCATCTTTTTCTCGTTAGTTTTTTCTCACGCTGTGCCTCCCCTGAAGCTAACTGGCGCCCCCCCAGGGAGGCGCGCCTCACACTATGAAAAGTTGCTATCAGAATCAATGCCGACGTGTTTTGGACGTAATATGGTTTTTGTTTACATCAGCAAGCATCGCTAACACTCAGAGCTAACCAGTCCTGGAGAGCAGCACAAGTGTGAAGAAGCAGGAAATAAAAAGAAACTCACCTTGTGGTAAACCGGCAAGAGAGAAAGCCTTTGAGCTCCATAATGTTTCAGAAATAATCCTTGATGTGGTTTTGGCGTTTCAGGACCGCAGCATTTATTATAAGCTCTGCCCGCCGTTTTTTTTTTTTTTTTTTTTTTTTTTTAAAGCTTTATACCCCGAATCAGCACTTTAGTAACAGGAAGTGAAATAGAGGGATATGAGGCATGGCTAGAATGGGTGATCTGTTTGGTATTT
Source organism: Pseudochaenichthys georgianus (assembly GCF_902827115.2). Classification (NCBI taxonomy): domain Eukaryota; kingdom Metazoa; phylum Chordata; class Actinopteri; order Perciformes; family Channichthyidae; genus Pseudochaenichthys; species Pseudochaenichthys georgianus. The sequence continues at coordinate 33,909,757 of NC_047507.1, read as the reverse complement.
TGAGCAAAACACTTCATAGACAAGTTTTTAATACATTTTTATCTATCTGAGACCCATGCTATTGCCTAAATATTGCATGATAGGTGACCTTTAATGTTCAAAAAGCTTGGTTAGTCTGTGGGAGAGAGTTTAGCCTTGACAGACCATTTACATGCACAGAAACCTATATAACACACTACAGGAAAGGGAAAACTAAAAAAAAAGCGAAATAAAGCCCCTTTAACAAAATAACTGAAAATTATTCTTATGACGTATGGATACAAAAAGACAGCAGGTGGATTAAAACATTTATCCTGTATCACCTCAGTTAACAGTAACAATCATGGTGTTTGCCCTCAACATCACATTTAGGTTTCCCTTTGTTCCCCCCTCTTCTTCCTCTCTGCAGTGAAAATATAATTACAGTTTCTTCATTAAAGTGAGTAATTTCTTGTGTGGAGGACGCGACTACAGCTGTCCTCTGATTACAAAATGGAACAGAGCAATGATCTATGGAGCCATTAGGGGAACGGGCTGGAACTAATTTCAATCCTGGAATGAATGGACACACACACACACACACACACACACACACACACACACACACACACACACACACACACACACACACACACACACACACACACACACACACACACACACACACACACACACACACACACACACACACACACACACACACACACACACACACACACACACACACACACACACACACACACACACACACACACACACACACACACACACACACACACACACACACACACACACACACACACACACACACACACACACACACACACACACACACACACAGAATTGTATACTTCCATCACAGTATAATTCATAATTTTCCTTCACTATATTTATCTGACAGCTTCAGAAACTAATTTCTTTGCAGATTAGGATTAATACGAACTATATTAAACAAACACATTGCTAATTCATACTTTGGTATTTAAGTAAAATAAGCAACAACACAGTGTAGAAATACAGATCTTTGTAAAAGATCATTGATTGTAAAATAGTTTAGGGGTGTGTTGAGACAGAAGAGTTTGTCATGCCATTATCGTATGTTACAGTCTGTACAAGGACGAAGGACTTTCTTTGCTTTGTTGACAAATCAACGTGACAACCGAACCGTGATTCAATGGCATGAGATTCAAATGGGCAGCTCTCCTATTGACGATTCAAATCATTGACTTTACTATCAATAAATATCTTGATTAAATTAAGTATGAATCAAAACAGTGATTTCCAAGCCTTGGGAGTGGACATGTAGCAGGCCATTGATCATTGAATACTGATACTAGAGCAATACCATTATGTAAAAGAAGTCAATGGCTATTCATCTCGAAGTGTTGGGACTTTGCTTTTTATCATCGCTCCCTCTCACACTCACAAGGAAAATGCTCTTGAAGTAAAGTAGGCAAAATCATCAGTCAGTCAGCCCCCTCTTAATAGAAAGTAAAAATAGTTTGAGCTTTATTGTAGGAAAAAACGAGTGTGAGTTTTATCAAAACGTTTGATCTTTATGTTGTGACTAAAACTAAATCGAAGTAGAATATAGGAAATGTTTCCTGGTGATGTGGACTGAGTGTGGGTATGGTGTGTTTCATGCGTCTCACCTTCGATGGCGGATGTCTTCAGACGGCGGCAGAGGCCCTGCACGTCTCCATGCGTGTCCTGGATCTTGCTGACACCCTCGGCGCTCCGCAGCTCCATCAGCTCCCTCAGGTCCATCACCGTCACCCCAAAGTCCCCGTCATGGTTGCCCTCTGCAACCGAATTCCCCGGAGGGTGCTCCGTCGTGTTGTTGGCCATATTGGTCCTCTTCACAGCAGCGTTTGTGTTTTTTTCTAGTTTTGTTCCTTTTGAGTGTCTTTTTTTAAAGCGTTCTAAATGTCAGACTGGGTCGTCAGTTCCCAGGTATTGTGGGTAGTGTAGTTTTCACAGGAAGCAGGTGGAGATGAAAGTTGACGTTAACTCCTGACCCGGTTGTGCATGCTCCTCTCGAGTAAACATCGTTCTTGACGCTGCAGAGGAAACAGAAAGACATGGTTTTATAAATCAGATCCAGACAGGAAACAGTCCCAACATCATCATCAGCAGACAGATCAGTTTGGTTTTTACTAATTAATAGCGCAGAGGCTAATTAGAGGAGAGTTTCTCATCGCAGATTATTAAAGGAATCCGCTGAATCACTGAGGTCGTTAAGATATAAACTGATTATTGCCGTGCTGCTCCTTTGAGATACCGTCTGCTCTGAGGTTTTTTGACTCTGACGTAGAAAGAACAATATTTTATTCAGGGCATTACCGAAAAAACCCAGAAACAAAACACTTTTATTCAACCTTTTAAATTCAAGCTTTTAATACTCCCATTACCACTTTTATCAAAAGTTTTTTTTTTTTTTAAGGACACATTTTTGCAAAGAAAAGACAAATAATATAAAACAATTGACAACCTAATGTACGCAACAAATACACCTGCTGGACAGTTCTGAATCCCAAACTCAGTAAATCTAATGACAGTCACGTTTATGTATGTATTTTATATATTTGTATATTATGTTATATGTTTATGTGGATAATTATGTAAATGATGCTGTATGATGTCCTTTTGTTGTTCTATTTATGTTTTTATGTTTCATGTGGAACTACTTGAGCAGGTCTCCCTTGAAAAAGAGATCAATGATCTCAATGGGATTTATCTGAATAAATAAAGGTTTGAAATGAAATGACATTTTTTACTGCTTATTGTTTCAGGGACAAAGCACAATTAAAAGTTTAATGGGAGTTCGTTAGGGGTGTAACGGTACCCGTACCGGCCCCCACACGTGTGTACCGAAGTGTACCGAACGAATATAACGTTAAACATAAAAAATTGAGAACGTGAACAACTTTTTGGAAGTAATCTCAGGTGCTGCGTCGCAGCATTCAGAGTAATTTGCTCACATTGGGTTCAACGCGTCATAGAGCGACCAAGTCATTTCATTGGACGAGAGGCATACTATGAGGACTGGTCAAAGGGATGCGTTCAGCAAAAAACAGCACTTAAGGATACATTTTTTGTGACTCAAGCCATCTTATTTAATTCCTAGTTTTTTCATCGACCCTTTTTGTAACATAGTGTGCATCTAATTTGCATTTGTTGTCTCTTTTCAGATAGACAGTAAACAACCACAGAACCATGAAACGCACAAAACATAAAGGTCCTTTAAAGCGTTTTTTCTGTAAAGCGGGTTGAACACACTTTAAATAAAAAAGGTTGAAGAACAGAAGTGGAAACTCATGACTGGAAGTCTGTGAATTCAAATCAATTGCAGTGATCAGACGACAACTAGTTTCTAGAATGAAACATATGAACGCGTACAGTAACAAGGAAATTGGATTCATTTGTCCTGATAATGAACAAACTGCGAGTCAGAGAGCCAATCAACATCAAGCAGAGGCAATACATGAATGAAAGGGGGATTCCAGTGGGTCAGTGTGTGTGAGAGAGATAAAGTGTGTGTGGCCAAAGTGTGACATTCCAACCCATCAGCACGGATTATGTTAGTGCACATCAAAGGCTGTCCTCCATTTCTCACTGTTTACACACACACACACACACACACACACACACACACACACACACACACACACACACACACACACACACACACACACACACACACACACACACACACACACACACACACACACACACACACACACACACACACACACACACACACACACACACACACACACACACACACACACACACACACACACACACACACACACACACACACACACACACACAGTGTTAGTTTGTGGTCATAATGAGAGCCAATACAGTGGAAAACATTGAATACGTAACATAGCAGGTTTCTTTTTTTAAGCATTTAAAGGGACAGTGACACCAACATCTGAAATATGTCTCCCCGTTAGATGTAGTACTAGTAATCAATTTAGATAATTTTTTTGGTTGAACTAGCAGATTGGTAGAGATATCCTCCGTACAGATGTCTGTCTTATCTTAAGTATAATGGAACCAGATGGCAATGACGAAGGACATTATTAATATCCACATTAAACTGCTCCAAACAAGATCTGTAGATTATAAGTAGCCGGGTCTGGACTTCTGGAAAGAGACATTGCTATGTAAAAGTATTCTTCATCCCAACCCAAGTGGAGTGTCATCTAGTTCGATTATATTAGAGAGAAGGCAGAAATCTCAGTGGAAAACATCTCCAACAATCAAAACAATATAAATTGATAAAACGCAGTACAGGATTAAGTAACTCTGTTGTCCATTCCTATAATGTGGTATTCATTTCCTCTGAAACCTGGCACTCAAATTATTAATTCACAGATATTGACACTTGTGGAAATACAGGCAAGCAACTTAAAAAGGATATATTATTAATCAGAAATCATATCCTAGGACCATGGATGTACTGTAAGGGAAACTTCTGTAGCAATGGAGAGTCAGGACTCAGAGACACGAGGAGAGCAGGAGCTTTGATGTCAAACACTGATGGTTGATTTGGAGCTTCGGCCGGAGAATTCACATCACAAGTCCAAGAGCCAGAGGTTCTGACTTCACGGTAGAGTTGCCACGTCAAATCTGAAGAACTCTACCCCAGACCCATGTATTTAGCTAGTTCAGAGAGAATAATCAACATGCTGCATAACGAGATATAATCATAACACCTCTATCAGCTGACGCCAACAGGCAGGAACAGGGAGACAAAACACTGAGAGCACAGCAGCCAAGGTTACAGGTGCGTGTGCTCAGTCAGGACAGATTGAACTGATAAACTGGGTCAAAGTTATGGACCGTGGAAAATATTTCTCCAACATGTACAAAGACACAGGACACCGCATTGGAGGCAGGCCCCGTTCAATCCTATGGAAGTTGTCCACCGGCACTTAAAGCCAAAATGCCTTAACTTTTGAGAACAAGAAAAATCCAGCGATCTTCTTCAGCCAGAGCGAGCAGAAATGTGACTATGGATTTGGCTATTAGCACACTTTTAGGACATAATCACTTGGATTATCACCAAATAACATAAATTATCAACCAAAAATAATTGTGAGTGATTTACAGACTGTGAGGGAATATTTCTGTCTTTACTCCTAGATATTTAACCTTTTGCCCTTTGATGTTTATGACCAACCCTGGCTCTGTTATCTCCCGTAAGGAATGTGCTAATGCAGTCATATGTTGATATTTCTCAGTCTATGACCGGTCAACTCTGGGTTGACCGGCTTCAAGGCCATTAAGGGTCAGACGCAAGTGATTCAGTGGGCCCAGCTGTTTAGATTATCTGCCCCAATATGTTGATTAACTCTCTGTAAACTAGTTAAAAGGTCTATCGAGAGAGAGGCTGGGCAGAATTGATGTGGCAACCCACCCGTGCAGTCAGAACCTCTGGCTGCTGTGACTTGTGATATGAATTCTCCGGCCGATACTTGTAATAAAACACCAGTGTTTGACATCAAAGCTCCAACTCTCCTCGTGTCTCTCTGAGTCCTGACTCTCCATTGCTGCAGAAGTTTCCCTTACACAGACTTGTAATGTAAGTGAATGTATTTTTGGGCCCTATGGAATCCTTTAACTGGCACAGGAAATTGTAATTCCAACGTTTGGCCACTCCGTGAATTGTCAGTTCTTCCTGGAGGCTTGTCTTGGACATGTAAGTGCACACTATTGCATACCTGACTAGCCTAATTTGTACAGCGGGGGCACTGTACGAGACTTTGCAGAGGGCACCAAAACATCCGGGGCCGTCACTTTAATCACTGCTGGGTTTTATTGGTTTGTTCCACTGTTTCCGTTTCAGAGGCTCCGTGTGTCTGGGGGACAGTCTGCTGTATCTCCCTCAGGAACTAAACCCCGGAACTAAATCAGGAACTACAGTCAGGACTCATTAACTTTTCATTAAATAGACTTGATAAACAATACATAAACGCAGGAACTGAATGTCCATTCAGCACATTTGTGTTTGCTTTTTCAGTGATAATCAGGTAAATTCAGGAGAGGGTCATTTAGTGTCAGTTTTTCCATAACAGCAGAGTTATTGTTTCTTTATTACTTTATGATTGTTTTCTGTCAAAGACCCTAAACAGGGTTCTGGTGATTTGAAAAATAGCCATGAAGAGCCAACTTTGGCAGAGAGTTCAGGATGAAATCAGGAGATAATGTCTATCCAAAATCAGCATTTAAAAATATATATTCTGTAAGGCACCTAGGTTCAAATTAAAGCGTGTTTTCATATATATCTGACACAATGATAGCTTAAAGATTCAGTTTTTTGTTTTAAACTGTCTTTTATATTTGTTGTTGTTATGATTGTGTGTGTGTGTGTTATCTTTTACAGAGCAGGGGGGTATACTGCGAAGCAGGATTTTCGCTTAGCCGGCTAAATTCAGGGAAAACTCCGGCTTTCCGGTCATCCGAAGCTGGTTCTCTTTTTAGCAGGCTAGATCTCCATGGTAATATATGCTAAGCAGCTAACCTGGTCGGGACCAGGTTAGGTTGCAGGCTAAGAGATCAACTCAGTGAAAGCACCGCCTGCTGACCAATCAGAGCTCAGTGTGCGGAGTTTAAAGCGATCAAGTCATATTACAGGAGAAAGGAAATACAGAAAAGCTGCCGTCGCAGGAAAGACGGCCGGCAAAAATCACCGACTGTGTGAACGTGAACATGAATAGAATATCACCTCCATCTTCAGAGCAATCTGACTATTGTAACATTAGCGTTAAGAAAGCTTACTTAAATATCGGCCACAACATAAGTAACCGGATCAGAGTACATTAAGTACAGTCCGCGGCATATCACTTCATAATGTATCATATATCTCCTTATCTGAGTCAGCTGAGCCGTATCTGGCCGTGCAACACTCACAGTGTCACATACTGTATGCAGAAGTATTATTTTAAGCAACACATAAGTTGACGAAACACTCGAGACAAATGTAATTGAAGTCAGATTGTGTTTTAGACGGGGCAGTGATATCATAAACCTGTTAATGTACGCATTCAAACACTTGTTCTTTTTCCAGCTGTATTCACCTTGCAGGTGCAGCTCTGTGGCTTTTATCCTGGATAAAGTGTTTAAGTCATGGATGTTTAAAGTTTAACTTCTTCATATTTGACTAATATTAAAGTGCACTTTTCATTCAGGAAGTATGACGCTGCGCTGTCAGTACGCTTCTCCATGTTTGTGATTGGTCGAATGCTCCAAATACCACCCCTTTCATGTGAACGCGCACTTAACTAGATAGGACACGGCTGGCTTGAGCGATCCACTTGATAACCAGCGTCGTAGTACAGTTTAGCGAGAGCGCGTATGTTTTGGATTAGGCCAACCGGCTAACTCAAACATATCCAGGTTAGGTTGAACCAGCTTCGTAGTACAGGCCCCAGGACAACAAATGCCGTCTCTGTGTTCACTAATTATGGGCATGTTCATTGACCAGAAGTGGATTCATTACTATGACAGAAATACATTGCCCACAGACATCACCACGTTAATGTGTGTTGTAAGTTATTTTACACAGATAGTTGGTGATGTCGTTGAAATGAATCATCTTAATTATAGATAATGAGATTGCTTGATTATACAAATATTTAACTACTAATTATTTGCATGGAGTGTGTAAACATTTAATAAAAAAAAAGTACGTATTTCTACATTAATGAATGGGATTAACATTAAAGAGCTTGTGACAGCATCCCAACAACTGTTGAGCAATGAAATATTGGGCTACTAGTAATCTCGAACCGTCAGTTTAAAAAAGAAAAAGCGATACCGTTTCGTTAAATATCAATAATTTCGAACATCGCGGGAAAATTCCTTCGACTCATTTTGAAGTTTTGGGGGAAGACGGAAGTGACGTCAATGCGGGAACGCTTCACTGTGCGGCGAGAGAGCCAAACACGGACAAAGTGTGTTGTCATGCGTAGAAATGGTGAATTACTGAGATTAGGCACGTTAATAACGTTGTAATGAAGTTGACTACAGTATATTCATATGTGTCAGTGCTTTCATGTCAATTCGGCGACATAAACATAGATGATCGTGGTGAAGATGATGATTACATTAGGATTAAAAATCGGGAGTGAGAGCTGCTGGATTTCCTCCCGTAGGATGTGATATAAAAACAAATCGATTATTTGTGTAGTTGTAAACTCAAGTGGATGAAACTACATTTATTAGTGCTTTCATGTCAATGCGGCGAACATATGATACATTAAATGATCGTGAGGATGATGATTAAAAATCGTTTGTTTGTGCCGGTCTGCATTTCCTGATGAGAAAACAAACCGATGCTTTTTGTAGTTGTAGTACACCAACATGGATTAAACGTGTGTTTCTTTTTTACCACAATGTTGGGTAAATTAAAGGATAAAATGCACGGATTATTATTATTATTATTCCCACACCGATCGGGACACTAGGTCCACCGTTTCCCCGCAGCGAGGCTCCCCCCGTTGACAGTTTACGTGGGCTGGGTGCAGTGGCGGACTGGCCATCGGGACGAATCCCGATGGGCCGGTACCGAAGTGGGCCGGTCGGATAAGTCACTAGCACATCCCCCATAGGCGGCGCGTGAGGCTCAGGTTTGAGAAGGCTAAATAACTTATTTTACCTGACGCTGCCCGCCTCCGGCGTCTATAGAAAAGAGATCCACTCAGTGTGCGGAGTTTAAATCTCTCAAGTCATATTACAGGATAAAGGAAATACAGTTTGAACTGCCGTATGCAGAGAAGACGCCGACGTGTCGCACTTATCATTCATATTACATCATCAATCAGATCATCGATCATATAATATCATAATATATCATATATTTCCTTATCTGAGTCAGCTTCTCCAGCCTCATCTGGCCGTGCAACACTCACAGTGTCACAGACTGTATGCAGAAGTATTATTTAACACATTATGTTGACGAAACACTCGAGTCAAATGTAATTAAAGTCAGATCCACTCGTGTCTTAGATGTGAACGCGCTCTCAGCTGGAGAGAGAAACCCTGGCTTGATTTACCGAGTTGATAACCAGCGTCGTAGGACCGCTTAGCGAGATCTCGTGTGTTAGTTTGTTGTTAGTTTGTTTGTTACTCAAACATATCCAGGGTCTGTTGAACTGGCTTCGTAGTACAGGGCACAGGTGGCTAGCAGCGCTAATGTCAAAGACACAGACATTATACATTATATTTGTATTTTACCAGGATGCAGTGACACAAATATTTACATATTTACATTTACTATCTACAGCACCCGCCGCCCCTGACATCCCCCACTCCCCCCGTTGACAATTTACTAGCGGTACCGAAGTGGGCCGGTCAAGAGTCCCGGGATGATTTTTAGTCCCATTCCACCACTGGCTACATGACCGTATGATCGCCCATATTGACGCACCTCATTCCTAAACTTCTAACAGATATATATACATATATATATATATACATAAACCGATCCTTCAGCCTCATATGAGCTCTCAGACACGTTCAACATTAACCTGTCATCGCTGTCTGAGCTTGCTGCTGTGTGCGCCGTCGTACGTTTACATGCAGAAGCTGGGATCCTGGACGGTGCAGCTGGAGCGCTGTGCCCGCAATGACGTCACGCATCATTTGGCGGGACTTGAAGAATCCGCGAGAAGATCCAGAAAATGGTCAACATTGAAGGGCAGATTAATGGTTATCAAAGTACAAATATCCAAAATCAGTTCAGTAACGGTTTTCAAGGGGACAATATTTACTCAAATTGATGGGTTTGGATGATGGGGGAAACTCATGTCACAGGCTCTTTAAGGCAACATAATAGGTTAGCTTATCATTAATGGGAATATTGATTGTACTGTGTGAATACTAATAATTAAATAAGAAGCTTAACAGCCATTTCATCTGATTTATTTTGCCTTCTTTTAACACATTTTTTCTCAAATTATTAAACTGAAAAACCAACACTTATGTGCTAATGTTCAACTTTAGAAGTAGAACATTAGTAGTGTACTTATTAAGAACAATGTTGGAGTAGTGGAGTACATTTTTAGTAAATGAAAATGTTTTACTCCTACTCCACTACATTTTGGAAGCAAATATCATACGACCTAATCCACCACATTTGTTTTACTATTTAATAATAGAATACTGTACCAGTTTGCAGCTTTAATGAACACAGCTATCTACTGTATACTGTAATACTGAATTGCGCCAACACAACACGGTGCTGCTCCTCAGTAGTTGTATTTTGATAAGGCCAGTTCAAGATGCCTTTCTACCGAACAAAAAGGACAAAGTAGTTTCTATAGAAGTAGAACATCTGACTCTGTTGGTTTAGCTGTATCTACTCTTGCTTTGACTGATCGAATACTAGATGAGGCAAGAAAGCTTTCAAACAAAAACCAGAAGAATAACATGTTTGAGATTTAAAACATTTGATAACATTTAAAAAAGGACGATAGATAATGGAGCAAAACAGTTTTGGAGTTACGTCACAGTAAGAAGTTGTAGTCGACCTACTGAAGCGAGGCTACTGTATTGGTGCTCAGTCGCAACGTAAAGTGAGAGGAAATGCATTATACATGACTGACAATGACATGACCTGACTTAACATCGTTGCTCCGGGGTCAGCACTAAACCCTGGCTGTGGTCATGTTGATGGTAACGTGGAGACGGGAGAGTGGTGCTAGTAGCTTGTAAGAGCTGAGGAGAACTGTGCTGAGGTCCATTGCTATGAATGTTTTAACATTCTGTCTTCTTCCTTATTAATACCTGACATAAAGCACTTTAAGATGTTGATATGGAGTGGATCATATACTCTGAGCAGTAACATTTAATCCATGTCCTCTGCTTAATGAAGTAAGTATATGAGTGTGCCGGATTGGCTGGTTCTTAAACAGCTATTACCACCCAATATGAATATATATATATATCGGAAAAATATTGTAACAATCTTCAATCTCTGTTGAGCTTTATACAAGCAGCTCACTTTCATATTTTAAAGAGGCTCTATTCTGCTTTTTGGGCTTTTCCCTTTCCTGTAATGTGTTATATAGGTTTAAGTGCATGTAAATGGTCTGCAAAGGCTAACATCCCTGTGTTCCCTCCAGAGGGAGTTCCTCTCCCACACACTCCCCCACCTGCCTAACAACACCTCCATTGGACTCCTTTGATTACTTCTGTAACATGGTGACATCACGATGTAACACTCCTGCTTCTATTGGCTAGCGCTCCAACACACATTGTACGTGACAGGCTAAGGGACGGGACATCTCTAAGCAGTTGACCAATTACAACAGAGCTGGCCAGCTAACCAATCAGAGCAGACTGGGCTCTGGTTTCAGACAGAGGGTGAAAAGAGGTGCAGCAGCACAGGCAGGATGACAAAAATAAAGAGCTTTTTGAACTTTAAAGCATGGAGACATGTCACAGTAGAGACACAACATACAAATATGAACCTGTAAATAAGCATTTTCGGGCCCCTTTAAGGTCTGTTATATTTTATTGTTTGTTTGTTTTTTATGGCCTTGCTTGCTTCTGAAGCACTTTGTCACCTTGCTGATAAAGCTGATATAATTAATAATAAATAAATTATGAACTAATAAACTAACCTTTGTGTTACTGTTTATTTTTAATGTTTTTAATGGTGTATTGTATGTACTTGTACTGTACTTGGGAGAAGTGAAAGACACATTTCTACTAAGTTGGACAATAATATTATATATCTAACCTTTATGCAATAGTTGTATGTCATTGTTTAATAGAAATATGACCATTCACCGTGATATTTATGGACCGCAATAATCGCAATATTAAAATCTTATACCTACTGTGAGCTGTGAGAAGAAGTGTAGAAGAAGAAGTTGGGAGGATTATGAAAGACAGAACGACACAAGTTGCATGTATTGGGTGGAGTATTACAACATAATCCCCACACACACTTAGTTTCTTAACCACCACACCCACTTTAGTCCAAAAGGTTAGCATTCCTAGCTTTAGACCTTGATGACACACCTGATCACACACCTGATCACACACGGCTCAATGGCTGTTATGCTTTAACGAGCAAATGTTTGATTAACGCAGAATAATGAGAACACGCACACACAACATGCTACACTGACTCTGCCAGTTACAAAGCACTTTGCTTGACACGTAGCATTAGAAGAAGATATAATGCATGTTCAATCGAGAAAGAGGGGAAATTATTTGTAAAGGCACGAGATGGCTGATCTTAATCGCATACTGAAGAAGCTGCTTCCTGTTTAATCGTTTTCCATCTCTAAACTCTTTTGCTGTAAACCTGGGTTTGTAATCCTGTAAACACTAGCGTTGATGGTGCTGTCATCCAGCTGCATTACAGTCACTTAGATAAAGGACACATTTTTCAAATGAGAGTTAACTCAGTCAGGCTAACATGCTGTTAAAGAATTACCTATTTAAAAGACATTACTTAAAATGTTCATGTTGGAAGGTGAGTTAACTAAACAAATAGTTTGTAGGATGTTATGCCGTTCAAAACTGGATTTTAATATAGGTAAAATGCTATGTCAATTAAAAAAAGGACTTCAATCCTAGATCAAAATATATATGTTAAAATGTATATATATGGGATTTTATTGTAATATTAAAAGGGGCTTTATTATGCATATTTCCAGGTTGACATTTGCATTTTGTGCCTCTACTGTGACATGCTTAAATGTTTAAAAACTGCTTTATTTTTCTCATACTGCCTGTGCTGCAGCACCTCTTCTAACCTTAGCAGACCATTTACATGCACAAAAAAAACCTATATAACCCACTACAGGAAAGGGAAAACCGCCAAAAGCATACAAGGGCACCTTTACATCTCTGTTTGAGATGTGTCTGTCTCTATCAATTAAGGCCCTGATTTTCAAATGTGTGTTCAAATATATATTTTTTAATTAAAAAAAACATCATTACTAATTGGAATCTCACTAGTGAAGAACTGAGGAAGAACAACAATTCTGGATGTCATTGTGTTCAACACTGCAGTTAATCATAAGTTAAATCCTAAATATAAAAAAAGATGAAATGATGGTTAAAGGGTCTCGTAAATACTGTCTGCAGGGATGGTAATGTTACTGTATGTTCAATGTCTGTTTGATTATTTCTTTTCTTAAATAGTTTACGAAATTGACAATAAAGTATTATCATATCAGCAAGTTGGAGCCACATCATCAGCACCATTTTGTCAGAGATACCTTAAAGAAAGCCTTAATGAGAAACTGTTCACAGTTACATAAGCCAGACAGGAAGTGATGCCATGTCTTTAGCTGCCTCTATATATAGATGGGGCATCTGTGCCATAAGGCGAGCAGAGTTTCAGTGTATGCGTCTGAGTGCCTGAGAGCCAGTGTGTCTGTTCTTTGTCCGTTTTATCTGTTTGTTATTGACTCCAGATGAAATTATGCTGTAGCCACCATGTTGCCAGCCACTCGATTGTGTGTTTGTGTGTGTGGGGGATACAAGAGCCCATCCAATGAGTGTGTGTGCAGAAAATGGCCAATAAAAAAGGCCGAGCGGAACAGATTTATTTTCAACATCATTTGTGTTGTGTGGTTTAAACATTTCACATTTTGTTTTACAACAAAACCCACAGGCACCCCGTCTCATGCTGTGATCATATCATGTAGAAATGGAAAGATCCCCATGTTTATGAGTTGTGGATGTTTATTGTCATTGGATTTTCCTTCCATGCTGCAACATAAACGCTGAGCAGAGGCTGGCGGTAAAGTCGAAGGAGAAGAAGATATTACATTTATGTGTTTTGGTGTTTCACTTGCGATATAAATCTTTTGAAAAACACCTTTAAATAGATCGGAGAAAGGCACGCAATGAATAATCCGCCTTAGTAAGGAAATTATGTGTGTTTTGTGCAGGGTTTGCTTTCCAGGATTACATTTGGTTAAACTAAACCAAGAAGCAGAGTGACTCACACTTGCCACCATCATATCCATCATGTTGTTAATATTAGGCAATCTGATGCATAAAGTATAAACACAGCAGCATTAGCTTCATAAAAACATTTAAAAAAAGGGGTTTTGCTTTCATTAACAGTGCCAAAATTCTCTCATGGACAGTATCAATCAGCTGTTATCATAATCCAATATTAAAAACTGATCCATCCAATAGCATCTTACAGTAGAGACCTGGGTCAATATCCCCCTCCAGTTATCATGTGACTGGAGCTCCACACTTCATAACAGCTGAGTCCGTTCCATTGCATGTGTTAATTTTAATAATTGGCAATCGGAAAGCAGTGTATTACAACTGAGGGTCAAAGGTTTTTCATATTTGGTTGCATGGATCCATGGTTGCAGGATTTGGAAAAAAAGAACTAATTGCGATTATTTCATCAAAGTGAAGAAGGGTGGGGAAAAAACCACAAAGACCAACCATCACAAGCAGTTCTAAACATAAACAACAACGGAGGGAAAATTAATACTACTGTTTAGGGCTGCACGATTTGGGGAAATTCCGTACTTTTCGGACTATAAGTCGCGACTTTTTCCCCCATTTTTTTTGTACAGCTAACGGCCACTAGGGAACCTCCTAAATCTATGGATTTTACAGGTAAAATTAACCACCTTTAACACTATGGGCTCTTTGACCGGTCCGCGCCCGCCACCTTTAAGCGGCGGGCTCCAGCAGGAAAAGCTGGAGGCCGGAAAAGAGTGAGACAGGTAGCGCGCCAAAGTAAAAGTGGAACCGAGAGACAGAACGAGAGCAAGACAGACGGACAATTTAGCTGCTGCGGCTTATATGCAGGTGCGCTTTATAGTCCGAAAAGTACGGTAATCTAATTGCGAATTTTCTGACAGATATTGCGATTCGATTTGCGATATTTGTTTTTAAGCGACCCAACGGAATTTTATTGTAAAATGCGGCCATATCTCCGACTAGGAAGGTCGTATCAACGTGCTCCCGTCTCTAGCACCCCCGCAACCCGAGCTACGAGTGAAAGAACTAAACTTACATGACATTTCCGTTGGGTTGCTTTAAAGTCAAGCTTCAGTTTAAAATTCACCTTGTAATAGATGTAAAACATGTGATGGAGCATTACTAACCTGACTCAGATGGTTTGTTTCACCAAACCATCTAGGAAAGCTCCATTGGAAGCCATTTGGAAAAGTATTTCAAAAATACTTGGTAGGTGAATGGATCAATCTGTCTATCACCTACTATTATGGGCCACTTCTGATTGGTTAACAATGACTGGTACATGTGGAGCACAGCACTTCTGATTGGTGTGGATGACTGACACAAGAAGAACAAAAAAAATCGCAGGCTTTGCGATTTGATGATTGCATCATTTAAAATCGCGTTTTCGATTTAAAATCGATTAATCGTTCAGCCCTACAACTGTTTTGTAGAAAGGCGGACCGTCAGTTCTCCCTATGTGGTTCAGACTTCCCTGCATCCAGAGCCATATTATGTACTTTACCTTAAACAGAACCTTTTACGATGGAGAATATTCTGTATAACAGAAAGCAGACATCCAAAGCCACTGAAGAAAACAGTGCACCAAAAACCAAGCGACTGGGATATTCAACAATAAAATGGGCTTAGGGATGCATGGCCTTACAAACGTAACACCAGCGATTTTGACCAACCAATCAACTGACCGACCACCAGGTATCAGCACTATTCGGTTATCTGATAAAAAAAAAAGAGCTGATCAGTTTGACATTTTATTTAGTAAAGTACGCGGGACCGCAGTTAATGTTGTTTGGTGCAGGCTCTTATCAAACACTCGACTGTCATTAATCAACGTCTTTACAATCAGCGTCCTACCTTCAGTGGCGTGTTCTATGTCATCATGCGGTTATAAAACAGGCACATGAACAAACAATCTTCCTAAACGAGGTCACTCCCTCCTCCTGCCTGGTTAAGACTTTATGAAATTCAATCAGATTTATCTATGAGGAGTTTAATTTCGATGGCCCTTTTCTAGTCCTTTTCATTTTGTGGTAACTATAACTTTTGAATATTGATCGGAACAAAGATAATATTTTGTCTGCAGCCAGTGACATGTTCTTGTCTCAGACTCATTTTTTTCTTTTAAACATGAATGAGAAAAACCACGATCAGTTTCAGTTCATGAGAAGGTTTTGTTCTTCATTATCTTCCATCAGACCGTTCCCTTTTCAGCTGCTGTTCTCCTCCTGCCTCTGCAGACACACCTGCTCTGCATACTAAAGCATCCTCCTCCTCCTCCACACACACACACACACACACACACACACACACACACACACACACACACACACACACACACACACACACACACACACACACACACACACACACACACACACACACACACACACACACACACACACACACACACACACACACACACACACACACACACACACACACACACACACACACACACACACACACACACACACACACACACACACACACACACACACACACACACACACACACACACACACACACACACACACACACACACTTCTGCATGCAGGGCACGTCACACACCCAACACCGAGCTGGTGAGTGTGTTTTGGTCTAGACAACGGTGTGTGTGTGTGTGTGTGTGTGTGTGTGTGTGTGTGTGAGAGAGAGAAAGTGTTGCAGCCCGCCAGACAGAGTAACAAGAGAGCGAGAGGGGCCAGGAATGCAGGAGACCACACCCATATCTGCAGTCATGTGACCAGGGTGGAAAAAGGAAATCCCCACACTGCAGAGAGAGGCTGAGGTCTGGTCTGCCACACAGCCTGCACCTCCCTCTCCACACACACACACACACACACACACACACACACACACACACACACACACACACACACACACACACACACACACACACCACACACACACACACACACACACACACACACACACACACACACACACACACACACACACACACACACACACACACACACACACACACACACACACACACACACACACACACACACACACACACACACACACACACACACACACACACACACACACACACACACACACACACACACACACACACACGTATCATCAATTCTGCACACACACACACATTGGCACGAATGAGTCATCACAGGAAACAGTACTAGTGTGGACTCGCTGCCAGTACCCTCACTGGGCACGTAGTGCAGATGTTTTTTCAAACTCCATCCAAACCCAGAGAACTTTATTAAAAAATAATAATATGGATGGCAAGGTTTACAACCCGCAAAATAAATTGGTCTGAATGTGTGGATCTGAATATTGGAATAGATACGTGTCTTGGAATGGCTCAATGAAACTAAGATGTCATATAATCTACTTCCAAGATAAGATATGAAATAAAGATAACTTGTACAATCTAACAAATGAACCGTCTGTATGGGATTAAATGAGATTGATGTTGAATATGTTATGTAAATGAAAAATGGGTGGGAGCGTGTGATCCACTTTGGATCAGACGTGAGCTCATCTTGGTGATACAGCAAAGACTCTTTGCATCCTGATTGGTTGATAACCTGAACATTACTGAACACTGAGGAGCTGCTGTTGATGTTTGTTCAGGGTTTAGCTGGTGTCAACAATAAATGTTTCGTCAAGCGCTCTCACTGGGATACACAATACTGATGATGAGTGATGAAAGTGAGAGCTGTGTGAATTATTAAATCTCTCCACCTGATGTCTGCAAACATGAACTGAAGGTTACAAATATATACAAATACTCATCTGAGTGCTTACACAAAAGCAAATATGAGCAAAGATGTGTACATTAGGTATTAAGGTTTGAGCTTAAAGAGCCTGTGACACCATCCCAACAACTGTTGTGCAATGAAATATTGGGCTACTAGTAATCTCGAACCGTCAGTTTAAAAAAGAAAAAGCGATACCGTTTCGTTAAATATCAATAATTTCGAACATCGCGGGGAAATTCCTTCACTCATTTTGAAGTTTTGGGGGAAGCCGGAAGTGACGTCAATGCGGGAACGCTTCGAGAGTCAAACACGGACAAAGTGTGTTGTCATGCGTATAAATGGTGAATTACTGAGTTTAGGCACGTTAATAACGTTTTAATGAAGTTGACTACAGTATATTCATATTTGTCAGTGCTTTCATGTCAATTTGGCGACATAAACATAAATGATCGTGGTGAAGATGATGATTAAATTAGGATTAAAAATCGGGAGTGAGAGCTGCTGGATTTCCTCCCGTCGGATGTGATATAAAAACAAATCGATTATTTTTGTGGTTATAAACTCAAGTGGATGAAACTACATTTATTAGTGCTTTCATGTCAATTCGGCGAACATATGATACATTAAATGATGAGTGAGGATGATGATTAAAAATCGTTTGTTTGAGCCGGTCTGCATTTACTGATGAGAAAACAAACCGATGCTTTTTGTAGTTGTAGTACACCAACAACGTGGATTAAACGTGTGGTTTTTTACCACAATGTTGGGGAAATTAATGGATAAAATGCACGGATTATTATTATTATTCCCACTCCGATCGGGACACTAGGTCCACCGTTTCCCCGCAGCGAGGCTCCCCCCGTTGACAGTTTACGTGGGCTGGGTGCAGTGGCGGACTGTGGGTGCAGTGGCGGACTGGCCATCGGGACGAATCTCGATGGGCCGGTACCGAAGTGGGCCGGTCGGATAAGTAACTAGCACATCCCCCATAGGCGGCGCGTGAGGCTCAGGTTTGAGAAGGCTAAATAACTTCTTTTACCTGACGCTGCCCGCCTCCGGCGTCTATAGAAAAGAGATCCACTCAGTGTGCGGAGTTTAAATCTCTCAAGTCATATTACAGGATAAAGGAAATACAGTTTAAACTGCCGTATGCAGAGAAGACGCCGACGTGTCGCACTTATCATTCATATTACATCATCAATCAGATCATCGATCAGATAATATCATAATATATCATATATTTCCTTATCTGAGTCAGCTTCTCCAGCCTCATCTGGCCGTGCAACACTCACAGTGTCACAGACTGGATGCAGAAGTATTATTTAACACATTATGTTGACGAAACACTCGAGACAAATGTAATTAAAGTCAGATCCACTCGTGTCTTAGACGTGAACGCGCTCTCAGCTGGAGAGAGAAACCCTGGCTTGATTTACCGAGTTGATAACCAGCGTCGTAGGACCGCTTAGCGAGATCTCGTTTGTTAGTTTGTTGTTGTTAGTTTGTTTGTTACTCAAACATATCCAGGGTCTGTTGAACTGGCTTCGTAGTACAGGGCACAGGTGGCTAGCAGCGCTAATGTCAAAGACACAGACATTATACATTATATTTGTATTTTACATCCCCCACTCCCCCCGTTGACAGCTTACTAGCGGTACCGAAGTGGGCCGGTCGAGAGTCCCAGGATGATTTTTAGTCCCAGTCCACCACTGGCTACATGACCATATGATCGCCCATATTGACGCACCTCATTCCTAA
Organism: Pseudochaenichthys georgianus; assembly: GCF_902827115.2. NCBI lineage: Eukaryota > Metazoa > Chordata > Actinopteri > Perciformes > Channichthyidae > Pseudochaenichthys > Pseudochaenichthys georgianus. The sequence continues at coordinate 33,890,297 of NC_047507.1, read as the reverse complement.
ACTTAGAAGATACAACATAAACCGATCCTTCAGCCTCATATGAGCTCTCACACACGTTCAACATTAACCCGTCATCGCTGTCTGAGCTTGCTGCTGTGTGCGCCGTCGTGCGTTTACATCTGACTGTATATATATAAAGGTTTACATGCAAATGCTGGGATCCTGGACGGTGCAGCTGGAGCGCTGTGCCCGCAATGACGTCACCCATCATTTGGCGGGACTTGAAGAATCCGCGAGAAGATCCAGAAAATTGTCAACATTGAAGGCAGATTAATGGTTATCAAAGTACAAATATCCAAAATCAGTTCAGTAACGGTTTTCAAGGGGACAATATGTACTCAAATTGATGGGTTTGGATGATGGGGGAAAACCGTGTCACAGGCTCTTTAAAGACAATTTTAAACATTTTTTTTGCCAAAACAGGATTTACTGAATTCAGGTAATATTAATCAAACCGCTAGGTAAATGTATTTTCAGAATGTCTTTTATCTATTTTTGCACAAGAACTCTTCCTTTTCCATCATCAGTCAAACTCATAGTATCAACTCAAAGGCTCCAAACCTTTCTGTGTTTTCTTCGGGTTTCAATCATTTTTGGGCTTTTGCATTGTGAGCACAGAATTGATCTTCAAGCTTTTCTTCAATATTTTACATGCTTTTCATCACCGCAGCTACTGTCCAATCAGAGGAGAGGAGGGGTGGGCTTTACCAACTGAACTATAATTGTCACCCTACGACAGCGTTTCTCAAAGTGTGGGGCGCAGAGATGTGATAGGTGGGTCCTGGAAAAAAAAAAATTATTTAAAAAAAAAAAAAAAATCTGAATTTTTTTTTTTTTTCACATTTATTTATTATTTATAATTTATACACTGGTGGAATATCAAACCAACGGCCCGCCCGGGGTGCAAAATGCATTAATGAAAGCGACCCTCTACCACACAAAACAACACCTGTAAATAACCCAATTTGTGTTCTTTGAAATTGAAAAGGATATTGTGTTGTGTTTGTTGTCTTAAGTCTAATTTGGCATGCTTTTATTTTGAAGGCGAGTTTACGCTTTTGACAGTTGTTGTTGCTATGGAAACAAGAAACGTTTCACAGCGGGCGGAACTTGTCATAAAGTCCGCGATAATAAAGCCCACCCATTTAGATGGAAGATATGATTGGTCAATTGTACTGTCATTTGACATTACTCTCGTTCAGTTACTATAGCGACCCTCTGTGAGTTCACAGCTGGACGTCCAATCAGCTCCTGTCTTCACCTCAGAGACGAGCTTCTTTCATTTAACCCTTCACATTTAAACAGAAACTGAATAGGCAGATTCAAAGGATTTATTTCTTTGGAAATGTTATTTTAAATACAATTTAATCAAGTTATTTTTGGTAAAAGTAATGACAAATATTACTAAAAACATATTTAAAAAAATATATATAAAGAAAAATATAATTTGTTTTAATGTTTTTAAATATTATTTTGTAGAATATCTTAGGCCCTCAGAGACAGGCTCGCCACTGGTAAAAATCTCTCATACACACGTGAAATGCTCTCACAGACACACACAACAGCGTTGCAGTCGGGAAGGAGAGAGAGAGAGAGAGAGAGAGAGAGATCGATCTATTTAATAAAGTTGTACAAAATAAAGTAAGAAATCATTCCAAGTGTAAAAAGTTTAAAAGGGGAGGGATTAGTCAAATATGCATAAATAAAAAGAAAGAATTCTAACTAGGTAACATAAGATAAGAATAAACAAGTTTAAATGATTTGTTGTGATCAAATTCTAAAGATGTTTGGATTACTGAAAAGTATACAGCTCCCTTTCATCTGAGTGTTGAGAGCTGTATCCATACATTCATGTTGGGCTCAAAGTAGGGCTGCTCGATTATGGCAAAAATCATAATCTCGATTATTTGGGTCAATAATTGATATCACGATTATTAAAAACGATTAACCATTTACTTTGAAAAACATCAATTTATTGAAGAAAATAATTTGAAAAGTATGTTTTTAACAGTTGATTACCCTGAACTTTAAGTATAATTCAACTGAAAAACCTATTTAAAAAATAAATAAAATCGTTTTATTTCGATTACGTTGTTTTCATAATCGTTGCAAGCCAAAATCGTAATTGCGATTAAAATACGATTTAATTGAGCAGCCCTAGCTCAAAGTGCACCAGATTGATGAATTCAACTTCAACATTTAAAAAAATCTTCCTGGGGATGCATGCCCCCGGACCCCCCTAGATGATGTGACGTCCACCACCAAATAAAGCAGGTTAAAATAATTAAATTGCATACATTTTATTTTAGTAAACACTGCAAACGGGTCCCACAGACCCAAACAGCACTCAAAGGTTAAAGGTAGCATATAATAATGTTAAAATGTGCTAAATATATACACTGCAAAAAAACAAAAAAGAGGAGTAAAAGTAGCTCACGACTTGTTTAATTTTTTGAAACTAACCCTCATCCTAAAAAAGGTTGGTGACCCCGTTATAGAACGATACATTTGACAATTTTAAGCTTGGCCAACCATTTTATTGGAGCGATGAGGAACAGTGTTCAAAGTGGGGAATGACAGAAAAAGTTTGAGAACCACTGCCCTACGACAACAGCAAACATCGAGTTAGGCAGAACATAAATCCAATGATTTAAACTACCAGTGGGGTGTGCAAACTAATAGCAAGACCATCATCATCACTATCACCTTTCCAAATGGATTAAACTGCAAAACAGAATTAGCAGACAAGTGACAGGCATCTAAATACACTCCAGACATAAACGACAAGCTCATTGTGTTTGTCCTCATAGCTGTGTTAAAACACGGTCCACTCAATCTTTGGTTCCATGTTGAAAGCTCATACCTGGGATTCCTGTCTGACTGGCTGGATGACTGGAGAGTTTACACAACCTGAGGCCCCACAATTACATGTGTGTGTGTGTGTGTGTGTGTGTGTGTGTGTGTGTGTGTGTGTGTGTGTGTGTGTGTGTGTGTGTGTGTGTGTGTGTGAGTCCTCTATTCTTTAGTCTTTTCCCATTCCTGCTCAGAGCATACGGCAAGCTGTGTCTTCAGACATTAAAAGCATATGAACAAACCCCAGTCCAAGAGTAACACATTCATTCATCTGCTCATGTCCGCACGCACGGTCCACATACTAAACGTCATGACCGCACCAGTTGGACACGCCAAGAACGTGTGAAAACGCCTAGGCAGAAAATTAATGTTCAAGATACACTCAGAAATGTGAATAGGGCTTCCAATGCTGCACCCATAAAAACACATGCATGAAAGACAAGGGTTAGACAGCTTCAGGAAACAAAAAGCATACCCAAAACACTTAAACAAATGGTTGCTAACATGTAATTGTAAATACCTATGAAAAACGTTGCCACAGAAGAAATAGTCAATATAAAAGGTAAAAGTAAGTAGTAAAGTAAGGCAAATATCTGGGTCTCATTGAGATGATATCAAGTCCTTAGGAGCATTCACACCGCAGTACTTTTCCCACAAAGGTTCATCAGAACTTAGTTCATGAGAGTTCTCATGAACTAAGTACAGATCGCGTTCACACCGGAATAAGTCCCTGGGGGAGGATTAAGCAAATGAAGCCGCTGACTTCACTTCTTCTTCTGCTTTGGGTTTACTGGCAGGCCGCAAACCACTTCACGGCGTATACTGCCGCCCAAAGTCCCCGGCCGGAAGTCCCCGGAGTTGGGGACTGGCTTCAGAGTAAATCGCCAGAACGCCGACATCTCCTCATCTCCACCGCTCCCATGTTTTATTTTGTGTTGCCATAAGTTAGACTCTTTGTGTTTCTGCGCTAATAATGCTAATGCGAGGATAATAAAATGGCGGCTTCACAAAACGTTTTGGGAGTTTTACGGGGCGTGGTTTGCAATCCGCCCAGCCAATCAGACATAGGAACTTTTTTCTCCCACGAAAGTCCCTGCTCTCTAGCAGGGACTGAAAAGGGGGTGAAATGGTTCTCATTAACTCATTTTAGTTCCGGCTCTTTTTGGTGTGAACGCAACATTTCGGAACTATATCGGAACTAAAGTGGGAAAAGTACTGCGGTGTGAACGTGCCTCTTGAGGTTTGCACTGGCACTACCAAGCCCATCCTGTTTTGACTAGATGCTATGAAGACATTTTAAATACAAAACTGTGGAATTTACTTCCTTCGCCAGTGTTTTCAAAAATCAACTTACTCGTTTACCATTAAGTGAGTCTAGTTTAAACCGTGTATTTCCCCTGAAGCTTCTGTGGGAGTATCTAGTCGCTATCCTATATTTTAAGGATTTAACAATGCAAGTAATGGAAGTAGAAGTCTGACTGGGGTACATAGGAACATAGAAATGGGGGATGCATTACAATATTGAGCGCACTTTTTAACATTTTTAAATGGCATATTTTGACATTCACATGCTGAAAAGATGTATTAATCAAAAAATGGCAGAAATAAATAATTGGCAACCATTCCAAATATCAGTCAATACTAGAAGTAGAGTCATTGATCGCCAATATTCTAAACTAGTTGGTGCTGGTATTCTTGTTTTTATATTTCAGGAAACTGAATAACCTTGGGTTTTTGACTTTGTGTTGGACAAAGTTAGACATTATAATATATCAACCAGAGTTTGGCAAATTTGTAATTAACATTTTCACAATTTATCTTGCATTTTAAAGATCAAATGATGACTTGAGAAAGTCATCATCAAATTAGTAGATGATGAAAGTATTTGTTAGGCACTTGAGTGCCTGTTTACAGCGATTCCCTTCATCAGATAAAGTAAGTGGAATGGCCGAAGGCATCGAGACAAAGAGGTGGAGCACTGCTAATAAACTCAGAAGGACATAGGAGACGGCGGCATAGAGGACACGTCCTTCATGTCGTTTTAAACCAAAGAAAAGCATCAGGGAGAAGACAGATCCGAACGGAGCAGAGCAGCAACATCTGGAGGACGTCCAGAGATTTAATAATCCTGTTTACAGCCTGAAGATCAGCCTTCACTGCAGAATCCTGATCCACACTGATCATACAAATGCACTGAAAAAGACCTCTTTGTGTAAGTGATTGTGTGTGTTGGGTAGGCACATCAGACACCGGTGGCACTGGTCAGTCGCCAGGTGTGAATGTTCACGAGGAGCAGTCAGATAAAGCCTCCATTGTCGCAGCAGATGAAGGACAACTCACAGCGGGACGGAAAGATTTAGAGCCCTGTCCCTTTAATGTTTGTGCTTTTCATTCAACAGTATTGTGCATTAAGGTTTTCTATAGTAGGGGAGGTAGTCACGCTGCAGTCGAGCCAAATACTTTATCTCAATGATGGGATGGAGGTTTTCTAGTCACAAATAACAGTTGGAGCCTAAAGCCATTTTCATCTCACTGTGGCTGTTACCGTTTGTTATATTGCCTTCTGCAATATGTAAACTCCTCCACTGGACAAATAGTGCAGAATATGTCCATATCTGGTGATAATACTGATTATTATCAAATAATGGTAATGCAACTGGATTTTTGTTGACTTGATGCAAACCAAATTACATTTGCATCGACCTAATAAAGGCCTCTTAACTGTGAGATAATCATACCATGGGATTTCATGAGCCCTTACTTAAATATATAAACACCTGTTATTACCAAAATACCATACTTCGGTCATTTAACAACCATCACCATATCAACTGAGCAAACTTCGTCCACTGAGGAAAGCCATTAGGTGTGGCTGAATTTTTATTTTTGTAATGACCATAGTCAGTAATTCATTTTTTTTAATTCAACTCAAAACTATGAATTTATCTGCTGTGATTTAAAATTGATTTAACATTATTCAAAATAATAATAATAATAATTCACTTTGGAGTGAAAGTGTAGTTGAGATGGCTGCAGCTTTACAGGACATCAAAACTGAATCGTCTTATTTATGAGATATAAGCTACAAGGCTATGCTAACTAAAAAATCCTGAAAATGACATAACATTGACGATAAATCGCTGCTTATTGGTTAGGGACCAGAGATGGAGTACGATTAGTCGGACTCGTGTGCCGATATTCGGGACTCGACATTGCGCACTGATTTACGCGACTTGGCCTTGTGAATTCTCGCGCACGATGACTTGGACTCGGACTCGTGAATTCTCAAGCACGATGACTCGGACTCGACTTGTACATTGACGTTCCGACTTGGACTCGAGCAAGTTTTCTCTGAGTCTGATGTCCTCTATCCTGGCGTGTGCACCTGCGAGGAGAGTTCACGTACTGGGCCCCGCTATTCCAGTCTAAAGATGTCTCAGACACATCCCGCATGTGCTGTATGCTTTCACACATTCTGCTTCCACATTGGAAAAGAGCAGCGCAAAATGCTTGTTATGTGGAAACAATATTGAAGAGAAGGCTCCGAAACACATTACTCTAAGGATCGAGTTCAGACATATAGGCTGTCTTGAACACTATCATCAGAGTAACGTGATCTAATCAATAAATACAGATTCAGCCGATAACACGAAAGCACATGGATACTTAACATGCAGAATGACATCATTTTGCATGCTAAGTAGCCATGTGCTTTCTGGGGCATCCCCGGCTGAATGATGGTCAGACTGTTTATTGCACACCCTTGCTTGTATACAATCATTACCAACGTAAGAGCTTGTGCACTTATCAGCCAGGTGCTAAAAACCGAATGAAACTATTTAGTATATGTTAATTTATTCTCATCTATCATCATTATACATGTGTGTTGACACTGCTCCGTTGTCCATTGACTTCAGGTAAAAGTTCCTTCAAAATAAGAGTCCCAATCTTATTACTATCAAAATAAAAGTGCAAAACGAAAACTTTATCATAAGAAAATATTGGCATAGAAATATAATCACTTCTCTAAAAGGTAACTCATTTTAAATATAGTTAGACATATTAAAGGTCATTTACAATAATAAAAATAATAATAATAATATTAGTAATAAGCTTTATATTTGTATAGCACCTATTACAAGAATTGTAGCCAAACTCGCTTCACAGCAGTTCAATAGACACATTAGAATAACATGACAGGATAAAAGCAATGTAGAGGAGCAGCTACATTTCAACACATATATCCACGAAGATTAATACATGAAGACTTGTGACTCGGAGGTCGCGTTAACCGAATATTTTCCGTCTATGACGGATTTTTTTTAACAATGACGGACAACTTTGAGTGCAGTCCGTCATTTTGACAGATTAGAACAAACTCGGAACAGCGCCAACGTTTCCCCGCAGCGAGGCTCCGGTGTTATGCCGTGTTATGCATGCCCTCCAAAGAGGAAATCAAACCGTTTCCAAACCTAACTGTGCCGTACAAATCATTGAAATGTCTGTGAGTTTTGGCTTTACGCTGTGCACGCTCCCGCGAGGTGCAGCAGCCATGCATAACACGGCGCATGTGAACTGTCTCTCCCCCTCCCCCCGTTGACAGTTCACGAGCATGCTTTCTCCCCCCCCCCCCCGTCAGAGTTGTGTAAAGGCAGACGGGTAATTCTGGATTTTGACGGAAGTTTTACGATCCTGTCCGTCAGCGAAAAAGTCTAGCGCAACCTCTGCTTGGACTTGACTTGGACTCTTCTTAGGTGACTCGGACTTGGACTCGGACTCGAACACAGGTAATGATGACTCGGACTCGACTCGGACACTCCTTGGGTGACTCGGACACAGGTAATGATGACTCGGACACTTCTTGGACACGACTACGACTCTCCCTAGGTGACTCGGACTTGGACTCGAAGAGTGGTGTTAGACTCGTGAATTGGCACATTAAAACAGACAATATGTCCGATTGGAGACTGAGGAGAAAATGAATGGACATTCCGTTTAGGAAACGGTGGAAAAAAACAGATTATCCAGATGCTATCTTGAGCAAAAACAGGTTAAGCGTTTGTTTTTAATGACTGCGATGACTCAGCAGGAGTTCCCAGGTCTGACCTCACCACCAGAGGAACGTTTACTGTAAACGCTGCTCAGCTTTGCAGCAACAAACGCCACAACATTTAGATATTGGCAACATTAGACGCACTGCAAACCATCCCTTTACATTTTTTTTTTTAATGAGTATTTTCTGTTAAAGTTGCTAAATTGATGAGTGTGTGGGAGATGAGGTCCTCCACAAGTGCAGTGATTGACGAAGTGTGTTAAAAATGTATAGCAGGGGTAGACATTAAGGGTAAAATTCCCGGGGTGTCTAAATAACGAGTGTCGAGCCCTGTATAGTAATGTGAGTGAATGTGTGTTTGTGTTCATGTTCAACAGTAAACACAGCTGGAAGACATGCAGGCTGAGCAACACACAGAAACTAAATGTGAATTATATAATGATTGTGCTTCACCTACAGATCTAAAATCGGGGTGATGGGTTGAAGCCAACATTCCTCTCTAGCTTTGTATCCCTTTAAACTTTTGACAGGCTGTGGCCACGCCCAGTTTTGAGCAGTTCAATGAAATGCAATGAAACACACCGCCCACAGATTATGTTTCAGTCAGATACACTTCACATGAAAGGAGATAAAGATGCTCCAAATGCCGTTTCCCTGTGACTTTAATATTGCAGCAGGAAATGAAATGTTCTGCCAATGTCCAAGTTTGTGTTTAGCCCTGTCCGGTTTCAACATGAAAATACCTGCTGTGCACAAAGCCAGCACAATAAGGAAAAAAAGGTATACCAATTTTAGTGAGGAAGTACTTGACTGTTATACACAAAGCCCTGACCTCAACCCGATCCATACAATTGGGATCTGCAGATCTGCATAATTTCCCTACAATAATTCACTCCCAAACCCTATGTCCACAAGCTTTTTTATTGTTTCTACGACAACAATATCTCAACACCATATCGCATGGTGATATGGTGTTGAGATATCGTTTGCCCTCATGGGTTTTATCATCTGTTAGGGTTACCACGTATTTATTTGACATAAACCAAGATCACCCACCGGAAGATTCTTGCTCTCACACTTTGTATAAACGAGGTTCACTGCTCAATCGGACAAGTGTAGAGCTGGTACAGAGATAAAAGTACACCACCTGCCGGCCGATCTGCTCAAATAAACAGGTTTTTGATCTTTGTTTTGATAGATTTTGTCTGAAAGGCACAGTCAAAAACAAGCTTCTCCTCCAATTACAACATTGACGTCCCCAGCAATTTCAGAGAAAGTTGAAACCCTTTCAAATTCCAAGTGCTCGGAGCGGCCGCAACACAAATGGCGTAAAGCAAAAAAAAAGCAGGGTTGCAGTGCGCTCTCTCCTTATTGGAATCAATGGAAAAAAGGGTGCTATGGAGACGGGCCCTTCCTCTACAGCAGTGTTTCTCAAACTTTTTCATACCAAGGACCACTTAACCAATAAAAAAACACTCGCGGACCACCTAACTCCACAAATATCCAAAAACGCATCGTTTTTTACAAATCGCTTGAAAATGGTACAAGCAAGTGGCAACATGTGTAATGAAGGTGTTTATCTGGGCTATATCATGCAATCGAAAGTGAAACTTAAGCTTGCTCCATTGCGGAGATATTCCGGCGAGAGTGCGGAAAACTTAAATAAATAAATGTATTTCAAATGTGAAATGTTACCAATATACTCACGGATCTCTAGGGGGCGCTCACGGACCACACTTTGAGAAGCACTGCTCTACAGGTTCTTCTCTACCTCAGGAGTCAAACTCTTTATGCAGAATATTCATGTTCCTCCTCCTATTCCCACTCTAACCTGCGTGCTCTTTGAAGGGGAACTCCTTTGAAGTGCGTCAGCATCTGTGCAGAGGAGACCCTCCCAATTATCTGCCACTGTAACGAGCACCATGGGGCCACAGGGCAGGGTCTCAGCTTTGATGTGGCCCAGGTGAAGTACCTGCAGCTGGGTTCAGAGTCAGCTGACAGGTGGAGCCCCATGCACAATAAAAACCCTTTAATCAAACACTATCACACGGTTCATTATGTCTTTCTGAAAAGTCAGATTTTCCAGTGACTCATCCTTTGTTTCCCCCCCCATATTCTGCTGGCAATTAACTCAAAGAGGAAATGAAACAACCTAATTAGGACTCAGAAGTTACTGTTGTTAGCAGTTTTTCTCTTGGTTCATTCAAATGCCCTGTACTCTGATTATGTTTTTTTTTATCTTATTTGCTGCGACCAGCTGATATGATATGAAGACCTTTCTGATACGTTTAGTTTTACTTTTGAATATTTACAACCCCACATCAGAGCCATGACATGCTCCTTTCTCCTGCTACAGCTACATGTCTAACCTCTCAGGCTGTTGGCTGCAGTTGGTAGTGCTGCTGAATGCTATGACTCAGGTTTCAAGACTGTTTCTGTTTGTACAAACTGCCGGCTGTGTAATAAATAACAGATTATAAAAAGGGAGGGACTGTACATGAGAGGAATGGCAGCTTGTGGAACATGAAAAAGCTGAGAGGGAAGGAAAAGAAGCCGATTGTTGCTCGACATTTCCTTCTTGATAAGCAGCAGCAGAAACAGTGAGTGCTGATTTGGAGACGGAAGCTTCTACAGTTGCAGGGGGGTGGGGGTCGTATATGTTTGGGGAAGTTGTCAGGCTAAGGCTGCTCTTTAAAGATTGAGATAAGCTGCTTCCTACAGCTGTTTATAAATCACTGCCGTTTGCCCTGTTGTTAAAACCAGAGCTGCAGATCACTTGTAAAGCAGCTCAATGACTCACACTAATTCATTCATTCAGGTGCTGCACCTCCTCATTTAGTGGGAATGCTGTTAACATCATTCCAACTATCTGTTATTCTACGCACGAAAAGTTTATTATTCCGCCGACTTATTTGCCACGCTTCTTCTCCCGCATTGAACATCGCAGAAACTCCGTTCAAACATTAAAACGTTCAGCTCGGTCGAGAATCGATGGCTATTACTTTTCTCATTCATAACTTTCATAATTCCAGAGATACATCGCATAATTCATCAAATGTTTAACATTGAAGTCAATGGAGAAATTCTTCAACTTCAACAAATCTTCATGCAAATTCAACTGCTAACTGTTCATTCATACTTTCACTCAGAAACCTCATTCCAACTTTAAAATGTTACACATCTTTCTGACATTAGTTGTGTAAAACAACTTTTAAATCTGATTCTTACTTTTACAGATATTAAACATTGTTCAGACCTTGTTAAAGAGGTTTTCTTCAGATTTTAACATTAACTAGAGTGCGTGATGTCACAGGGTAGAAGATCTTGAAATTTGCCTTCATATATTTGTTTAAAACTGCCATAATTCCCAAACCCTATATTCCTGAGACATAATTTATCATGACAAACGTAGGAAAACATCTCGTAGCTTGGAAAATGACAAATAATTAAGCAAAAAATAATTAAACAAAATGCTTCTTGAGGGCATGAATTGACAAAAACTTTCAACATGCCTCCATTAAAGCCCATTGTAATTTCAGGCAGATATTTCCTCACAGCAGCAGCCCCACACCTTTAGTTAAACTGCCAAAAAGGCCACATTATTAACCCGAAAGTACACAAAAATTACACTTCAGATACTCAACTTCCTTGACATGCTTCACGTTTTGAAATTTCACAGATATCTGTTACGGTTCTTCCACAAAACGTTCACATGTAAGAGGTTTATCTCTCATTCAGAACAATACAAACCTTTGATCTCTGCACACCTCGTTAGCTCAAATATAAACACCTGTGTCATGGAACATGATGATGTCATCACTCCAACTGACATGCTCAGAGCAGCAGACTTCAGATAGCAGTGTGCTAACAGTCGAACCGCGAAGACATCTACGGCAGGGGTTCCCAACCTTTATTGTGCCAAGGACCGGCAGATACATTAAAAAAAAATCACGGACCGGTTGTCAATTTTAACTGATTTTAATATTTACTCACCACCAGCAGGTAGCAACAGAGGCTAATTGTATGTGACAGCCTGAACAAATACTAGAACAATATGCATCCAAAACATATTAACAACGTTTAAAAAAGAACCGGTGTCGTTTTTTGGTTTTTCCGAAAAACGGAAAACCAAAAAACGACGTTATTCAATTTTTTTATGAAGGAGAGGTGTGTGTGTGTGTGTGTGTGTGTGTGTGTGTGTGTGTGTGTGTGTGTGTGTGTGTGTGTGTGTGTGTCTGACACATTTGTTTTCAGAAGATATTATGATAGTGACGTTCGTTCCGGTGCACGTCTGACAGCATTTAGCACTACATCGAGATTAAGATTAAACTAACTTATTTTGGGAACACCCGCATATAGGCTACCTATGGAGTTAGCCAGATGTGTGTAAATTACTGTTCATGGTCATTTGAAAACAAATGCAGACACAAACATAGAGCTGAGCTGAGCAGAGCGCACACACACACACACACACACACACACACACACACACACACACACACACACACACACACACACACACACACACACACACACACCACACACACACACACACACACACACACACACACACACACACACACACACACACACACACACACACACACACACACACACACACATCATGCGCCTTGGTGACTGGACATAAAACTAATAAAAGGGGGAGTAATCGGGCAGTTCGATGTGTGTAGAGGTGTGTGTGGTACGTAGCAGCCTGCAGTCACTCGCTGTTCTGATGAAGGTAAACACAGCGAAGGCGGTGCGTAAAAAGGCACATCTTTACCCGCTGGTGCTGCACTTCTCAGAGGCGGAGTATACGTCCCGCTGCCTCCTGATGCTGCAGCCATTTCATGAAGTAAAGGAGGTTTTCCTTCTATAAAACAGCTGTGGGCAGCAGATACCGTGAGAGTCCCGGACATGAATTCATAGATCCAGGCAGACTGGTTTACTCTCCTGTTTTGTCAATCCGGTGCTTAAAGGGGACCTATCATGCAAAATGCACCTTTGTACGTCTTTTATACATGAATATGTGTGAATATGGTGGTGTTCCAGGGAACTCACCAAGTGTCAGAAAACACAACCCTCTTTATTTTCCTCCTTCGCCAAATCTCTAAAAAAGGGGCTGCAACGGATCTGAAAAAAACGTATCCAGATTTCAATACTTTTCTACGTCACAGAGAGGTCCTCGGCTTATTGGTCAACTCTCCACCTATCAGGGAAATGAGCCACGGCCACGTGCATTGCCAAACCTCTCATTCGCATATAGGCTATCGGCAGGCTAAATCAACCCACATCTGTGTTTTTGCCTGCTCTTGCCAGGATGTCTAAGATAGTTAAACGTTGTGCTGTTGTTGGCTGCAAGACTCGGGACAGGGGACTGCATGCAATGCCATCAGTGGAAAAAGAAATGAATCTGTGGCTAGACTTCATTTACAAGGGACATGTGCCAGAAGACCACGGCAGATTTCTGTTTGTGTGTTCCAAACATTTTACGACGGACATGTTTATGAACTTGTCTCAAGTCCAACACGGATATGCCTCCAAAGTAATGCTAAACCCGGGATCAATACCAACCATCCGGGACCAGTGAGGACACAGTGAGGACACATCCAATTTTGAAGCTGTAAGTTTTTATTTAGCGGTGTTTTTCCTGATAAAGCTATCTCTAGCTTGTAGCATGTAGCTTCGCCGTATCAATGTCGCCTCAAACCCAAATAGTAATCGGTTAGGTGTTTATATATTTTTGTAGCATTTTATTTTGTACGCTCCGCAGTCTTTGCTTTGTCATTTGAATTATCAGGCATTTGCTAACATGTTCAGACATACTGCCGTAATGGCGATCTGTGTGAAGGCTGTAAAGCCACGCCCTAGGCGATAACACAAGTATTTATTCTCCTATTTATTAGTATTTTGTATCCTCTACAATCATATTGAGTAAGTTATAATAACAAACGTAATCTTCTGTAGGCAAGTGCCGTTTTTTCCAGCGTTATATGTAAACACTTTTGTGATTGTAGTCTGTAAGAACGATCAGATATCATCGATCTGTAAGCTAAGCTACGCTACGCTACGGAGAAATGCCGTGTTTTGCAGCGTTATATGTAAAAGCTTGTGTGTTTACTTGTTTGCGCACATGAATATAAATGGGGGTGTGTTAGGATACAACACTGTGTATGTATGCGAGGGGGGACACACACCACGAGTAAAACTGAGCTAAAGCCCCGTCGGTCTGTTGTTGTTGACAAGGCCTTACCTCTAGCAACAGGCTAATTAGTGGCTAGCACTCATTACAGTCAGTCTACTGAGCTCAGCCCCTCTCCAACACATCATCTGTATTGAGTCAGAAACACAGCATGCACGTTACGGTTCAAAACTAACTCAGATTGGAAAAGGCTAAGCAAAGAGCTTTGCTAAATAGAGAGTTTTGCTAAATAGAGAGTTGTAGCCCCATCTTTTGGGATTTCAGACTATATTTATCCAAATAGTATTTTCTCATCCTGAATACTAAGTTGAGATGATTTTGTTCTAACTATGTGTTCTTCTTTACAGGCCAGCACCTCACATACTTACTAATTAGTGACAATTTGTACATCCTTTGCTATTATTTACATTTTTTTGTATCATGGCGGAAATGAAAGACTGTACCTGGCAGCCCTGCACTACAATGAAAACGCTGAGCGTGCACAAGCCACTACATCCACTGGAAACCCTCTGTATAAACTGCAGTTCCCAAAGGCCAGGAAGGGAGAATGCAGAGCAAAACCAGTAAAGACTGACCCCACATTCCGTAAGTGTTTAAAATAATTATTATACAACTATTTACAAATATAAAATAAAAAAATTAGAAAGAAGTTTCAGTTTTTTACATGCATATACTAATCTAAACCACATTTTTTGTTGTGCTTTTTTTACCATTGCACAGCCCTACGTGGCCAACTTGATGGACCTCATCTTCGACCAAGTCTTTGTGGACCCTGCACCATTATGAGCGACCTGACAGGGAGGAGGTCATCGCCGGGTATGCTACACGGTTCAATTTGGCTGCTGTCTGAACCCAACATCGACATTTCACGGATCAGGAAACTCCCTGCGTATCCTGAGGACAACGCAGGCCGGAATCACCACTCTGATCCTGCGTCCAAGGAAGCCCCAGCACTAGCTCACAAAGCTTCTGTAAAAATATTTAGTGTCATTTATACAAAATACAAGTAGGCTACATTTAGTTTTTTTTTATGGGTTTTTTTAACCGTTGGTTTTGACAATAAAGTTCCAAGTTGATATCAAAATGTGTCGTGATTATTCATGTTTGGATGGGTAAAGAATATTCTGATTTCAAAAGCATAAGGTTGTGTGTGGACTTTTTTGTCTTACACATGGGTGTGTTATGCCATTGCTGTGTAGTATATAATATAATAGTACATGTACAATGACAGAATGAAAGATTGCATAAAGCCATATACACCAGTATTTATTTCCATGAACAATATTAGCATTCGTTTTACAATTTCAGTCAAAACAAACAAACCGCTCTATTTGCCTCAACTGTCGTCCACCATGTTCAGCTCTGTAAATATGCAACGCATTCTGCAGGGAGAACACATTTAGGCACACAGGCTCCAATCCAGGATGGTCCACCATACAGGTTACAGAGTCCTCAAGTTACTGCATCCGTCTTGACACATTGTGATAAACATATATTGAATGACATGTGAAAAATGTATTTAAACAGACAACTTAGTAAAGCTATCAAAAATGTTACCTGTGGTATCTCCATGCAGCACAAATTCTCCGTTCAGAAGGCATCGTGGCGCAATTTGCACAAAGAAGACAATAACTGAGCTTTTAAAAACACATGAAACTACACACATTGCTGACAACTTGTTGTTGGAGTTATACTTTTTATCATCCTAAGTTATTCAACTTTCCAACGGTTGTTGCACGATGTTGGAAGAAAAGGACTGTAAACTATAAATAAACGCAATGAGGCCATTGTATATATGCTGACAATATGAATGTCTCCCTTTATAAATATATATATATCGCTGTTTTTGCGTTACAAACTGTACACATTGCATTCTTGCTAATTAGCCAAACTATGAACGGAATAAGGAGCAAGCATCGTACAGGGTATATGCAGGAATCCTGAAGTCAAATTTAATACCTTTTAAGACCTTTTTTAAGACCCTTTCCATACATTTTAAGACCTCATCGCAACTTCGGTTACATTGGCGACACACTTGACCTCACATTTACTATATTGATTGTAAGATAGCACAACTAAACAGAGTGCAGACAGACTACTGAAGCCTCCTCTCCACATGAACTTCAACCTCTCTGTGAAGGTCAGGTTTAATGCAGCATGCTGCTTTGTTGCTTCTGTACTCCGTGCTCTTTCATTCCAGTAGAACCATCAGAAACCATTAGAAACCAGTATTTGACCAATAAACAAAACAATTGACAAAACTTTGAACGATGAAATATATGAAACTTCATGAGCTTCAGCGGGGTAATGCCATATAGGAGCTCCCTCACAAATACCCAGGGGTAAATTGAGCTGGGGCTGTCCGGGGCTAAGCCCGGCACAGAGGACGATGCTCTGATGTCATCACCCTCACACATTTGTCATATGTTTACAAAAAACAATATATATGTTAAGACTTTTCTCGTTCTTAATATAGACTATATTTAGGGTCGATATGTGTTGACCTTACTTTAAAATAGCAGATCTCTGTGACCGGATATAGTTTGGCTTAGACCCCGGCCCCACGAGGACGCATACAGTAAAACGCAAACGCAAAAAAGTCTTCCGTTCACACGCAATCGATTCATTAACGCGTCCGTTCACACTAGACCGCTGGAAACGCCAGAAACGCTGTAGTACATATGCCAGGCCTGTAAGCGCTGCTGCCGCCACAAAATACACCAAAAGCAGCGAAGAAGACGTGTCGACTTCAAAATATCGTCGACGACATATTTCCGCGTCGACGCGTCGCTACACACACGTGGGTGTGTAGACAAAGCAACAAGCAGTTCGCAATCGCACTTCAAACACAATGGAGACTGAAACGGCTACCAACTCCTCCTCACAGGATTGCGCACGAAGCCCTCAAACGAAAACATCTCGCCCTAGGTCTTCAAAAGCATGGGAATATTTTAAAGTTAGTCCAAAACGCAAAGATATTGTCATTTGCAGTCTTTGCCAAATGGAGTTGGCATATCACACAAGCACAACGGCTATGTTGGAACATTTAAAGCGGCAGCTAGCTGTGGTGGCTACCATTAGCAGCTAGCATTTGCTCTCCGATTTTTACATAAAAATGGAATTATGGATTATAAATTCAATCATTTTTTTATACATAGACGTTAAAAACCTATGGATTAACCGATTCAGCCGCGTTTTTTCTCATTTTAATGCCATTGAACACGTCTTTTGATCAAATTGACAGCTACGGTGGTGAGACGATCTCCCTAGAAGCTCTGTAAAGGTACGTGTTGTGATGACTGTATTTGCTTCCCCTGTCGCGAGTCCGGATCACTCAGTGATGATACTATATACCTACATAATCTGTGGAGTCTCAGCTTTAATCGGATATATTGTATGTGCAGCTACGATGAGTAATAAGGGTACTTTTATCTTGAGTTCTGTGCCAATGTCCGTTAGCATTTTTCGCTCATGGGTCATTTAGATGCTTCTTATGAGACTTGTGTTTTGTTTTGGTAAACATGGTTTCTATCGGCAGTTAGCTGAGATTATTACCGTTAATCTGGTATAACACATTAATAGTTTGTTAAATATTAAGATCCCCTGAGACACAGTATTGTGACAAAAAAAAAATTTACATTACGTTTTTTTTACATTACGTTTTTTATGAATTGAACAACAGACAAATAATCGTTAGATTAGTCGACTAATCGATCAAATAATCTCCCCATTAATCGTTTTCGAAATAATCGTTTCCCCCCAGCACTACGTAACAGAGTAAAATAAATAGGGACAACAGCTTGTCAGCTAACCATTCAGAAACGTCCTGCTGCAACCGAGATTTTTGCACCTCCACCAAAACCTCCGCTGCTTCAGGGTCAGTTTCTGGATCAAATTGATAATATGCTTGAACACATGCATTGCTCTGAGATGACATGTTTATTCCACACTCGTAATCACAGCAAGCATGGTAACGTGACTCTCGCCGGCTCATGCCTGCTCTTCTGCAGGGGGGCGTGGTCAGCTGCTGCTCAGAATTTTCAAAGACGGGCTTGGAATAGAGCGAAAATGAGCGAAACGAGGCATGTCTAAAAAATGATCTGTTTGGTATTTTGAAAAATAAAATGTATAAATATACCTTATATAGGTATGGTCATACACTATATCATTTAAATATAGCATGATAGGTCTCCTTTAAACAAAGGCAAGGCAAGGCACGTTTATTTATATAGCACTTTTCAACACAAGGCAATTCAAAGTGCTTTACAAAAAAGTGAAAGACATTAAGAAAATGGCATTTAAAATCAGTCATTAAAAAGAAAAGCTAATAAAATAAACAAATAGCTCTACACCCCTGGCCGACATGTCCTTAAAATGAAGTCCGAGTTTGAAATATATCTCAAATAATGTATGCACTGCCATTTCCCCACATAAACATAATAGTCTGCAATCAAACGGTTGTCTCCTGCTCCTCTTCCTACTTGGCGCACCGGTAACTTTCTCATGCGCACAAGAGGCTCAAGACCCTGAGCCGCCGAATCCCTCGGAACATCATAAAAGCCATTTTCAACGGTTATCTGGTGAAAGATTAACTAGGCTACTGGATGAAATAATATGACTGGTATCAACGCATCTAAGCGTATTATGGGGTGTCATCAAATGCCGTTGCCATGGCGACAGATCATTCGCCATCAAGTTAGTTCAAAAGTTTGCAGTTCAAATATTCTGCTGCTTTTCCAAGCCTTTTTACTTTATTTTCTTATCTCATCACACATTCAAGCCCCCAGTGTTCATGTATCATTTCAATCTAAATTCTTCACTTTCTTCTTACACATTACATTTCAGCATAGCAGTTTAGCGTCAGATTTTCACCATAAAGAATTCACCCTAGCAATTTCTTCAGGAATTGCATTCTAGTTTGGACTGTACCTGCGTTAACCCCCATAATGAGCCTGTTGACCTAAAACAGTCATCATATTTAAAAAGTAGTTTATTGTTCAGAGCTCAGGGCCTCTCAAACAGCATATAATAATTATAGATGGAAGGCTTTTTTCCCCCCGACTTTTTAATTATTTATTTAAGCAGGGGGATCAAATATAATTCACAAAATAATACATTAAAGAAATTGTACTAATAATAATTGAAAAGGATGATAAATTAAAAATGTGTTTCCTATGTGTGATGCAATACAAAATAATGATAATTACCCATTGAAGAAACATCCCATATTCCATTCACAGTTGTCCGAGTTCCTGCTGACACCTGAGCTTGTTGAACTGTGTCACAAACTGTGTGCTTTATACAGCTACAGGTCACCTGACATGAACACTGATCTTTTATAGACTGAATTAAGATTGCTGGAAAAACTTGCTAAATCTAATCTAATGGTTTCCAATTAACGTATAATTAAAACCGACTTAGTCAACTTTATTTGCTACCCTGTTTACTCCTGTACCACTGCGTGCTTAGGTTAGCATTATTGGTATTTATTACAAAGCTTAGTTGAATGCTCAAGTCTTATTGGTCAATAGGGAAATTCCAGAGGTCTGCTAATTTTTGCTAAAATACTGATGCTAAGGAGAACAGACCATTGCTAAGGAGGATCAAGGGACAACGGGATGTCATATCAATCAGCAGAAAGTAGTAGTACTTGTTAATTTAACGTCAGCTTTGGACAACGAACATTAGTTTTCTCCATCAGAAAAACAACATGGAATACTTTATGAATATCTACTTTTATATTTGTGAGAGCATGAGATTCAATAGCAATTCATGATTGCTAAACTGTCCCCAGTAAAGAAAAGTAAAAAGAGAATTAGAGAGTGCTGGACATCAGGGAAATCAACAGAAGAAGACAGAAGGGAAGTAACCGGTAACAGGGACACGGTATGGGCTCTGGCAATGTTTAAAAATGGGTTCATGGAAAAGCAAATGTGAACAGACTTGGACAGTTACAGAAAACCTTGATCAGTGTCGCCGTCATTTTAAACGACGTTGCTGTCACCGCAGTTCTAGCTCTTGGTACACAATGGAATAAACTATTTTTTTCTTAGTGGATGCAATACGATCATTTTTAAATCAAAATTGTGAGTCAAGCAGTTGATTTAGAAAGTATGTAGTCGTCAAAAAAGCAGGATCCAGTCCAGCCCTAAAAACAAACAAATCTGATCATTAAATCCAAATGAAGCGCTAACATCTGCGGAGTGACATATTCAAAGAGACACACTTCGTCCTGCACTTCTCAAACCCTCTCATATAGCAACATGCTGAGGTTGTTTTGTCACATTGTGTCACCTCGTCTCGACGTCTGCCGCACTGTGCAGTGCAGGGCTCGACATTAACGACTGCCCGATGGCCCGGGGCCATCTAGTATTTAGCTCGGGCAATGAAGCCTCACCTGCTGGTTGCCCGATCGGGCAATCTATTATGCCAGTATCATGCAGCTCGCGGATCCAGTAATGAGTGACCCGACAGTAAAATTGAACATATCTATAACTAGTTTAGGTAGTTTGAGAGGTAATTAAAATAGCTACGTGTGATATTCTAACCTGAAGTGTGTGTTTTGTCCGCTCACCGCTGCATGTGATCATGCAGAGCTGCGTGTCCACTCGTCAGTAGCAACTGATCTCTCTCTCTCGTCAGATTAGACTTCACTCGCGTTTATGTCCATATCGATCAGATCTAGCTAGTTCTAGCTAATGATATGACCGCTTATTAAAAGACACCTAAACAATAAGTGTCGCTATGCAACTGGGTGAGGCCACAAAGTATAGCGCAGCATTATGCATTTGTTTACATGCCCACCGGAACCCCGAGGCATTACCAACAGATCAACGCACAATCAACAGGACATCTCTTTCTCCACATTAAGTGTTAGACATTAGAATTAGGGATGCACGATAATTATCGGCCCGATAATTATCGGTCCGATATTAGGAATTATGACGTCATCCCGATAAACCCGATACCAGTATTAATAGCCCCGATAATATACAATATATTTTTTGGGTAAAAAAAAAGAAAAAAATACTGCGGTCTGGGTGGATTGGGATGAGGGGCGCTTGTTTTTCACTCGGCTCCTCCCGTTTTGCCAGTACTGTGGTATTAGTGGTTTAGGAAGAGGGGAGTTCTTCACAAATCCAGCGCTCCCTAATACTTCGAACCTGATCAGTCACCTGAAACATCGCCATCGCTACGATGGTGTGTTAAAAGCGTACGAAGACAATAATACAATACAAAGTGTGTGTGTGTGTGTGTGTGTGTGTGTGTGTGTGTGTGTGTGTGTGTGTGTGTGTGTGTGTGTGTGTGTGTGTGTGTGTGTGTGTGTGTGTGTGTGTGTGTGTGTTGGAGCTATGTGCAACTCAAGGCATATGCTCGAACCGGAGCTGCCTGGACGCTGCAATCATGTTGCGCACTATCCGTGCTGAGTGTGCTGACTTTTCGTACAATGTCCCACTGTCTGGCTTCCTGCATAAAGTCAAGTGCTCGGCGCAGTTGTCGGCGAAATGTCGCTCCTCTGTTTTCATTTAAACAGCTCCTTATATCTGTTAGCGCAGCTAGCTAGCACCAGATGCTAACAACAACAATGCACGTAAGGTCTCTCTCTCGCTCGCTCGGGCCACACATACACACACACACACCCTCCCGGTCCTCCAGATGGCCAGTCGGTGCCTGCCGGTGAGCGTGGAAGTGTGGTCTGCCACAAGCGGGCGGCAGGAGCGGGGCTGTCAGCATCAGTTTGTAGATGGTATTTTAAACTCGATGCGCTCTGAAACTACGGGGCGGCCAAGGAAAAAAAATACACATGCGTTAATCGCGTTAAAATAATTAGTGGCGTAAATCTTTTTTTATTATCGGTTATCAGTATCGGTCTTGAGAAGCAGGAAGTTATCGGTATCGGTTTCAAAAACCCAATATCGTGCATCCCTAATTAGACTTGACTATTCTTGTCTGTCACATACTCTTTTGTCTGTCACATAAGTGGCGCACTGAAGCGGTATTGCGCTAAAGGGAAATTATTTTGACCGGACATTTTGACCGAAGAGATTTAGAACTCTGACGTCGCCATTTTGTGTGCTTCGCGGATGCGCTCTGCTCCTCTCGACTCCTGCTCGGGTCTGCTCGGTCGGCTTCCGGATGAGGAGGCATTCGTTCGACCAACTTACAGTAGATAACATTACAAACATTTTTAACAGGGGCCATAATAGTGTAAATAATGTTTGTTTTGGCAGTTATAACTGAATGTAATGTGTTCTACTTTTTTACATCTGGGAAGGCATTTGCCTTCATCAGATGGAAAGTGTCTTGACCAACAACTTAAGTATTTCTTATAGCTACAGAGGGCATGCAAGCGAGCAAACACAAACAAGAACTGTGAAATGAAGAATACAATTTAACAATATAATATTGTGGTGGTTCATCTTATAATTCAGTCTAGAGAATGCACCAGACAGCATCTAAGACCTGCAAAAATCTAAATTTTCGTGCGCATTTTTCAGGGCAATCTCTATTGGGCTCAGGGCCATCTGCCATCTGTACATTTTGGCTTAGAGGCAATTAACATTCATTATTTATTTTTAATCCTTAATGTCATGCACTGCAGTCATATTTTTTGTTCCTTCTTCTACATTCACCTTATGAGGAAAAATGTTCTGTGTCCCGCTTGGTGTGCCCTGCTTATCAACGACAGACAGTGGCTGTTATCTAACTTGCAGCAGATACGCTCTCCATGTCACTCACACACTTCTGTAAATCTACTTTGTTCGAGGAGAAACTGTTCTCAATACAAGTCATGAAAAATCATTTTCATAGTCTCTCACATCTCAATTAAGAGTCCACATTCCGAGAGGAATGCTCCAAATGCCAACAGAGACAATGATAAATAAAGGTTTGAAATGAACTAAACTACTAGACAAATAAATACTGTTTACTTGTTGATGATGAGCGTCTGTCTGACCCGTCTGGTCACCAGCTTTCTTGGTATGTTATGTCTCACTTAACATTGCTAGAAAGGGCAATTGTGCTGCATTCAACCAATGTGGAAATATTTGAAAGAAAATTAGTTCCCTACATACAAATTCATGTGAACGCCGCCTCAAGGTGGAAATCAGGAGCAGATATAAACATGTAGAAATAAAACATATTTCCACTTTGTCGCGTCCATATAGACTCAACATTAGACTTAAATATGTTCAGTTCATAATCATATTGGTATTCTCTGCCTCTACTGTAACATATTTCCATGCTTTAATTTTCAAAAAGCTCTTTTCTTTTCTCATACTGCCTGTGCTGCAGCACCTCTTCTCACCCTCTGTCTGAAACCAGAGCCCAGCTCTGATGTGCCACACAGATGTCCGAATTGCACCATCAGTGGAGCAAGCGGACACACCATAGGCCTTGACAGAGAAATGTGGTTGTTTTTTTCCATTCAGAATTGAGTAAAACAAAAAATAATGAATGTTAATTGCAGCTATAAGCAGGACAGATTTGTAGAACTGAGAAAGTTGGTCTACTGTCTGACAGAGTGTTGGCACTAACTGTACTGTTTGATAAAGTGTAGTCTTCACAGCCAAACGTTAAAACTCACAGATGTCATGCTGTCTTATTAACTACAGTGATGGATGAGGCCGTCAGTATCACTAAGAGCTTTCTGGTTTTCACTGTGGACACATCAAATCAATAAATCAATCAATAAAAACACAGATTCCTTCCTGAACTCCTTATGGAGGTACTTTTTACTTTTCTTGGTTTACTTACAGGTCTGGGATGCTTTGGCGGAGCTAGCCAACGACTGATTTCATATCTGATTGAAGTCCATTCTTGTGAAACAATGCATGAAATCTTCCTGAAAGGCTCCCGCATCACAGGGATCTCTCTTCGAACTGTATTTAAGGATATTCAGGGGCCTGTTTTGTTGTTAGCCAGCAACCAGCCAACAGCAGGTTGTTCTCCGTTGGGCTGGAGGACTAATCAATGATGGTACATCGCAGGAAACACAGAGCCCCAGGAAAGGCTGTTAAAAAATATATAGAAGCGACATTTAGCCTGTCAATCAAAGGAATAAATGAAAGAGCCAGTAAGAAAAGAGAAAAAATCAATGTGACCATCAGCAGAGGAGGTCAGGTCTACATCATAGAGCAGGAGTCATTATGATGACCATTATTCACCCGTAAGATGACGGGCTGTCTCAGGAGAGTCCCCCTGTCCAACAGATTGATTTCTGCTGAAGACTCATGCTGCAGACTCTTTGAGTTAAATGTCCTTACAGCAGGAGCCAAACTGGGAGATTCAGGCAGAAAAACACACCTCTTTCACTATCAAGGGGAACTTGATCTTTGGAACCCCTGGTCTTTATCAGCTCTCCTCTAATGCAGGAACATAGTGTAATATCTATCAGCTTGTGTTAACATTCTGGCAAATTGGCACAATACAAATATGCCGAATAAGGTATGAGATACAATGTAATATGTATCTCATAGGGGTGTAACGGTTCACAAACATTTCGGTTCGGTACGTACCTCGGTTTTTAGGTCACGGTTCGGTTCGGTACTTTTTTTTAATTAAACTGTGAATAATGTATTCACTCAAATAAATACAAAATATAATAAAATAAACATTAAGGTGCAGCATTTCGATGAACTGAAATAATCTGTATTTGAACTTTACTGTACTAGTACTCACAAAACATAAACTATTAGTTTTGGGTTTTTAATTATTATTAAACTATGAATACTCACTCAAATAAATACAAAATATAATAAAATAAACATTAAGGTACAGCTTTTCGATGAACTGAAATAATCTGTATTTGAACTGTACTGTACTAGTACTCACCTAAGCAGCCAGTTTGACATTATGACTTGTCATTGTATTTTCATGTTTTTTTAAAGAAAGATGAACTTGTCCACATTGCTTGCCGAAAGGGCAGATCTGCTGGCACTAACAATGTCTCCTGCTGTGGAGAACACCCTCTCGCTAGGGACAGAGGTAGCAGATACAGCCAGGTAGCGTTTTGCTAACATGGCAACATAAGGATATTTGGCATTTGTAATAGCTTTGGCTCGGTCTGAACTGTTTGCGAGTGGTGGAGGCTTACATGCTAGTGGGAGTTGGGTTTGCACTTCAGTCTTTTGGTACCGGTGATATTCACGTTCGGGTGATGCCTTTTCAAATGAGTGTACACACGTGTACCGAACAGAAGGGCCCGTACCGAATAATTTCGTTTTTTTATGCAAATATATCTGTTTTATATTTGAATATCGTGTTGTTTTTGGACTGAACTAGGGATGCATACCGGTATCCGATATTACCGAAATACCGCTTACTGGTGGCTACGGTATACCGTACCGAAATCAGATCCGGTTTCGATACTTTTTAATTAATTTGAAAAGTGAGTCCGTGACCCGTGATGGCGGGTGTTATAAATTAGATTGCATAATCGTTTTTCTTCATAGTTTGTTCAATACTAGAAAGGTAAAAGTCCCACAAATTAACTGTGATGGGATTTGTTTTCTCTCACCAGTGAAGGCAAATGTTGATCTTAAAGATGAGATTTGTTTGTTTGTGCAATGCCGAGATCTCATGACCATTATTCTATTATGCATTTGTTCTCTAGTCGAATCTCAGGTTTAACATTAATTATAACGGTGCTATAACGGTCTGTTTGCATTGACAAGATGTGCTATTCACGCGGCACACCTGATGGCGGGTGTTATAAAAGATATTCCATAATTGGTTTTCTTCATATTTTTTAAGTATTTTTCATTATTTGTTAAGTACAAAAAAGGTCCAAGAAGTCCCACAATTGAATTTAATATTCATTTGACATGTTAACTATATCGTAAAGCGCTTCATGGGAGTAATTGTGGGATGATACATTTTCAAAGTATCACGATATGTATCGGTTGAGTATCGGTATCGTTCAGTGGTATCGGTATCGTAAAAAAGTCAACGATATGCATCCATAGACTGAACAAAACAAAACAATTCAAAATGTTCCTATGAGGATTGAGGAAATTGAATTAATATTTTTCACAATTTTTGGCCTTTGAATTTGTTAAAAGGATCAAATTATTCTAAATCCACAAACTAATTGATTATGAAAGTATCATTAGTTACAGTCCTACACCAAGCTTTTCTTTTTTATTACATACAAACAACAAAAAATAAAGACATCTTAAAAAAAAACAACACATGAAGGTAAAGACTAAAGGTTGTTGTTTTACGACAGTGAAACCAAGACAACCTAATCTGACTGTTGCACTTCCTGGAGTCCAAACACACTCTGTTGTGCACATCCTACTGTGCAGTGAAACACCCCACAACACCCAAGAGCCTGTTCCAGCCCTGAGCGGTGAGACAGCACATTACTCAGCCTCAGATGACTGCTGTTGTTGGAGCATCTTGTGACCGAGAGGCAGAGAGGGGGAAAAGCCTCACAGTCTGCTGTTTGTTGGACAATGTAACACCAAACATTCCAGTTTTTTTTTTTAATGAGAAATAACCGTTCGGGCTGTCATAGAGCGGAGCAGAAAACACAAGCTGCCATTCATGTGGATGGATGGGAGGAGGCGTATCTAACTGGCCAATCAGAGATCAGCTGAGTGTGACAGGGTCTTATTCAGGGAGGAATGTGATGAAGGAGGTGATAATGGACACATTTTTCTCAGTGGTCAGTAAGAGGATCTACAGCACTGTCAACATGATGACATGTCAGAGTCCTGCAGGTACCTGACAGAATGATTCAAAGAGCAGACTTTTTTTTTTTGAGCAATACAAATAACAAGTCCAATGCAACATAAAATATAATACAAATAAAACCTTGCAATGTAATAGTGCAAAAAGAATTACAGTGCAAGTAAAACGTAGGAATAGGTCAATAACTATGAATGATGATGTGTCCCCTTAATGGGGCAATAACCCCTCATTCGTGGACAATTTGACCTTTTGCCCTCAACTATTTCTGACACTAACCTCACCTGCCACAACTTTTTACAGTGCTTCAGCTCCAGATTTTATGCCAGAAACACTTTTATCCAGAGCCACTAACATGTATTTTCCTACCAATACACATCAGGAACAATTGATGGCTCAGTGTCTTGTTCAAGGGCAAACTTTTGTTTAGACGTAGCATAATGTTTACCTTTAAAGCTGAAAGCCGAACTCATCAGATTTTCATATTTAAAAAGTCACATGACAAAATGCTCTATGCGCAACCACACACACACTCTCACGTGCCCTTTTTTTCCTAGTGAACTTTGAAATGAAAAGCCACTTCAGTTTCTTTAAGCACATGATCTCACAGCGCCGCGGCTAAAGGATCTGAACTGTGAAAAACACGACCCCAGCTCACAGATCAAACCACCAGATCTTAAGTTAAAACGACTTTCAGAGTATAAAATAAACTTTATACAAAAGTAGTTTTCCCCCCCCAAACAGCAGAGGAGCGAGCAGGTCCCTGCTCCTTTCTGATGTTTTTTATGTATTAACAGATTGTCCCAGTTTTGGAGCGTCCGGGCTGTGACAGCAGATTGTGTGTGTTTCTGTGATGAGCGGCTGCGTGCCGATTGTGTGCAGTCACCATGGAACAACAGAGAGCCATGTCCAGCTCTACAACACAAACACTGCATACCAACAAGCCCAGTACACACACACCAGAAATCAGGACCAACAGGATTCAGACCTGGTGGATGGACACTATGTGTGGGTGAGTGTGTGTGTTGCAGAGTTCCCTGTTGGCAGGGCTCCGGGTTGAAAGCCCGACATCACACTGACAGGACAACAGGAAACAAACCAGCAGGGACTCTGTGCAGCGTCTGCAGTCTGAGTGTCAGCAGGGATTCCCCAACTATTGAGCCGCACACATCCTGACTCATCTGTCTCTTGACCTGCCGAGGTGATGTTTAAAAAAAAACACGGAAACCATGGCAGCACTGCTTAAACAATCAAATACACTTGTTTTCTGATTTGAAAATAATCTACTCCTGACATGGGAGGATCCACTTTTCGTTGATATGCGTCAATGGCAATGCGTCAATGGCAATGCGTCAATGGCAATGCGTCAATGGCAATGCGTCAATGGCAATGCTGATACTTAACGCTATGACGGCCTTCATTTCAAAGTCAATTTACTTATAGTGTGCATTATTATTCAGCGTGAATGGATATTCCTTGACATTCCCTCCACACAATACGAACAGGGATACGTTTTAAGATGCTAAATGGTCGTCTATTTTAACTTTAATTTCAGGAACAACACTTAGTAGACACAGTGTCCTTCGAAATAAAATCAGTTACAAGCAGGAGCAGTTAGAAATAGCTAGACGTGCATTGGGTTAACTGTAACTGTAAATAGGTAGTGCCATCAGTACACTGAATTTTGCACAGGATGCAGGTGAAATCTGTAGGTATGTATAGATGTAATCAAATTAGCAACTCTTGTATCAGTTAATCTGTACTGACACTGCATGTTGCTGCTCTGATTAATGACTGGCAGTCGGTTTACAATGTCATGCATTTGAATGAGTTTCATTTGATGCAATTTAACATAGATCTTAAGGCCCGGACACACCAAGCTGACACCAAATAACTGACACAGACGGACCCCGACTGTTGCGTCGCCTCGCGTCTCTGCGTTTTGGCCAGATGTCTCACTGGAACACACCGCTAAGACTTCAGCCGACGGCCAAGTTGCACGTACGAACTGCGCATGCGTGAGTGGCAATAACTCTCCTTACCACAGGCAGCGGTAGTGTGTATTCGTCATTCAAAAGAGGCAACAACAGGAAGACAGACTGCGTGATAACCAGTGTTGGGACTAACGCGTTACAAACTAACGCGTTACAAACTAACGCGTTACTGTAACGCAAAAGTTGCGGTAACTAATAACGTTACTAGTTACCTATTCCCATTCAGTAACGCCGTTATAGTTACTGTGATTTAAATGGGTGCGTTACATTATGTGATGGAACTGAACCGAATCTCCCTGCGGATGTAGCTTACAGGCGAATACAGCGATGTCCTCTCACAGCACCATGTAAAAGTGAAAGTGACCAGAGAGGAGTGATGATTGGTTAACGCGGGGTAACATTTCAGGGTAAGCCAATCAGAGACAGAGTTGGGCAGGTCTTGCCTTATGGGGAAAAAAATACACACACACACACACACACACACACACACACACACACACACACACACACACACACACACACACACACACACACACACACACACACACACACACACACACACACACACACACACACACACACACACACACACACACACACACACACACACACACACACACACACACACACACACACACACACACACACACACACACACACACACACACACACACACACACACACACACACACACACACACACACACACACACACACACACACACACACACACACACACACACACACACACACACCTTTAACCAATGAACTTGCACTTTAATTGTTTAAAAAAGGGTATTGAACAGGATGACCTCTGCAGCTCATCCAGAATGCAGCAGCTCGTCTGGTCTTCAACCTTTCTAAATTTCATTTCATTTCAAACCTTTATTTATCCAGATTGGTCCCATTGAGATCATAGATCTCTTTTTCAAGGGACACCTGCAGCATATAGGTTCCACATGAAACATAAAACAATAAAGGACATTATACATTATATTTACAGGATACATAGTTATAGACATTTACAAGTGCCCATTTAAATGTTCCCACACTACAGCAGATAGCTTACACACCTTCCGGCGCAGACTGAAAACTCATCTCTTTCGACTCCACTTCGAGCGATAGAACTATTAACAAAGCATTGCTAACAAAGCACTTATATACTAATAAAGGACTGGCTTATCTAAAACCTGTTGAGTAGCACTTGAAATGTTTTTGCTCTATGAAACCTGATGTACTTATATGATTCTGTTTTCTTCAAGTTTGTATCTTGTTGGTCGAACGCACTTATTGTAAGTCGCTTTGGATAAAAGCGTCACCTAAATGCAATGTAATGTAATGGTATTGAAAAGGTGAAAAAGATACCAGCATTAGACTAAAAAGTGACAAAGATACACATATTCACACACAAACAGCACCTGTTGGCTGTGTTTAGAAGAGGGAAGTGAAATCCTGATGGTTGCCAACACAACATGAGGAAACCATCAAGCCTGCACTTCCTGTTGGCCCTCCATCTGCTCACTTCCTCCTCTCACCGAAACCTTTGTCTGAATATCTCTGAGAGGCTACAAATCACCAACACACACTCTTGATATATAATCGTAGATCATTGAACACCAGACTGAAAGTAAATGTACCATGGTGGTTCTGCTGTTGTCCCTTTATTGTCTCCGATTGTAGATTGTAAATAATGTTAGACAATAAATTAGCTGGATTGAGAAAACCTTTTTGTCAGATTCTGAACTAGCTTTCCAGAATATTAACTATATAACAAAATATTGATATACAATTCAGATTAATGTGATATGGACTTAATCCTAATGAAAGCTTCATTTGTGATAACATTTTTATTTTAATATCCAATCCCTTTTGTTAAAAATCCTTATATACTACATTAGGACAAAGACATAACCCAATGCACCAATGGTTTGGTTTGGTTTGGTAAACATTGTAAAATACTTTGGACGCTGATTTCATGAACAATCTGTCAATCTAACTCTTTCCAGGGGCAGTCGGAACAAGATCGGGAACATTTAAATGTTGTACTGGAAAAAAAACACAAGTTCTGTTATTTGCTCTTCTTTAAATTAAGATATACACCTAGTAAATATAACTGATGCTATTATAGCATCTACACCAGGGGTGCCCAACCTGTCGATCGCGGGGAGATTCCCAGTCGATCGTGAGATGTGTCTAAAAATAGAACAACAATATTCTGTTTTATCGTTAATGTCCTATAACATAATCTTCCTGTGCCAGAATAATGCACTTGAACGCATCAAAGCTTTGTGATTGGCCGGCGTGACCCCATGTGTCGGGGCGTGGCTGATGGGCAGTGGGCAGTATTTTGCTGACGTTGTCCGTGTCAACAGGAGTGACAGTCCGCACACACACAAGACCGCAATTATGGCAGAAGCAAAAGAGCCCAAAATATATCATTTTCACTCCGAGTGGGAGGATGATTATTTGTATCTATTCCAATTCAAAGTCCATCTGTCTCATCTGCAATGCGAGCGTGGCTTTATCGAAGAAGGGTAAGTTAGGAGCGGCATTTCAAAACAGTGCACAAACGCTACAAGATGGAATTCCCTCCTAATTCTGCCCACCCCTGCGAAACGTAACCATGGTTGACCATTGTCACCATGGTATTCCATTGCACAGAATACCATGATGGTCACAGTACCATGGGGAAGAAACCATGGTCTACCATGGTCAGCCTACCATGGTCACAATGTCAACTCCGGAAACCATGGTCCACCATGGTCAGCCTGCCATGGTCACAGTACCATGGGGAAGAAACCATGGTCAACCATTTGAATATTTGAACCATGGTCTCAAGAAACCATGGTCTACAGTAGGGCTGCACGATTCTTGCTCAAATGTGAATCACGATTTTCCTCCATAAGAATTGAGATCACGATTCTCACACGATTCTCATCGTTTCAATGAAAATATTTATTGCACTCTTACTCTTAGACGTCACGTGAGTACAATGAATTTAAACAGACAACATTTGTCTCTCTTGTAACAAAAAGATAACTTTGTCTTTAGTCTGTAGTTGCTGAATACTGAACAAACATTACTACATTCAAAATGTGGAACCTGGAGCCAACTATTGTGGCTTTAACCAGACACCATCAACATCAAAGTGCTGGACTTAAATCCAAGTCTCAGTTTCTTGTAGCAAAACTAAAATGAATTTGACAGCCAACTACTGTGGCTTTAAACAAAGTGCTTGACTTAAACTCAAGTCTCTCTGGTAACAAAACATAAAGTAACTAAAATAAAGATATTGCTGCTGCCTGAGTGCTGAATATAAAAAATTGAATTTTTGCAGCTTTATAATAACAAAATGTAAACGTTGCAGTAGCACCTGTCCACAGTGACAGGACACCCAACTACTGTACAACAACACCAACCTGTTTTTTACAGGGAGGAATGCACTTCAGTTACTCAACATACCTCACCACAGTCACAGTGCTGAATATAAAAACAAAACAGTCACAGCTTTAGAATAATAATATAAAAAAAGGCTAGCCGGCTAGCACCCAGTTCAACTACTGCACTTAAAGGTTCTTGTACTGAAAAAACATAAACTTAAACAAAGTGCTAGACTCCACTGAGTAGTAATGTCACTGAATCAAAAGATTTAACTTAAATACTGCAGTCAGTACTGAATATAAAAACGGATGGAACATAAAGTTACAGCTTCAGAATAAATATAAATAAAGCCTAGCTGCCTAGCTGCTAGCACAGTCCATCTACTTTTTTCGGCACAAGCACAACTTCCCTCTCACTCTCGCCAGAGTCGCCACCGGGATTTTCATCGGTGTTGTTGTCATTGTCCTCGACCTCCTCGTCACTCATTTCTGTTTTTCCTGTAGCCTACTACTAGTCGCTCTCGTCACTCTTTGCTAATCAGTGCTAATGCTAACGCTTCTGTAAACATACTGCCGGCTCCTGCCCTAACGTGCTGCAGTCAGTGAGTGTTGCCGGGTATACTTATTATAAGCCACATTGGGCTTATCTTTCTGTAAAGTTGCTTGGTAGTAAGTAATAATGGTTGTTGCGGTTGTGAGCTTGTAGACCCGATATATATAGGTTTAAAGTTCTCATGTTCTTTTGCGCTTGTTTTCATAGACCTGGTTGCTTATTCCTTCCGCAAAAACTGGCAACCCTCGTGGCTGCAGCGTACTGCATGAGAGGAGGAGAGACAGACAGAACACGACCATTTGCATGCGATCATGGTACTTTAATGTTAAATGTATAGAGTATATTTGCTTTACATCGTTTAAGTATGATTGACATTGCAAGTTGGTATTATTCAGAAGCAAAATAATTTAAAAATGTAAAAAAATCCCAAAAAAAAAAAATCAACTTGACGTCATAGGATCGCCGTAATTTAGAAATGAGATCGCATAGGTCTGAATCGAGATCACGATCTTTTTTCGATTAATCGTGCAGCCCTAGTCTACAGAAACCATGGTCGACAATCATTTTAATGAGGCTCATGCAGGCACCGTCACCTGATGAATGTATATAAAATAGTCTTTACATTTTCACCAACTGTTTAATGAGCATTTAATGAGTGTGTGTGCAACTATAGAGTGACAGTATACTGTAGATGAAATTAAGTGCAATTAACATGATCTATACAAATGTTTTAAAATTAAATGCTTGAAACTATTGAAAAGCTTGTATTAATTTATATTATTTCCAGTCTGGTGGACCATGGTTTATGTCCATGGTTATACCATGGTTAAATGAACCATGTTCTACCATGGTAGACCATGGTGTACCATGGTGTACCATGGTGTACCATGATCTACAATGGTTCATTACGCTCCCAAAAGGGGAGGGGCCTGAAAGGACAGCTAAATGCACAGCAGTCCATTTTCACCAGGCACAACAACAAGAGCAAGGCTGCTACCATAGCATCTTATCGTATCAGTCACGTTCTTGTGAAACACATGAAGTCTTTCAAAGACGGCGAAGTTGTGAAAGAAGCATTCCTGGAGGCTGCCGACCATCGCTGCCGACGCGCTTTTGGGGACAGTAAACAACAACAATAACAGTAGCATTTCAACAGGTTTTTGATATAATAAAAACTCAAGTTAGATACCGTTATTAATCAGCTGTGAGTTTTAGTTTGTTTGAACTTAGTCATTATAATTATTGTACAAAATGGTATAAGAATGCAAACTTAAATTGATTATAGTCTATTATCAATTCAGGTTAAGAAACTTGCTTGCATCCTATTTGTGAACGATGTCACTTGAGCGGCCCGACCAAGTAAGGAGACAGAGGCAGAACGTCTTGATACAACCCGGTGTAGGTATTTATTCATCATTTGGTGCCTGGTCGCCCACATCAATATTCCCCAATGACTGTCTCCCACACTATTCCTCCCCAAATGAGCCCAACATGCCACCCTTTATAGCCTCACCCATCGGACCGTACCATCCAAAAGGGGTGGCATGTGCAGAGATGGTCAGCTCAGATAAGGACCGTAGTTATTCACAAAACACCTTTAGTGGAGAATGACAAACATCCTTTACTTACATTATATTTAATTACGGTATGAAAAGAAAACCCGTTATAAACTAACACGCCAAATGTACCTGATAACAAATCACCCCCGCCTCCAACCTGCTCCTTTAACCCCATCCGGAACGATAAAAAGGACCCGCTGTTTCCCCGGGGACCCTTTACGATGACGGACCTTGGGACCGGAGACGGGAGAGCAGGCGGAGGTGAGTGTTATGATGTTGACTGTTATAGGAGTAACCTGTACCATTAATGCACCTTATATATCGTGACCTTTACACACTAAACATATCCCTTGCACATAATCTCAACCGCTGTCAATCTACACAAACCAACACTTTTGGCGCTCTTGCTATAACTCCCCTTTCTTTCCAGGTGGAGCCGAGAGCCCGACCAGCGTCTGCCAGACGACGTCACAATTTAATACAGTTGAATCATTTAATACCCACTACATCAATAAACAGTATATAATGTGCAAATAGGCAATGTTTGACTGTACTGTGCAAATCCTCATGTGCAAGATTACCCAGCCCGAAGCCGTGGCGAAGTTACCTTCGTCACACTATTAAAGGCATTTCTTTTTATACTCTACTAAAATGCAACAAAAAAGGGTTTGATTCTATTAATTTTGTCTTATTTATTGCACTTTGGCAGCAGATTCCTGTGTAGCTTCAGATCTGAGTTGTCTTATTAGTAAGCCTAATTTATACTTTTGAAGCAACACTATTTGTATATAATGGCAAAGAAAGGGTTCAGCGTCTTTTCTTTTTTTCCTGTGTCATATGTGGCAGCACTGTTCAATGTTTCTTGAAAACATTACCCACTGTAGTGTGACGTGTGAATAAACTCCAACTCTGTATCAACAACACTGTTGTGTAACTTCAGTTACATACTTGTATGTGTGTAGATTAGAAAGAGGTAAGATAAAGGATCTGCAGTATTTTATGAGGTATTAATCGTACAAAGGTCAGTTTTATACAAGTAGAAGTGTGTATTTACCTGGTAGTAGGCTGTCAGTAATGGCTACGCCTCTCTATTTGGACTGGTAGATCTCGGCAGACTGGCAACTTTAAAAGTAGCTCTCGGTTCAAAAAAGGTTGGGCACCCCTGATTTACACTAACCTCTTTATGAGCCGCATGCCATTGTTTTTTTTATTCTTTCAACACACCTAAACCACACCTGTAGCTACAAACAAGTTAATTGAAGTCTGACAAGTTACATTTTTGTGTGATACGTAATTCTGCCTTGTCATTTTGCAAGAATCCAGCTGCCATGCAAGGTTACTACAGACAGTATTCTTCAGCTGCTAGTTAGCTTGAGCTACATACAGTTTGTGATGAGAGTGAGACGTCACGCCATCATCTCATTCAAAGATAAAGTAACTTCCAAAGATAAACCTCATTTAAATACAACATTAATGGCTACCGCACAAACACACAGTTATGACAAATTAAGATACATTTCTAAAAATGTTGGTTCAGACAGTGATGATATAATGAAGCGTGTTTCAGTTCTGCAAGCCTATCAGTAAAAGCCTCTCTGCTCTGATACTCTCTCTCTCTCCTGCAGCAACGCTCTCTTTATTCTCTCATCTTTATCAGTTGTTAACATGCTGCAGAGGGATGCCAAGTAAGCTGCCAGCTTTGAACACACACACACACACACACACACACACACACACACACACACACACACACACACACACACACACACACACACACACACACACACACACACACACACACACCACACACACACACACACACACACACACACACACACACACACACACACACACACACACACACACACACACACACACACACACACACACACACACACACACACACACACACACACACACACACACACACACACACACACACACACACACACACACACACACACACACACACACACACACACACACACACACACACACACACCTGGCCTGCGAATAATGAGAACTCTCCATCGCATTCAGTCCTTAGCAATATGCTGCGCCTCTCCCCATGTAGGGATGGGTACAGAGCCCTGGTATCAAACGGGCCCCGGGCCGGAATTATTAAAGAACTTTGTAACGTTAAGCTCCGACGTTATGGTACTGGAGACATTTAAAAAAATATACGTCTTATGTATTATTGCTACATAAACATTATATCGCAGTTTTAGTTTCGCCAACTCCGTTTCTAATATGCAATAAGACTACAAAATGCGTTTATGATGTTTTTTTGATCTTTCCAATCCAGACGTGAGATCTCTCTCTCCCGTCTGTGTGTGAGGGGGCGGGGCAGTTTGTAAAGGTCTCCTGACTGTGTTACAGACTGTCATCCTGGATAGTGTTACTCTGTCTTCAGGACAGAGTGTTGGATTTTTTTGTTAGTTGAATGGGACTTGATTGGATTCAATATTAGAGTAACATTCTCGTTTAAAATATATTTGGCCTTTGTTTCTGTGTTTGACTGATTTCCTCAAATAAAAAGGTTGATGAATAATCATCTAGATTTGTATGATGTTTTATTTATGTTAAAGGTCACTTTGAATGATTTTAACTAATGATAATGCAGAAAAACTAATATTTTAAATTCGGGACGGTCCACATTAATTTCGGGACGGCTTAGATTGTATTTCGGCACGGTTCCGGGAGGATGGTGAAAAAAGTTAGTCGAGAGCCCTGGTTTACATGCATAAAAACCTTCATAACACACAAGGGGACGGGTAATAACCGGAAAAGCATGACATGGGCCCTTTAAGAAGTGTTCAGACAGAGAGCAGTTGGTGTCCCTGCATGCTTTGCTTCTGATGTAAACATGCAATCTCTTTCGTGACTATTTAACACTGCCGTCTGGCTTGGCCAAAGTTTAACTTGTTTCATGTGAACATTGCAGAACAATGCAGACGTTTAGATGTTCAGATACTTAGGTTTCAGTGAATCATCCTTTAAATGGCAGTACATTCCTCTGTGAAGGTGATGACTAAATACATGATGATTTGCTTAAAAAGTGTCATTTTGCCCCAGAAAGATTCTTCTAGGCTTTAATTCGTTGAGAAATCAATTGCATAGAAATATGGCGAGTTGGAAGCACATCTTTGATCAATAACAGGCTTGAAGTCTCTTTCAAAATGTTACATACAAAATACCCTGCAAAAATGAAACTTGAAAATGTTATTGAACAGTCTCGTACTTCCTGTAATTTACAAGAAGAAACTATGTCATTAATTGTATGACTGTATAAATAAAATAATGAAATTCATTTTATTTATAGGATAATAAGAGATGGACTAACTCCAACTAAATGTTGCACCATTTTACCTATAATTATAGAAATATGGTCAAACTATGTATTTGAAAAATATTTGATTTTGAATATTATAATTTGTATTTTTTACATTTTTGTTTAGTTTTAATTTTGGTACCCTGATGTCAATTTTTTGGAATAAATAAGGTTGAAAAGATAATTAAGTAGAATGAAGGAGTTGATTTAAAGGTGGGGTAGGTAAGTTTGAGAAACCGGCTTGAGTTACACTTTTTGTTATATTCCATGGAATGCTCTTAATATGACTGTGTTACAGACTGTCATCCTGGATAGTGGTTACTCTGGGTTCTGTCTTCTGTCTTCAGGACAGAGTGTTGGATTTTTTTGTTAGTTGAATGGGATTTGATTGGATTCAATATTAGAGTAACTTTCTCGTTTAAAATATATTTGGCCTTTGTTTCTGTGTTTGACTGATTTCCTCAAATAAAAAGGTTGATGAATAATCATCTAGATTTGTATGATGTTTTATTTATGTTAAAGATCACTTTGAATGATTTTAACTAATGATAATGTAGAAAAACTAATATTTTAAATTCGGGACGGTCCACATTAATTTCGGGACAGATTGTATTTCGGGACGGTTCCGGGAGGATGGTGAAAAAAGTTAGTCGAGAGCCCTGGTTTACATGCATAAAAACCTTCATAACACACAAGGGGACGGGTAATAACCGGAAAAGCATGACATGGGCCCTTTAAGAAGTGTTCAGACAGAAAGCAGTTGGTGTCCCTGCATGCTTTGCTTCTGATGTAAACATGCAGTCTCTTTCGTGACTATTTAACACTGCCGTCTGGCTTGGCCAAAGTTTAACTTGTTTCATGTGAACATTGCAGAACAATGCAGACGTTTAGATGTTCAGATACTTAGGTTTCAGTGAATCATCCTTTAAATGGCAGTACATTCCTCTGTGAAGGTGATGACTAAATACATGATGATTTGCTTAAAAAGTGTCATTTTGCCCCAGAAAGATTCTTCTAGGCTTTAATTCGTTGAGAAATCAATTGCATAGAAATATGGCGAGTTGGAAGCACATCTTTGATCAATAACAGGCTTGAAGTCTCTTTCAAAATGTTACATACAAAATACCCTGCAAAAATGAAACTTGAAAATGTTATTGAACAGTCTCGTACTTCCTGTAATTTACAAGAAGAAACTATGTCATTAATTGTATGACTGTATAAATAAAATAATGAAATTCATTTTATTTATAGGATAATAAGAGATGGACTAACTCCAACTAAATGTTGCACCATTTTACCTATAATTATAGAAATATGGTCAAACTATGTATTTGAAAAATATTTGATTTTGAATATTATAATTTGTATTTTTTACATTTTTGTTTAGTTTTAATTTTGGTACCCTGATGTCAATTTTTTGGAATAAATAAGGTTGAAAAGATAATTAAGTAGAATGAAGGAGTTGATTTAAAGGTGGGGTAGGTAAGTTTGAGAAACCGGCTTGAGTTACACTTTTTGTTATATTCCATGGAATGCTCTTAATATGACTGTGTTACAGACTGTCATCCTGGATAGTGGTTACTCTGGGTTCTGTCTTCTGTCTTCAGGACAGAGTGTTGGATTTTTTTGTTAGTTGAATGGGATTTGATTGGATTCAATATTAGAGTAACTTTCTCGTTTAAAATATATTTGGCCTTTGTTTCTGTGTTTGACTGATTTCCTCAAATAAAAAGGTTGATGAATAATCATCTAGATTTGTATGATGTTTTATTTATGTTAAATATCACTTTGAATGATTTTAACTAATGATAATGTAGAAAAACTAATATTTTAAATTCGGGACGGTCCACATTAATTTCGGGACAGATTGTATTTCGGGACGGTTCCGGGAGGATGGTGAAAAAAGTTAGTCGAGAGCCCTGGTTTACATGCATAAAAACCTTCATAACACACAAGGGGACGGGTAATAACCGGAAAAGCATGACATGGGCCCTTTAAGAAGTGTTCAGACAGAGAGCAGTTGGTGTCCCTGCATGCTTTGCTTCTGATGTAAACATGCAGTCTCTTTCGTGACTATTTAACACTGCCGTCTGGCTTGGCCAAAGTTTAACTTGTTTCATGTGAACATTGCAGAACAATGCAGACGTTTAGATGTTCAGATACTTAGGTTTCAGTGAATCATCCTTTAAATGGCAGTACATTCCTCTGTGAAGGTGATGACTAAATACATGATGATTTGCTTAAAAAGTGTCATTTTGCCCCAGAAAGATTCTTCTAGGCTTTAATTCGTTGAGAAATCAATTGCATAGAAATATGGCGAGTTGGAAGCACATCTTTGATCAATAACAGGCTTGAA
This sequence comes from Pseudochaenichthys georgianus, assembly GCF_902827115.2. NCBI lineage: Eukaryota > Metazoa > Chordata > Actinopteri > Perciformes > Channichthyidae > Pseudochaenichthys > Pseudochaenichthys georgianus. The sequence continues at coordinate 33,850,324 of NC_047507.1, read as the reverse complement.
GTCTCTTTCAAAATGTTACATACAAAATACCCTGCAAAAATGAAACTTGAAAATGTTATTGAACAGTCTCGTACTTCCTGTAATTTACAAGAAGAAACTATGTCATTAATTGTATGACTGTATAAATAAAATAATGAAATTCATTTTATTTATAGGATAATAAGAGATGGACTAACTCCAACTAAATGTTGCACCATTTTACCTATAATTATAGAAATATGGTCAAACTATGTATTTGAAAAATATTTGATTTTGAATATTATAATTTGTATTTTTTACATTTTTGTTTAGTTTTAATTTTGGTACCCTGATGTCAATTTTTTGGAATAAATAAGGTTGAAAAGATAATTAAGTAGAATGAAGGAGTTGATTTAAAGGTGGGGTAGGTAAGTTTGAGAAACCGGCTTGAGTTACACTTTTTGTTATATTCCATGGAATGCTCTTAATATGACTGTGTTACAGACTGTCATCCTGGATAGTGGTTACTCTGGGTTCTGTCTTCTGTCTTCAGGACAGAGTGTTGGATTTTTTTGTTAGTTGAATGGGATTTGATTGGATTCAATATTAGAGTAACTTTCTCGTTTAAAATATATTTGGCCTTTGTTTCTGTGTTTGACTGATTTCCTCAAATAAAAAGGTTGATGAATAATCATCTAGATTTGTATGATGTTTTATTTATGTTAAAGATCACTTTGAATGATTTTAACTAATGATAAGTTTTAATTTTGGTACCCTGATGTACATTTTTTGGAATAAATAAGGTTGAAAGATAATTAAGTAGAATGAAGGAGTTAATTTAAAGGTGGGGTAGGTAAGTTTGAGAAACCGGCTTGAGTTACACTTCTTGTTATATTCCATGGAATGCTCTTAATATCCCGATAGCAATGAATATCTTAAAGGTCACATGTCATGGCCATTTCCACTGATCATAATTCCATTGTTGAGGTCTACTAGAATAGATTTATACTGTGCAATTTTCCAAACTCACATTGTTTGGCATACAGCATCTCTGTAAACTACGTGTATTCACTCTCTCCATTAAACGGCTCGTTGCAGCTCTTGCCCCCCCCTCCCTGTGAGCCCAGTGAGTTCCGATTGACCAATCCACGGACTTCCTCACACACACACTCTATGCAGGCAGCTCAGCTGATTTATCCTCCCTGCTGCAGGCTGATAACAGTTGGGATCGCGGCGAAATTCTCTCTGCAGACCCATTCTCACAGCGTGTATCAACCTTTTTCTTACTCAATATCAAGCCACACTTATTGTTCGCTAAACAAGGAAATCACACCTCCATGGAGCTCAGCGCGATTCACAACGTCCGATTGTTTCACGTTGTGAATCGCGCTGAGCTCCGTGGAGGTGTTGTTTCCTTGTTTAGCGATACACAGCCAAACACAGCCAAACTCACCCTGAGCACACACAAAGTCACAGCCGAAGTAAAAACAATAAGTGTGGCTTGATATTGAGTAAGAAAAAGGTTGATAAACGATGTGAGAATGGGTCTGCAGAGAGAATTTTGCCGCGATCCCAACGGTCTGTTATCAGCCTGCAGCAGGGAGGAGAAATCAGCCGAGCTGCCTGCAGCACTGATTGGACCAATCAGCAGAAGAAGTGACGTTGCACGGTGCAGCCACGTCACACGGGGCAGGAAGTAAACAATGGAAACTGAGAAATCTCCAAAGAGGCTTTTGGGGGAGGTATTTTCTGTGTTAGAGTTTACTCGCTAAAGGGTGTACTTTGAGGGTTTTGACTCTGCACACCGTTTACATGCATAAAAAGCTTCATAACACACAAGGGGACGGGCAATAACCGGAAAAGCATGACATGGGACCTTTAAGTGCTTTGACAAAAAATCCATAAAAAAACTTCATCTGTGGAAGCCGTAGTACTGTAAAAAGCATGACCAATCATTTGAGCCGGCCCGGCTAAAATAACTGGATGGCCTACCTGCCTGTCAGCCTTCCATCTGTGCACAAACTTATCTCGTGCCCTCATTGGTCATGTGCGCGTTCGTGTGTTGGAGGAGGGGCTCCGTAAGGAAGTGGCAGATTTTTTCCGGCTGTGTATTTTCAAATTTTATCGCACTCGAGCTGGTTTCTCCAAAATTACCTACCCCACCTTTAACTAGTGTCCGTATACAGGTACTTCTTCACCAAAAGATAACCTGAACAAAAACCCTGTGATGAGTACAGTAGGTGAAAATCAGCAGTCTGTAGGGAAAGGCAAAAGTTGTAATGGTCCTAGTTTTTTAGTTTATCCGTTTCCCGTTTTATATTGACAACATCATGTCTGTTTTAACTTCCTGTCTTTTCGTGTTTTCCCACCTGTTTTGATTGTTTGTCCTGCTACTTAGGTCCACCGGTTCCCCATTAGCCCTGAAATTACCTGACTTTTGGTACAGCTGCCCACCATTCTAGGGCTGTGGCGATACACTAATCTCACGATACGATACGATACACGATATTCAGCCAACGATACGATATATATCACGATATTCAGCCAACGATACAATTCGATACGATTCGATATAATTCGATACACTTATATCATTTTCTGAAAGATTTTAAAGGGACAGTGGGATTTTGGTGACATCTTGTGAGTGTTCCATTGACTTGGATTGAATTAATTCAACTGAAAACTGAAAGCATCAATTATACAATATATGGCTCTGACAGAGAGTCTCCAGCTTGCAAATGCTGGACAAAATGAATCAAAAGATGTGGTGAGAAAATTTGTTTCATTTATTGAAACAGTGCAAACTCTAGCTGTAAAGTGCAGTATCACAATGGACAATGGAGAATGAAAAGGTGCAGCAGGTGGCGGAACACGGGGGATTTGAATGGGACTTGTTAGAAATTAAAATCAATGTTTTGATGGCATAAAGTAAAGCTATTCTGTTTCGCAACATGTTCTCTATCTATGGCACATCTCTACTGGGAGTTGTAGTTTTAAAAGACGTTTTCGTATTTCCCATAATAGGAAATTCATTCAGGGATTCATTTCAGAAATAAAACCAGCTTGAAATGCTATTTTGGTCTGTTACTCCTTTTTGTTTTAGTTTCTGTTACCTTGTAGGTGCTTGTACTGTTAAGTAACTTGAAAAATAACCATAATAACCGACATGAAAAAATATCGTGATATATATCGTCTATCGTGATATTGCTTGAAAAATATCGTGATAATATATTTTTCAATATCGCCCACCCCTACTTTGGTGTGTGGGGCCTTAAGAGTATCTGTCTCTGGAAGGAAACAGTAAGTTCACTTGCTGCTTCACGCTTTCTTAACTCGGATCATTCTTTGCAGCTTTACACATTTGTTGAAAAAAACTAAAGCATCCAAACAGTTTCCTTGCTGTCTCTACGTGGTATCTCCGTAACTCCAACACGTAGAATCGACCATTGTATTTTACTTAAAATACACGTCAAGTGCATATTCCAAAAATCAAAAAAAAAGTTAAGGATTATTCAGGCTCACCACCAGATCAATTACAGACACAGTGTTTCTCCTATATACAAATAGTGGTGGCGCAGCGCCACTGCTGAAATATGCACGCCGCTGCTAGGGGGCACCAGCCAGGTACCCCAAAAAAAAAAAATATATATATATATCCTTTTTAAACTTTTTTTTTAATTATTAAAATAATAATTTTTCATTTGTCATTGTTTTTTATGTGGATTTGTAGTATTTCTGTTACTGTATGTTCAATAAAAGGTGTATTTTTGCTAAATCTTGAGACATTGCCACTGTATGCACTAGGCAGGGCCGATTTTTGGCATAGGCAGTCGCCTGGGGCGCTGCGCTGGTAGCTCTGGGAGGGGGAAAAACATTTTTGACCGTTGGCGCTGATCCTAATTTTCGGCCTTGATGTAACAACATTCATAATTAAGTAAATGTAACACCCTTTTCATCCCGGTTACACTTTTCATTTGCCCTGTACGATGGGCGCTGTAAGTGATGAAAGTGGGGGATGTTGGCTTATCTGGCGCCCGCAGCTCACAGCCAAAGCGCGAGCGTGGGAGTGGGAGTGGGAGTGAGAGTGAGAGAGAGGGCGCACCGGTACCGGCGCTGTTGTTATTAGAATCTGGTCCTAGCTGCGCTAACGGATATAAGAAGTAGATGTTTCTACAACCAGGGTGGAGGAGAGCTCTCCTGTCAGACTGAGAGGCTCAGTGAGGTAAAGGACTCTGTGTTTTTAGATAGTTCATTTTAGTCTAAGTTATCTCAGTAGGTCTCAAACGTTTTGACCACAAATTATGTAAACACATATTTCCAAGGCACTCCTTTATAATTATTAGGATAAATAAAAACAGGTTTGAAATCATTCCAATGTATACTATAGGACAGTAAACCAAAAATATCGAGAGATACACAAATATGCATAAATAAATAAATGTTAACTAGGTAAAATAAGATATGAATGAACAACAAAGATAAAATAAGTAACATTTATTTGTTATTTACGGAGCCCCCCTGGTGACATTGGTGAGAAAAATATGAATGCGTGGCCACGAGTTAATAATGCGTTGCCACACATTTGTTATTATGTTCCCACAAATTAGTAATTTGTGGGAACACACTAATTATTACGCAATAACTAAATCCAGATATACTCATACTACATCAGAGAGTTTGGAAGAATATGGTTTGGAATAATTTTGGTGAATATTTATACTGTAATAGTAACGTTATTGAAGATGATGCCATATTTATTTAAGATTTTACAATATAAATATTCATCAAAATAATTCAAAAGCACATTCTTCCAAACTCTCTGCAGTAGTATGAGCAACATGAGACTATTGATGTGTGTAGTGAGTGTGGTAGTAATATACTGTAGAATAGTGAAGTGATTGAATATTATTGTATTCTCTTTTTTCGGAGTTGCACTTTGCAGACGGTCCCTGAGCACTCATTTCTTCTCTGGCTGCAGATAGAGACCAATGTAATGTCTCCAGTTTGGAGGACAGCACGTATTGGCTTTTTTTGATCAAAATGTGATTGTAGTTCGTTGTCAACCTTACCACGGTACTTAGGAGACGTCATTTGTGTCTGAACAACGTTTTGTTCATGAGTTATTGATCCGTGAAATCAGAATCTGCCAATATCGTTCCAACTTTACTCGACTTGTTGTTACTCAGTCATCAGTTTCTATACACTATCTGGATTTAGTTATTGCGTAATAATGATTGTGTTCCCACGAATTACTAATGCGTGGGAACATAATAACTAATTTGTGGCCACGCATTATTAACTCGTGGCCACGCATTATTAACTCGTGGCCACGCATTATTACCTCGTGGCCACGCATTATTACCTCGTGGCCACGCATTATTCACTCGTGGACACGCATTATTAACTCGTGGACACGCATTATTAACTCGTGGCCACATATTAATATTTTTCTCACCAATGTCACCAGGGGGGCTCCGTAGTTATTGGCTATGGTAGGTTATTGGTTATGTTCACATACTTATTTGATTATTAAAATGTAAACCGATCTTTTACATATGGGTGTTTTAGAGTTGTACCCCCTAGATCAGGTCTCTAGTAATCGTGTGCTCAAAGTGCACCAGATTGAAGCATTTTACTTTAAAATGTTCAAAATAAATCTTCACCCAATTCAAACATGTTCATACAATACTGAATACATTTGAAGCCATTTTGACGTATATGACCTATGTCAATACATTTCTGTTTTTGTAGTGTATTTGTCTTTTGTAGACATTTTTCATTTATTCTTTATATATAAAATCTCGCCTAGGGCAACAAATTGGCTAGAACCGGCCCTGGTACTAAGCCTCAAGAGCCTTTCTTGTGCTGGCAGACACATAGAAACACTTCGCACGTGCACACACTACAAAATTCTACGTGCTCCGCTCTCACATTATGCTGGGCCTACGTGCCTTAGCACCGCTGCTATGACTCCATCCTAGGGGAAACACTGAGACATATCAATATGTTGTGACTGAGTATCAGCTGAGAAAGCTCACAAAAAAAGAATCTTTGAGCTTCATAGCAACATAAATACGGTGGAAAAATAAATCCATTCGCATGTAACATTCTCCCACACAACATCCCGCACACACACCCAGCTTAGCTCACTGCAGCTCATCAAATTCACAACAAGCTTTAACACCTTTCTGCACCAGTACAGCTTCATCAGGATTTTCTCACACACACACACACACACACACACACACACACACACACACACACACACACACACACACACACACACACACACACACACACACACACACACACACACACACACACACACACACACACACACACACACACACACACACACACACACACACACACACACACACACACACACACACACACACACACACACACACACACACACACACACACACACACACACACACACACAAGGAGGTAAGAAAAGTTAAAGTTAGAGCGACAAGAGGGAAAAATTAAACAAACGCTTCTCGAAAATCCTCTTTTTCAAATCATCAATTTAAAGATGCATGAACACGACGCACATCATTTTGTTTTATATTTTGTATTCTTTGATAATTTCGATTTTACTTTTAACCAGATCATTATTTCACATATTGTAGAAGGGAGGATGCATGCAGCCAGGAAATAACCACCCCCTTACTACATCTTTATACTCACAGCTGCATTACATTATTAATATTACTTTTTTGATTGTTTATTGAAGATGTATTGCTTTTCTCTTTTAGCTTTATGACATGCTCAAGCTTCCTGTATACCTAGCAGTCTGTCTGTTGGATTTGTTTCTACCTCATTTGAATGTGGTATACAAATCAGCACGTGCTGCTTGTGTCGAGCTAAAAAGAAATGTTGGTCTAATGCCGGTAAATAACATGAAATTAAGGTGTGTGTTTTTGTTTAACTTTAAAAAAGAGACATTATTATGCTAATCAGGTTTATATTTGTAGTTTATGCCTCTACTGTTTTTCTTGTGACCCTAAATGGGACCCTTTGAGTTGGGTGCATAAGAGTTGTTTTAACTTTGTTGGACTTAATGTGATACTAAAATACAACATTTTGATATTTATCTTCTCATCTCATTTTCAGGTTGGAGCTACAGGTTTTCCCCATAAATTAGGCCACAGATAAAACGACCATTTTGTCTGTTTCTCAACCCTGAGTTATTTAAAAAATGTAGTTACTTACTGATGCAAGCTTAACATAATTAGATTTGATAATACGATTGATTAAATACCCTATAGTAGGGCTGCACGATATTGAAAAAAACTGACATCTCGATTTTTTTTCCACCCCCCTGCGGTATATATATTGCGTTTTTTTTAACCTGTTAAGCCCCAAAGTCCCGGCGGGTACTTTACTTTTTTTTTTCACGACACTGTGTCTCAGGGAATCTTAATATTTAAGAACCTATTAATGTGTTATACCAGTTTAACGGAAATAATCTCAGCTAACTGACGATACAAACCATTTTTACCAAAACAAAATACAAGTCTCATAAGAAGCATCTAAATGACCCCTGAGCGAAAAATGCTAACGCACTTTGGCACAGAACTCAAGATAAAAGTACCCTTATTACTTATCGTAGCTGCACATACAAGATATCCGATTAAAGGTGAGGTTCAACAGATTATTTAGGTATATAGTATCACTGAGCGATCCGAACTCGGACAGGGGAAGCAAACACAGACATCACAACACGTACCTTTACGTAGCTTCTAGGGGAGATGTCTCACCGTAGCTGTCAATCTGATCAAAAGACGTGTTCAATGGCATTAAAACGAAAAAAAACGCGGCTGAATCGGTTAATCCATAGGTTTTTAACGTCTCTGTATAAAAAAAGTATTTCATTTATAATCCATAATTCCATTTTTATGTAAAACTCGCAGAGCAAAAGTTAGCTGCTAATGGTGGCCACCAGAGTGGCTGCTGCTTCCGGTCCTGGCTATGCGGCAGTCTCACTCACACACATTACCAAATAAGGAGTGAGAGTGACGTGTAGCCAAAACCGGAAGCTGCATACACTCTAGGGGTGTTGAAAATAATCGTTTCTACGATGCATTGCGATGCGGACGTGGACGATTCGGTCTCGATGCAGTGACGGAAGATAATCGGTTATAGAGTAGTAACGTTGCTTCCTGATTTTCCGGCAGCGGCTTTACTATAACTAAATTATAGTATTTATTTTTCTGTCACTTTAATATCAAATCGGTCGGTGACGCAGAGATCAGGGAACAGACGTGACAGCGGCACAGCAACACCGAACACCGAGCAGTCTGCTTTATCCACCAACACAAGAACACCAGTCCAGAACCCACAGCAGAAGGACCCGCTCCGAATCACTCCGTGTCGCTGCGGCTCAGAGACACAGACAGGGATTTTTGTTTTTCAAAAATAATCGCGTTACAATCATGTCAGGTTTTGGGTGGATTTAATTAAGTCTTGGATTGCAGAGTATGGATGTCCTCTAGCAATTTTCAGACGATATATACGTGTGTAAAGTTTGTGAAGGCAGGAGGAAAAAAGCTTCCGCGATCACCGTCTCCTCTCCGTTCCTCCAAGCCCCGCCCCCTCCCTGAAAATAATGAGTGACATGCTGATAGTGACCCGATAGAAACTTTATTATTCACTTAATCACTGAGATATAATTAAGCTAATTTAATCTCATACATTCATGGGATTTATGTAACAGTAAGACAGAGAATGTAAGTGTGCACCAACATGCAGTATTTTTGTTTGTATATGCTGTTGTAAATACTCCTGTTGTCTGCTGTGTTCAGACTCACGTCCTGTGTGTGATGCCACATTCAGGACATTCAGTGTCCTTTCTTAACAGAAGACCGTGGCTAGAAGCTGCAGCTAGACTGCAGAAGCATTAGCTTTTTGTTTTTGAGGATGGAACAACTTCACACACGGAGGCTAGACCTATACAATTCATTTATTTTGGTTTATAAATTAATGTCAAGACATTTATGTTATTGATTTCTGAAGCACTTTCTAAATAATAAAAAGAGAGTTCATATGTATGTACTGCATGTATGCATTGATGAAAAATAAGCCATGTGCAGTAATATAGAAAATTGAGGATGCAACACATTGGTATGAATCGTGATGCACCGGGATATCGAACCGAATCGAAGACAGGATAATCGTAATCGAATCGTGAGACTAGTGAAGATGCACAGCCCTAATACACTCTGGTGGCTACCATTAGCAGCTAACTTTTGTGCTCCGATTTTTACATAAAATGGAATTATGGATTATAAACAATTGTTTCAAAGCCACAGATACATTATCAACCTATGGATCAACCGATTCAGCCGCGTTTTTTCTCGTTTTAATGCCATTGAACACGTCTTTTGATCAGATTGACAGCTACGGTGAGACGATCTCCCGTAAAAGCTCCGTAAAAGGTACGAGTTGTGATGTCTGTGTTTGCTTCCCCTGTTGCGAGATCGGATCGCTTAGATACTATACTTAAATAATCTGTGGAGCTTTAATCGGATATATTGTATGTGCAGTTTCGCTAAGTAATAAGGGTATCTTTATTTTAAATTCTGTGCTAAAGTGCGTTAGATTTCTTTTTTTTTTAATGAATAAAACCGCACGTCCCTGCGGTGTGAATATCGCACATGCGCATATCGCGGTTATCGCCATGACACGGTATATCGTTCAGCCCTACCCTATAGGTAGGAAGACATAAATCTTTATCTGAATTTGTCTTTTTTTAAACTGTGTCGAGGAAAAAGCTGTTATTGAAAGTTCATCCTGCTGCAGAAATCTTCAATGACACACACACACACACACACACACACACTTCGACATTCCCACCCACTTAACACCTGCCACCTACACACAAACACACAGGCGTTATGTAAGTGTGTGTTAGGATGAGAGCATTCACAATCATCAATCCTGCTGACGCCTCCATGTCATCTGTGTGGATATTTCCGTAAAAAGCAGGTGCAGGGTGAAAAATCAGCAACAAGGGGTCTCAAAAACTGTCATGAGGATATCTGTAATCACTTCTGTTGGCTGAGAATCCAGAGACATTAGCATTTTTTTTACAGTCGGCCTCATTATCGTTAACAACCTGTAGCTCCAACACTGCTTCTATTATCGTCTCTATGTAGGATTCTTTATCGTTTTGTCTTTAAATCATGTGTTTGTAGGCAGTTCAACCCACGGTTAGGTTTTTTTCACCAGCCTGAAGCATCAGTACTGTTGCTATGGTTACCTGCACTTTAAGATACATTGTGCAGCGCTGGACACGTGTTGCACATCCCTCTGATGCATGTGAGATGACGTACAACAAAGTCTAAATGATCGGTTTATTATTACGAGGGGGGATTTATTTTATTATTAAAAACAAATTCTTATTTTCAGAGTTCAGTATGTTTAAAATGGTCAAATTAGAGAAATTTCTGCTATGAATGTTTAGTTAAATATCTGCAACTACGTGCGCATAAACATTCATACATATTAATGCATTCTACACAATCTCTAACAAATGCCATATTTCTGCCTCAGCAGGCCCCCACAACAGTTGGGATTTCTTTTTGGACCGACCAACACAGAGCTATGGAGCTTCTCGTTGCAGCCAAAAAAGGGTTTTTATTCTAAATGAGGCTTTCAAAATGTAGGATAACCATTTAAAAAAAGCTTAATGAATAAAACATTAGACAAGTTCATATTTCAGTAGGTCTCCAATGAATTGGGGTGAACCCTTTTCTGCCAAGAGGGTTATAAAAGAAAGATAAACGCCATCAGCTCTTTTATAAGCACAAATACTGAGGAGAGCTTCCATATCTTACATGTAGGGCTGGGCCATTAATAATTGATGTGGACTTACATAAGAGACTAAGTGTGCGCTGCAGGATGCGGTTCACAGGCAGGGATTCCTTCTGCAGAGGGGTTTCCACATTTAAAAAAAAACCTCTGTCCACATCAGCGTAACGTCCAGTGTGTTTGGTCAATCCACTCAGCTGTGAGCGATATCCACTCTGCTGCTATGGGAGCATGACTCTGTAGGTGGTGTTGACTCAGTGACGGAGGTTATCATTTACACACATTGTCCGCATTTTGATCAGAGTAGAGAGAAGCTTCTAGACTGGATTCACTTGCTCACAAGACTAGCCATGGGAAGATATACAGATTATATCACGGATATTGATCAAAAACATTAATACGTTTTTTTGTTGAATTTCTATTCGATTAATCTCATTGTTCAAAGATTGATTATTAAAAAAAGGATTTGCATCCTCTTGTGATGCAATACAAAATAACATGTATGACTAAGGTTAAGTGATTCTAGTAGGGCTGAACCGAAATTATTCGGTACGGGCCCTTCGGTTCAGTACACATGTGTACCGAAGGAATATAACGTTAAACGTAAAAAAACTGAGAACGTGCTGCGTCGCAGCATTCAGAGTAATTTGCTCACATTGGGTTCAACGCGTCATAGAGGGACCAAGTAATTTCATTGGACGAGAGGCATACTATGAGGACTGGTCACAGGTATGCGTTCAAATGTTGTCAGTAATTTGAGGAACTGTCGAAATGGCGAATGCAGAACAAGTTGAGCTCGAAAATCCTCCAGCATCATTGAAGTCTCCGGTTTGGGAACATTTTGGTTTCGCAGTTACGTACAAGGATGACGGACAAAGACAGGTGGACCGAACCAAAGCTGTTGGTCGGTATTGTTCAACTAAAATTGGTTACACGGCTGGCAATACATCAAACTTGCACACTCATTTGAAAAGGCATCACCCGAACGTGAATATCACCGGTACCAAAATAAAAAGACTGAAGTGCAAACCCAACTCCCACTAGCATGTAAGCCTCCACCACTCGCAAAAAGTTTAGACCGAGCCAAAGCTATTACAAACCCCAAATATCCTTATGCTGCCATGTTAGCAAAGCGCTACCTGGCTGTATCTGCTACCTCTGTCCCTAGCGAGAGGGTGTTCTCCACAGCAGGAGACATTGTTAGTGCCAGCAGATCTGCCCTTTCGGCAAGCAATGTGGACAAGTTCATTTTTCTTAAAAATACATGAAAATACAACGTCATAATGTCAAACTGGCTGCTTAGGTACTAGTACAGTACAGTTCAAATACAGACTATTTCAGTTCATCGAAATGCTGCACCTTAATGTTTATTTTATTATATTTTGTATTTATTTGAGTGAATACATTATTCACAGTTTAATAATAATTTAAAATATATATATATATATTTTAAGTTTTGTGATCATTTTTTCTGCTGTACCGAAGACTTACCGAACCGAACCGTGACCTAAAAACCGAGGTACGTACCGAACCGAAATGTTTGTGAACCGTTACATCCCTAGATTCTAGTATTTGTATTATTCAGTTTTGTCATGTACTGTACCTGAATACCAAGGAGAATTCATTGAATGTGAAAATCTGCCGAGCAACAGACATGATTCTTGTCATATCTTATATTATTTTATAAAGCTACAGGATTCAATCATAGACAGAGTTTACTACGCTCAACCAATGTAAAGTAAATTGTTGTCATTTGAACTGTAAAAAAACATTTTAGATTACATATTCTGGATGTCTCAGATGTATCAAAGTAAAAAGATAAAACATATGTCACTATTAAATTATTAATATGACCTGAAACATGAACCAGTGTGGTGCAATGCCTCTTTTTTCATTACTTTAGATTTTTTGCAACTTTTCAGACAGCAGTCATGTAGCAATATTTGTGTCTGAGTATGAACTGCATTATGAATATCATCATTAAAGTCACAAACCGACTCAAGACCCGACAGCAGCGATTCGATTTGCTCTGTAAGTGCCACGTGGTTCAGACTCATTCTGTGGTCTACAGGACTGAACATCTGAGATCCCACGTCACAGCCTCAATGTCAGAGTAGCAGGTTGGTCTGACACATTTCAAATCCACCTCCACCAGAAACCACACGGGCAAAAAGAAAGCGGTGGTAAAGCCTCCGATCCAATAGTGCAAAGTAGTATGAACATTGCATTTTATAACTCCAGGACAGCAGATTTAGAGTCAAAGAGAAAGAGAATTTTATAAAGCCGCCATTTTGAAAAACCAACATTGGACACTCACACAGGGAGAAATCCATCATCCACGATGATCCGGCTCACTAAAAAGAGCCGGAATTCCTATCACTAATACGTAAAGAGATAGTATCTATAAAAGGGACAGCTCAATTTAAAATTCAAGTCACGTGACACAACGTGACGTCACACCTCCCGCTCTCGGGGTGGACGCCCTCTCAGCCCTGGTCTGGTGGAAACACTGCTTGCCACCCACAATTCAGTGCAGCCACACATCACATCATCTGCTTTTTCCGAAGTGTAACAGTTCAGAGGAGCATCCATTTGTAATTATAGATAGAGGATTTTACCACAGATTCATAGTGTCAAGTCCAACAAAAATTCTTGTTTGTAAACATTTGTTTCGCAGTATGTGCCTCAAGCTGCGAGGTACAGAATTCCATTGACTAATAATAAATCAAAATGAATTTTACAATCTATTCTTTTCATCCTGCAGGACGTTAGGAGGACGGACACACTGGGCCTTTCTTATTTCTCTAATTTCCCCTCCTCGAGTCCTTGGTCCTCCGGTAGTGACCCGGAAATGGTTTTCGGCGCACCATGTTGAAGGACATCCAATTTCTCTAAATGCACATCGAGGACCGAGGATCGAGCGTCGAGGAGGCTCTCTGGAGGAGCTATTAGACCCTCCAGAAAAACGCGGGCTAAAATCCTTGATTATGCAATCAAACATGCAGGGTTTTATGTGATTTACAATTTGCGGGAAGTTGCGAAATATGTGGAAAAAATTAATATTGGGCTGTCTTATTTATTTATTCTCTCTCACACACAACCTGCCACTAACGTTAAACCCCTTTACTATTCAATTAAACACATTCAATGTTTATTTATTGTAAAAGCAATTTGGCTATTTTAAGTGAGTATTTCACACACACACACACACACACACACACACACACACACACACACACACACACACACACACACACACACACACACACACACACACACACACACACACACACACACACACACACACACACACACACACACACACACACACACACACACACACACACACACACACACACACACACACACACACACACACACACACACACACACACACACACACACACACACACACACACACACACACACACACACACACACACACACACACACACACACACACACACACACACACACACACACACACTTCTCCGCCTCATTCTGTTTTCATTTACTCGTTCGTTATCTGACCAGCTTCAATCTTGTAGGCTACTCACTTCGTTTCTTGTAGCCCTCGAAAGGGTTTTGGAGGTTGATGCCTCGGTGAACGTTGAGTTGTTTGGCTTTCTTGTCCGCACTGTGAATGAATTAAAAGTAAATATATAAGTGGTCATGAACACATCTGTCCATCAGACAGAGGGCTGCTGTGCCTCCTGTCATCATTAATGGACGTCTCTTTAAAATGACCGCTCAGAGGAGATGAGTTCTCATTTCTCTAACCGCCTGCTGCTTCCCCTCCTCTCTGATCCTCGGCTCCCCTCCTCGGCTCCTCCGCTCGCATCTCCTGTGGGCGGGACTAAGACACAAGGATAGGAGTCGAGGAGGGGAAATTAGTGAAATGAGAAAGGCCCACTGAGTCAGCCCCCGTCACTTCCTGTGGTCATCATCAGGAGCTCAGCAGCTGCAGCTCCAGAAACAAACAGAGCACTCCTCCGTATACAGGTAAACCTCAGCATGGAGGTTGGACAGATAATATCCATCATGCATTATTTTCAGGCATTATTTATTAGGATAATGAAATGTTGGACCACCAGTGGCTCCATCCATCAATAATCTATAAGCATCCATCATGCTGTGCAGGGAGTGTGAGGCTGCATTCAATCACACACCGGGGCAGGTCACTAGTCATTATGGGGCTGATATTTGTACAGTGAAGTCTCACATAAAAGACAATGTTAACTAGACCTCTGAACATATACACTTGCATTGAATTTTGAGTGATTTATTCAACAGTGAAACACCCTTGATGTTTTCGGTCAGATTTGACCGCCATAGAAAATGAATGGGTACGAGTGTTTTATGTTCATCCTGCAGATCACACACACACACACACACACACACACACACACACACACACACACACACACACACACACACACACACACACACACACACACACACACACACACACACACACACACACACACACACACACACACACACACACACACACACACACACACACACACACACACACACACACACACACACACACACACACACACACACACACACACACACCACACACACACACACCACACACACACACACACACACACACACACACACACACACACACACACACACACACACACACACACACACACACACACACACACACACACACACTTCTTTTGGGCAACACGTGTCCAATAGAAAGTCAAACCAATTCCTACGATGATGTGCGGCCGATGGCAGGCATGTACACACAGTCTACATTCTGTTGGTCCTACTACGTTTAGCAAACCAAAATGTTCCGAGAGCATAAAACAATCAGAAAATAAACATGTACATCAGTGAAAAAGTGAAAGATCATGAATATGGCTTTCTTATCGGACAATGACAATACGGGCAACAATACTGAAAGCCTTGAGTAGATATTCAGTTTGCTGCCCTGCTAGAAGATTAGAACAACATGTAACTGCAACCAGTGTTTCCGCCAGACCAGGGCTGAGAGGGCGTCCACCCCGAGAGCGGGGGAGGGGGGTGCTTGAATTTTGACTTGAACCATCCCTTATAGATACTGTCTTTTTACGTTAGTGAGCCGGATCATTTGGCTCGGCTCTCTTAAAGCGCCGGCTGTTTCGGCTCCCAAACGGCTCTTCATGTTACCACAGTTTACCACGGAGCCTGAGTTTCGCCGCTGCGAGGCTCTGGTGCTCGCAGCTCACGGGCATGCTCCACTAAAACCCCCCCGCTCATCGCGTCCAAATCGCACACGTTCCGTGTTGTCCTGTAGCAGGCACCTTTGATGTCGGGGAAACGATCTTCAATACTCCGAAAAGAATCCCACCAGACTCCTTTGCCCCTCCAACAGAGGGATGTCCTTGTCGTCATTTCAAGCGATAAAAACTCTCGATCTTCTCTCGAATTATTAATATTTTTGGACGCCAAATGACGGCAAGACGCCCCCCTGGCGGAAACGCTGACTACAACCCACACAGGAACAAATGAGAATACTTTGCAACAGGATATTTGATCAACCATTAGCTCGCTTGAGACATAAATCTGCACTTTGCATTGTTGAGATTTGGGAGACGTTCACTTCCTTATGTGTATTTACAAAGTCTAATGATTACAACCAATAATTACTTTCACTACTAATTAGTCCTGTTGATATTTTCTGAGTCTGAGCAATATACCAAAACCAAAATAAGTTAATCGTGATATAAATCAGAGAAAAGCTAAAATGTTCAAAAGATTTGACAAATTGGAAATTGTGTTTTTTTTAATTACTATTGGTCAGTTAATCAATTAACTAATCATTTCACCTCTAGTTATAGCAGATGTAGAAACCCTTGCCTGAAGCATAGACCACCTCTGCTAACGTCATGAAATAACAATTACTCTTTTATTCAAAATTACAACATTAACCCTAAGGGGAAAAGAACAGAGGTGCCATTTCTCACAACAAAGTCATTATATGGAGTGTAGCTAATTGTTAAGGCCGTCATCTGTTAACATCACAAGACAATATGCGTCAGGATCTGTGTGGTGGACCACCTCAGCTGAAGCATTTCATGGGGAAACCCTGAATACTAGTCATCAGATTGCACATTTTAATATAACCTCCTGTGAAATTCCCTCAGAATCATAATAAATGTGTGGGGTCTGACATCTAGCAAATAAAGTGAGAGTTTCTGATCCAATGCACCTGTCAAAAATACTTTGTATAGACTCTTGTCACATTTATATTGTTTTGTAAATGAGTCAGGGAACCTAAATCCCTGGCTTCTCCAGTCTGCATGTCGAAGTGTCCTTGGGCAAGATACTGAAACCTGAATTGCTCCCGAAGGCACCCACATTGGTGTGTGTGTGAGAGTGCACAAGCATTAGATCAGATGAAGAGCAGTTTGGCACCTTGTATAGCAGCCCTGCCATCAGTGTATTAATGTGTGTTTAAGTGGAAAATGTTGGCATGTAGAGTAAAAACTACTTTAAGTGGTTTGAAGACTAGAAAGGCGCTGTCAAAGTACATTTATCGTACTGATCCAATGCATTACTAATGATCTGCTTTCAAAAAACATAGCACATGTCAGACCTCTGGACTCAGTGGGTGAAATATGATGCATTCATCAGTGAAAATGGAGAAATTGTATCAACTAGTCCTGTTTGTCTTTTGGGATGCAGTAAACCTCATCTTGCCACTACTCTCGTGAAAAATCCCCCCTAAAATGTAACCGATATCCATAAAAAGACACCAAAGTTTCCCTTGCAATTCATTTTATGTTGCAAAGAGCTCCATTGTTTGGTGAATTAGCATCAGAGGAAAACAGAAGGAGCTATGCCCTCGTTTGGAGGTCACAAGCTGAGGAGTCACCATGAGCCAAGATGCGGGATCCCCCCTCCTTCCTAACGCAATAAGGCAGGACACACCCAGATAGAGAGGGGAGGAGGAGGAGGAGGAGGAGGAGGAGATGGATATGGATATGGCTATGGATATGGAGTGGATATGGATGAAATGAGGAGTGAAAAGGAGCAGAGCTGCTCCTGGTGCTCATCCGCCCATCTTTGCAGAATGACGAAAGGACGGATCTTAGCGAGCTCAACGCCCGTTAATTAAAATAAAACGAGCTCGGTAACGATTATTTTTCTCCACCGTCGTTCACAGCCTCCCCGTCATTATGACAGCCTGGAAAGCAGAAGTGCTATTTACAATGTAAATGTGGGCAAACCACTCCAACAAGCTCACCCTGAAGGCGCCGCATTCCTGACGACAGTGCGAGGATAGTCCTACCACAAACACATACCTTTAATATCAAAGCAGGACCGCAGCAACCAGTGTTCGCTGCAAAAAACCGCCTTTTCAATGAAGTTACGAGAGACAATGTAATGTACTAATGGCAAAGGGTTATTTTGGTTACCAAGGGGAAATATCAGTCGGAAAACAAAACACTGTAGGCAGGGACTATGAGCAAACTGTTTCCAGACACTCGCAGGCGGTCAGATTCCTGCCTCGCAAACACTGCAATAGTCGATACGTGCCGCTCTGTCGCCGGGGAGACCCCGCCACAACAGCGCCATTCAGAAACTCACCATTTAAATAAACCTCCTCGTTAAATGGTGGACGTGAAGATTTTATAGATCTTAAACCCCCCGTAAGAATCAGTAGAAACAGCCGTTCAATTCGGCATACCTCCAGTACACTTATAAACATGATATGTTACTGAAATTATAACTTTACTAACTGACACTCACGGTCTCCTGGCTGGAAAACAAACAGAGGTGGGCGACAGGGACTAGCAAGGAGCACTGCGTAACATGTCTAAAAGTTGATATTTTGTCGAAATTAAGTGATATTCGTTCTATTACAGATGAATTATTGTCTTAAAGATCATTTAACAGGTGTTTTGATAAGTCTTCAAGCGATGCAAGTTGACGTGTACAAGTCCACATTTTTTTGAATGGAGACTTGACAGCATTGGCCAGTGCAGACTACAGAGGCACGTCTCGGGGCTGTAACCTAGCTAACTGTCGGGACGTTTGACGAGGAGAAACAGATTAGAAAACGTGCCCCGGCGGGTTTGTGAGACATTGTTTGTGGAAATATCGAAGGAAATACGATACAATAGCAGGTATATTATCCCTGGAGCCTGATAATTGTGCTTCCACACCTGTGGAAACCCCCAAATGTGCCTCTTGTTGCTAATAAGTGGGTGTCAAGGTAAAGAACCAGCGGTTGAGCACGTTACCCGGATGCTAAGCAGTGCGGACAACTGGGGACACGACAGTAGAAAACAGGTTAGAAAATCACTTTAATGGATACTGGGAGAAAAACCACGGCGTGTTTCTTGCCACCAGCCACAAGTGAATTGAATGAAACAGGACTTTAGCCAATAAAGTTTTTTAAAATAGAGAATGTACGTTACCTCCACTCAGGGAATCCTGTCCTAATCACGTCCTGGCTGTGATGCTGTGTGAGGCAGAGCAGCGTCTTCAGTTCAGAGGTTTGTCCATTTCCCAGCAGAGCTCCAACTTGACAACTGCAGTGGTGCAAATTGATTGACAGACCCGGCTAAGGGGGGGTGTAGAAAAAAATCTTCAACGTCCCTTTTGTTCCGACGTTTAAACCAGTTTTTTTTTGCAGTAATTGCGTTAGAGGACGCATCAAGCCCTGGTCCTGCAGCGACAGCCCCCCCCCGAGGAAGGGAAAACAATCCAGATGCAGTCAGAAATCAATCCGCTGAAAGGAAGAAATGAACTCTTTCTCATGTGGAATAAAAGCAGAGGAGGGGGCAAATGCTGTGGTAACAAAGAGCAGTGTGTGAGGATGTTTTGCAGAGCAGTGGGTGGGACTGGAGGGGTCCGTCTACAAACAAGGGACCGGAGAAAATACCCAAAGTCCGGGTGAGCGTCTTTTCCTGGTGGCGGGGGAACTGAGAGAGAGGGAAGTGAGCTGGTGCTGGAGACCGCAAAAGAGGGAGGGACCAGCCCGGGATTACCCTGTTTTTTTTAAGGTGGATCTATGAATTAATTAGGTGATCAGGCACAAACAGAGCTATTTGCTATTGAGAACTTCGGGGTGAAGAACATCTAGTAAAACTGTCTACTTAAAGAGGAATAAGAACATAATGTATATTATTAATACATCTGGTTCTCCTATGGATCAATGTATCAGGCTCATTTCCGCCAACTGCAAAGAATCAAATTAGGAGACAGTCTCTCTTTTATTATTAAATACTATGCTCTCATTGTATTTTTCTAGGATACAGGAGAATGTATTGCCACTGTTAGTAAGAAAATATTTTTGAGAATCAAGTAAAAAAAAAAAAATATATAATAGATTAAATATTAAGTCATATTTTAATATTAAATCACATTGGAAATGTAAGCTAATAAAAAAAATTCATAATATTTATGATAATAATAATATTTCAATATCTAAATCAATTAATTCAAGATTAACCCTGTAAGGCCCCCGGTTGTAATTTTACAACATTACTTTAAGCTATCCTACAAAAGTCAGTAAATGTTTTTGTTTTTTTAAAGACCACATTTACATAGTCAAAATGTATTTTTGTTCAGCCTCACAATGCTATTGGGTATTACATGTGTATAGGTCCTGCCCTCTGGCCATAAACTCACACAACTTCAGAATCTTTAAACGAGCAATATCTCTTTGTGTTAATGGACTGGATTTGTCAGATTCATGTAAGTAAAATGCCTCAAATATTATTTGTTTGTGTGATTATTAAAATGTCTAGATTAGAAGATGTACATATTCAGTTTTTGTGGAATACATTCATCAAATTTGATTTTGAGCAGCTTATGTCTTTGTTGCAATATGACATACCTGGGTCAGTGTGGTAGTCAAAATAGCATGTGCACCTGTCATGGACATTGCCTTTCTTATATGTTCACATATGTAAATAAAACACAAATAGAAATATAATGTATTTGATCATTCACTATAACTAAGTTCTAAATGTGTCCTCTGTTAAGATGTTGAATTAAGACCAGAATTGAATAAATTAATACATTATTTCTGATAGCAGTATGTCAAATTATATCTCTAGCAATATTTTAAACTCTACTTGTATTTTATCAGTTAATTAGTTACTGTCATGGTTTTGGATTTATGTTTTCATTTTCCACCTTTTATTTTGAAATGTTTTCCTCCTTGTGTCTTGTCTGATCCTACTTCCTGTGTTTGTCTTCCTGACGTTAGTTTCCCTGGTGTGTCTGATTGTCTGTATCGGTGCTTTCATACTGGAGTACTTTTCCCAGGAATAGTTCCGATAGTTCCTGGGATTTTGCGTTCACACCAAAAAGATCTGGAACTAGAACTTTTTTTCGGGAACAATTTCACCCCTTTTCAGTCCCTGAGGTGGTACTTTCCTGCGGAGGAAAAGGTTCCAATTTCTGATTGGCTGGGCGAATTGCAAACCACGCCCCGTAAAACTTGTGAAGCCGCCATTTTATTTGCTCGCATTAGCATTATTAGCATTGGCATTAGCCCAGCGCACCAACGAAGAGAGACTAACTTATGGCAACACAAAAAAAAACGTGGGAGCGGTGGAGTGATGAGGAGGTGTCGGTGCTTCTGGCGATTTACCCGGGACTTCGGGACTAAAGAGTTCCGGGGAGTTATGTTCCGGGAACTATTCCTGGGAAAAGTACTTGGTGTGAAAGCGACTATTGTGTGACTTGTTGAACTGGTTTACCTGCATGTGTGGGTGTAGGTATTCCTTTTATTATGATAATAGGCAGTATTGTGCAGGGGCGCGGGAAGGGGGGTGCTGAGGGCGCTGCAGCACCACAGCGGCAGGCGGAGCGGAGCTCCCCTGCCTGCAAATGTATTTTATTTTATATTTATTTCATTTCATTGTGCCTGAGATAATATTTGATATTATATGTGTATTATTCAAATGATAATTTAAAACTATATCATAAATTATTTTTGCTTTTAGGGAAGAAAAATAAAAAAAGTTAATTTTTAGTCGGCTACTTTTAACGTGACGCACAACAACACAAGTAACTGACATGGCGCAACAACGCATCTCGGAATTTGTTCTCGCTTAAAACGCTAAATCTGCTAAATCATGTGCATAATCTATATACTGGTCAATATCATGTTTGTGGTATTTGAATTATTATTTTATGGTTATTGCTGCTGCCACCGTGCATAATCTGTGTAATATGTAGCCAATAAATTCCAGATTGTTGGTAAAATAATATTTTACATCTTTGTAGTGTGTGTGCTCGCGCTTTTGTGCGTGCTCTAAAGTGCCCGTAATAGTGTTCACTGGAGTCCATTGTTATGCCACTGTGTGTGTGTGGTTTTGTGGTTCTTTTTAGTGTGATAATAGGCTAAGCCAGACAGAATAAACACTTGTTCCACCACCCTATCTATTCCTTCAGGTAATCTATTACAATATAATAAACATATGTATTATTGATACATATTTATTAATTAATTTTCCATTTTAGAATGCCACCAGCAAAGAGAGGTCCTTGATTCAGTGTGCAGGATGTGATTGCTGCCAACCAAAAAGGAGAAAGTGAGTTTGAAATGGAAAACTCTTTAATTTCTGCTCCAGAGGCTCCCGACAACATCTGAAAGGTCAACAAAAAAAATTCTAATGTTTTTCTATATTTGGGCTTTACAGGGTTAAACTCACAATATTTCAAGAAAAAAAACATATCATTTTAAGAATTAAGTAATATTATTTCATGATTAAAATCATTTTATTTCAAGATTAAAGTCATCATATTTCAATATGATACATCTAGATTAAACTAGTATTTCCATATTAAAATAATTACATTTCAATAATAAAGTCATATTTTAAGATTTAAATTGAATATTTAAACATTTAACTAAAAACATTTCATGATTAAAATCTGAATATTTTGAGATTAAAATCAGAACTAAGAGTTAAAAAAAAAAAAATTGGGATGGAAAAATAGAATATTGAAAAAATTATGACAAAATAAGTCGAAATTAAGACCAAAGCGAAATAGAAGGAGGAATTGGAAATTGATGTATCAGAAGACGAATGGAAAGAAATTAATATTGACAAATTCACTTTTTGGGCGTTGTTTGCTCTTTTTTTGCATACTTTGTTGTATGTTTTGAACTTTTAATTGATAGGATAAGGAAATAAATTAGAATAAATAATATGATAATTAAAGATCGATGAATAAACTGGAGACTGGAACCTTATAGCGACATACAAGTCAAAAATATTTAAAGGATCATACTGTCGTTTGTGTGCAATTATTAATGTGTCAAACAAAAACAGGAAAGCCATTTTGTAATAAATATTGTGAATAAAGAGGAAATATGTTCTTATAAGTAGAATGTAGGGCAACACTCAGATCACTAGCTTTGTCTCTTTTGTAGTGCAGGAAACAAAAGTTCTCTTAAGATCAAATATCAAAGAAAAAAGGTAATTCCCACACTTTTATCAAGTCTGCATTGATTCATTAAAAAATATGCTTTGGTCACAAGGACCTTTTATATAGACAAAGTCTAGATACGGTTCTTTCAAAATAGTTACTGCCAGTTAAAATTTAAACACACACAATTCAACACAAATTCAACATTCCAATGAAAAATGTAAAATTGAATCTCAGCTGATTCATATAACAAGAAGTGCTGGCCTTAAGTGGCACTGTATTGAACCATTCTCTGATCCTGATCATGTAACTCTATATCAATTTAATATTTAAAAGATACTTGTCCTTAAAAGGTGATTTTGAGGTTTATTAAATTTAACATTTTTAGCTGGGAAGTTTGAACTGCCGTTTTAATGAAAATCTACAAACTGCTCCTTTGATATGATAAAAGGCTTGAGTATTACGTAAAGCAGAGATTGCATCATTATCAGTGAGAGATGAAGATGCACCTTGATAAAGACTGTTTGTGCTCATTGGTGGTGATTTTCTTTGTTTGTCCAAACGCGGTACATGAACAAAGAATCTGCAAAGAAATTTCTCTCTGACTGCCAACTGGCCACTCAATCAACACTACTGTACCTCCTACGCTATGCTAATGACAGAGGCAGAGAGGTGGTTAAGGCTGCCATTTAACAGCACAGTACACTGCCTCACTTTCAGTACAGAGACTGCAGAAGAAGGAGGGCTACTGATTCCCAAAGTAACCATCACTCATCACAGCTGCTCTTCTTTACTGTGTGTCAGTACTTTGCATCTCAAACTGCACATACTGTCATCTTTGTTAAATAATTATTCTACACATGGTACGCAAAATATTCTCATACCGATCAACCATGCTCCTAGAAGTTTATACTGTATAAGACTACTGTAACCATTTTTTCCTGAAAGGAGTTATCAAAATAATTCAAATGGTGGAATACAATTTCCAGCAGAATTGTGTTAAACACCATACATACAAAACAGATATTAACACAGCATTTGTGTTTATTAGTGTCATTTATTTCAATTTTTTTTATAAAAGCATTGTTTTTGAAAGGGATTGTTTCAAAAATAGGGAGGACACGATGTCAGTGTTGCTGGTAAATGAAGTCAATTGAAGCAATAATAATTTCATCCTGAGAGGAACGTGTGGCTCTTTTACTGCCGAATGCTTCCCTAGTTTCTAACTTACATGTCGCTTAAAAACAAACCTTCCTGATCCTCTTCACTTATGTTCCCAACAGCTTAAATGGCATCCCAAAAGTAAAAAAAGAATGAACATATTATGGATGAAAATATATTAGCAGTGCTATGGATGAGTTGGATAATCAGCTATATTTATTTAAAATATAATTTTAATTTATGTATTTAGCCAAGGCTGCAGCTGTATTAGCCACGCAAAAGCACATGACCGAAGGCCCCTCTGGGCATCAGAAGCTTGCATGCAATGCATCCTGGTATACTCTGCTCTGGCAGGGATTCACAAGTAGGATAACTCGGCTTTTTCTATCAATAAATGCTCACACTGATAACATTTTACAACATTTTCATTCACCATCAATGGCAACTTGACATTCATATAAAAGGAAACCATTTATTTTCTTTCTAATTATTCAACCAGCAATTAATCGAAGAGCAAACATTTTCCATGATAATGGTATTCCAACATCCAAGAAACTCTCTAAATGTCTGTAAATGCATTAGACATGAGACCTGAACATGAAGCAATAACTATCTTTGGCGACTTGTGGCAGCAAAACAAGCAACACTATATTGTGTTCTTATAGAGTGGTGCAGGAAGGAGTTCTTAAACCTGATATTACTTTTTGCAAGGGTTTATGGTTAACACTAGCTGAAGAGATTTTAACAATTTCTTCTACAGTATAAAATATGTCAGTAAATACCCCACTTGTGAATGTCAGAAGCTTCTACTGTATGTGTCATAAAAACACCTGTTGCTAACAAGTGACTAAACGAGACTACTAAATCGAAAGTTATCCACCTTTAGTGGTAATGCGTAGCCATCAGACCATGAGGTAGTATGTTTAAAGCTAAAAGATAGCTTTTTACTTCTGACGATTGCAAGTGGTGTTCATATAAAGAGACTATCCTACCGAACAAAATTGGTAAGTATCATAAATGTATGTGCGCCACAGGGCTTATTTTTGGAAATCCAATGGAAAAAGCCCATTGCTTTTTGTTGAGGGACCCCTTGAGATACTAATGAACAGTTTGCCTACAGACATTAATTAATGACTCCACCACTCCATTGTCACCATGTAAAGTTGATGAGGTGGATTTCAGCAAAAAGTCACTGATGTACACATACAGCAGATGAGCTACAGCATCGTTTATAGGGAGGTGGTGTTGTTTGCCCCATATTCAGACAGCTTGACCCTGGTGGACAAATTAAAAAAAGCAGTGGACTTCATAAAGTTTAAAGTTGGAATAAATGACCTGTCATCAGGTTGACCGGATTTGATTTGAAGTCGGTTGTGGCCCTCAGACCATACACCCCTAGACTACAACATAATAAGCTACACCTCAACCAACTACTTCAAGAAAATCCCGCTCTTACATTAATGCATGAAAATTATCAATGCATAATTGGGGGGATTTTCTTCTGCATTGGTACTTTTAATATTAATAAGTACATTTGGCTGTTACTCTCACATTTTCAATGAAGGGTTTTCACTTACCTTATTTTACTTGAGTAAAGGTTCTGAATTTCTCCTCCACCACTGATTTAAATGTTTATGCAACATTTTGAGGCCTCCATCCGGCTATAAATTAGATCAGCAGATCATGCCGTGTCAGTCTCGCCTGCGTGATTCGCTGCAGTCCTTCACCGCCCCCTGAACAGACTGTTGTCACAACACACCTGTGTATCTATTGTCAATACATCCTGCAGAGGCAGTCCGAGAAACGACAGGCTGCGTCTGAAACCAGAGCCCAGTCTGCTCTGATTGGTTAGCTGGCCGCCTCTGTTGTGATTGGTTAACCATTTAGAGATGTCCCGGCTCTTAGCCAATCACATACAATTTGTTGGAAAGCTAACTAATAGAAGCACAGGTGTAACATAGCGAGGTCACCAAGTTACAAAAGTAAACAAAGGAGTCCAATAGAGGCGTTTCAGGCACGGGGGGAGTGTGTGGGAGAGAAACTCCCTCTGGTGGGAACTTTGGGATTTTAGCCTTTGCAGACACTTTACATGCAAACAAACCTATATAACACTACAGGGAAGAGAAAACCCCCAAAAAGCAAAGTAGGGCCTTTTTATTTAATTTAAATGATCTCTCAGTGAAAAGCTTTAATTTGTTTGTTGAATATTTCTCTGAATTCATGCAAAGCTTTTGGGAGCTCAAACTGCTCCTGTAGACATTGCTTAGTTTTATTCTCTATAAAATAGGGCGTGAGTGCAAAGTTAACGTTAACTTACCAAGTATACAATAAGAGGTGGAAAAATACCTGGGACTGACACTGCCACGAGTTCCTCCTGACTAGGGCAGTTAGAAAGCCTAAAGAGTGTTGTGAAGGGGCCCTTGATGAATAACCTCGACAGGCTAAAGCATTTATTTAGCTGCTGGAGGCGTTCCAGAGCCTGGAGGGAGAGAGTCCTACGAGACTCAGATCAGGGCAAATAAGTCACCTCTCCATCTGTTCATTGCTTCAAATGCAGCAGGGGCAAAATGTCTTTTTGAGAGGCATGGCATGGCATACAACTGCAATTATAAAAGGACAGATTTTCTTGCACCATTTGTCACCACTGAATACATATTTTGATATTTTACTATATTAATACACTTAGAATATTTTTGATACAGGTAAAACTCTCCCTTTCATCTAGCTCAGGTAAAAGAAAATAGAGTTAGCATGAAAATACTTCAAATACCGTAAGGCATGCATCAAGCAGAATTGCGCATTTAAGAATCATGACATTATATTGCTGGATTTGAATTGCATGCATTTTCATCACTTGTATGTTGCAGCTGCGAATAGAAGTGCTCATTTTAACTTGTTTAGAAAGCTACATTTAATTCATAACTATGCATTGATAATGTTAATCCAGCAACTAGTGTTGCAAAATGCAAAATATTTTTAAAATACTTATTCATTATTAATGAAAACAGTATGACAGGAACAGAGAATCATGCAGTGTTATATTTTAATAGAATACTATATTATTTCTGTTTTAACAGTACATGTATTTCAGTATCTTTTTTTATTTCTTACTTCTTTTGTATCTTTCAGATATTATACTGGAATAGTGTGGAATGCAGTAATGTGATAGGTAAGTATATCATATGCTTTTATATAATAAGTAACTCAAGCTGTCAGACAAATGCAGTGGAATAAAAAGTAAAATACATCCCCCTGAGATATAGTAAAGTAGAAGTAAAGCAGTATAAAATGGAAAGTACAATAGGTGATCTCAGAGTTGTACTTTTAATCGGTTCTTCTCACTTCCTTCTTTCAGTATAAAGGAAACTTGCAGCTTGATCTCATCCCTCAACAGAAACATAATGAGCAGAATATTATTAGACATGTATGAACGGTTCCATTAAAGAAATGTGTTAATGGTAGAAATCATCGTGCGCTTCATTTGTTAAAGGCTCGGTGCAGTAGAGACTGAAGCCGGATACTGACTGATCTTCTTTCTGCAGTGGTACATCATGGTGTGGTGTGTTATTGCTGCCTCTGGCCTGCCGTTTCACAGACACCAAAGAGTGATTTCACTGGCAGCTCAGAGTTACTGCAGCACTGAGCAGCTGTGGCTGACTTTTCATTGAAAGAGGACTTTATATTTCCTCTTTTATTTTGAGCAACATCACTCTGAGCACTCTGGTTCAGAGTAAAATATGGCGACTGTTGGATGGATTATCATGAAATCTAGACCTTCAGGATCCTCAAAAGTTGAATCCCCAGGATTTCCATATAGTGCTCACAAAAGTCTTTACTGTCTGACCTAATGTAATGCAGACTCAACAGGATGGCTAAGGACGCATCTGTTGCACAGCCTTTCTCACGATAACACACTGAAATCGATGTTGTCTTGTCAGGTATCAAGCGGAGTGTAGTGCAGAGAGATATGGAGTCAGAGGCGGTGCAAGGAAGGTGCAAGAATAGTAATTTATTCACAAGCTGCAAAGGACATGTTGTCGGGTCGCAGCCCGGGTCGAGAAGAGAGAGAGCCAAGAGGGCACACCTATTTATAGGTAACCCCTAACATGTCCGTGTGGGAACAATAACCGCAACTGTAGTTCCAAGTATGAATTATGTCCCAGTGGTTAAATAGGTGGTCACCACACAAGCCCCCCCAGAATTCAAACATGGCAAAAAAATATATCCCCACGTCCGTGGAGGAAACATCACAAGGGCCGAGGAGGGTGGGGCCGCAGGTGAGTACCGGGCCATGGAACGGGCCACGAAAGGGGGCCGCAGGAGAGGGCAGGGGCCCTAACGAGGGCGAGGGCACCCACACCGGGGCGGGCCGTCGTAAGGGGGCCGCACTAGGTGTTGCGGAGAACCCAGCAGGAAAGAGGGCAACCCGGCCGCAGGCAGACGCACAACGGCGGCGGGCATGAAGTCCTCGGCAGGCGTTGAGGTATCCCCGGAAGAGAGGGCAACCCGGCCGCAGGCAGACGCACAACGGCGGCGGGCATGAAGTCCTCGGCAGGCGTCGAGGTATCCCCGGAAGAGAGGGCAACCCGGCCGCAGGCAGATGCACAACGGCGGCGGGCATGAAGTCCTCGGCAGGCGTCGAGGTATCCCCGGAAGAGAGGAGCAGTCCCCCCGGGAGGAAGGAGCACAACCCGGCCGCAGGCAGACGTGCCGCAGCGGCGGGCATGAAGTCCTCAGCAGGTGCCGAGGCATCACCGGGAAGCAGGAGAGGCCAGACAGGGTCCCGGAGCGCGCCACCCATGGGCCGATGGAGCATGGGCGACGTCCGGAACTGTCGAGGCGAGAGGGGGTCCAGGAGTGCGCCACCCAGGCATCGATGAACGTGAGTGGCGTCTGGATATCCCCGGAAGGCAGGAGAGGCCAAACAGGCTCCGGAGCGCGCCACCCACGGGCCGATGGCAGCATGGGCGACGTCCAAAACCGTTGAGGCGAGACGGGGTCCAGGAGTGCACCACCCAGGCGTCGATGATACCGTGAGTGGCGTCTGGAACCGCCGTCGAGGTGGTGAAAAAAATGAGAGTGTCCACATGAGGTCAACCGGCTGGTCGAACCTCGTCTCCGGCACCGGCAAAAAAATGTTTAACAGTCAGATGTCAACACGTCGTTAGTTGCTAGCCGTTAGCTGCCGCTGCTAGTTGTCGTTAGCTGTTAGCCGTTGTTAGCTGTTAGCTGTCGTTGTTAGCCGTCGGTAGCTGCTAGTTGTCGTTAGCTGTTAGCCGTTGTTAGCTGTTAGCTGTCGTTGTTAGCCGTCGGTAGCTGCTAGCCGTTAGCTGTAGTGGTTAGCTGTTAGCTGGTGTCGACGGCCGCTAGCCGGAAGCCGTTAGCTGGCTGCCATGGGAAGCTGCTAGCCGTCGTTAGCCCCTCGTGGTTAGCCGCTAGTCGTCGTCAGCCCGCGCAGCCAGGACGTGCAGCCGCACGCCCCAAAGAAACAAGCCCACGAGGTAGCAATCGGTTTGCTGGTCGACCCAGCAGGTCGTGCATCGTCCCCCTGCTGGTTGGAAAGCCGATGCAGGAACGGCGAGCAACGTTCCCAGCTCTTCTGCGGGGCGCGCACCGAGCCTCAGTCCGCGTGCCGGTGGCAGCCACGGACGATTCCAAAAATCCCCGGCATTTCGAGAAAAAAACATGAGTTCCTTTTGCCGTGTTCGGGTCCGTACCGGAAACTTCTTGAGACTTGTCAGGGTCACCAGTGTAGTGCCGAGAGATATGAAGTCAGAGGCGGTGCAAGGAAGGTGCAAGAATAGTAATTTATTCACAAGCTGCAAAGGACATGTTGTCGGGTCGCAGCCCGGGTCGACAAGAGAGGGCACACCTATTTATAGGTAACCCCTAACATGTCCGTGTGGGAACAATAACCGCAACTGTAGTTCCAAGTATGAATTATGTCCCAGTGGTTAAATAGGTGGTCACCACAGGAGACAGTTTAGAAAGAAAAGGCCAATTTAAGAATACATTTCCTGTATTTGCGATGCCTCCTTTGGAGATTAGCAGCATATCTGACATTTTACTTTAATAGTTGTGTTAGTTCAGGAAGGTTCCTAGCTGAGTGAAACAAAGCATCGCAAGAGTCCATTGACAGAAAACCAATGGGTTTTTTCCATAGGATTTTAGATTAGAGCAGAACATAAACTCTGTGGTAACAAACGTTTAGAATACTTAACTGTTATGTTCAGCAGGATAATCTCCACATATCAACATCACTTTATGATTTTGAAAGAGGAAATGCAAATCACCGGAAGTGAAATGCTAACATTATGCTATGAACAAACTACATAGGTAGCATGGCTGCGCACCACCGCTAAGCTAAAGGCAGCTAATGTTATGACGTTTAGTAGTCTCATTTGGATATTTGTCAGCAAATGAAGCTCAGCGTAAATTCAACCAGGAAAACCGTCTATTCACTATTCCCATGTAACTACTGCTCTCTCGAGTAGCATGAAGCTGCAGCGTCGGAGGGTCCTTCTCGGGTAGATTATTTTCGTTTCCTCGGTCCTCGGTCCTCTGTATCACCGGAAGTTGATTTGTCAGCACCATCTTGAGTACCGTCCCATGGCGCTTATTTCTGCTAGGATCGATAACCGAGGAACCACCAGACCATCCTCCGATGAAATCCACAGATACTCGCCCCGCCCCCTTACTGTGTATCGCTCACTGATTGGACGATGCAGTGCATGCACTGATCTGATGCTTCTTGACATGAGCGCCGTTTCCCAGCGGAGTGAAGAAAATACATGAAACTCACGAGAGTCACTCCTCAGTTTATACCGTGTTTTGTTTCAATTAATGTATCATTTAGTTACAAATACGTGATATATCTGAACAACAAAGTGGTCAAAAATCATTTTCTTCATTTATTGGAAACATTTTCATGATCGCTTTTTTCGTTTTACATTTTCATTTATTGTCATTTCCATTCAGTCAGTCATTAAGTGCTATTAAAATGTTAATGTGCTACATATCCACACAAACAAACAAAGTGTGCAATCCAATGAATGTTAATCTAACTGGGTTTTGATAGATAATATATCTCTTTTTCTTCTATCAATTATTTTATTTATATTGTGCACTCTAATCAATATAATAATATAACTATTGTTCGTTTATACATTTTAAGAATGGCGTTTATCTTTTTTGAGAATTATTTCTTATTTTATTTTTATTTATTGGGGTCTACAACAGATGATACAAATGTGTGTCTCAGTAAATGTGTACTAACAGAGGCGGGGGTGTTTGTGAAAATAACGGGTACAGAGCTGGCTGCTGCCAGACGATCAGCTGTGCAGCGTCATCACAAACGGACGTCGCTTCACGTGACACTCCGGGGGAAAGGACGTCCCATTGCTCTTAAAACCAATTTCACTGCTTCTCGTGGTTTCCTTGCGTCTCTCCATGCTTCCCTGGAGGGAGGGACTAGACGCAGGGCAACGACGCAAGTGAAGGACGCAAGGATTCCATTTAATCGACCTGAGATGCAGCCCCGGAGACTGCAGTTTCAGGACTGCAGTCCTGGAACCGCACACCTCGGACCCTAGTTTTTCGTGACACTGCCACCTAGCGAGTATGGTGGCACACGCCCCCCCCTCTTCCCACATATTTGATTGTCATTCAAAATAAAAAGATATATTTAAAAATAAAATATATTTTTAATTTTAATTTTAAGGTAAGGTAAATATTATATAGTTGGTATCAGTAAAATGTATACTCTACAATAAAATCTCGTTTAAAATTGTTTTACGATGTCTAAAGTTACTGATAAGTCACATGTTTCCTGCCTGGCTGCAGCGTGTATCATTACCCTATTGTCCGGGCGGTAGAAAGGAGCCCTCAGCCAGAGCAGCAGCAGCCAACAAGCTGACTGTTGCTATCTGTAAACTATGATGAAACATAATTTCAGCCTATCAGCGTCGTCAGATCTGATGCTCAAAGGGCGCCCTGTCAGCGCCCTGGCCTGTGTGTCTGTGAGTTGTTTGGACTCGTATCTAAGGTGATGCTACACGTAGTTGGAGGTGGAGACTCCGGTGCTAGTGGATCGCCGGAGCTGTAGATTAACATTTACATGCTTATTGTAGTTGTAAGGACAATGCCTGTAGCACCCTGGAGCATATGTGTGGGCTGGACCTGCATTTTACAGGAAAGGAGTGAGCAGAGTTGTCGATTCTTGTTCAGTTTTCATCTTCCTCACCCTCTCAAACTTTGAGTTGCGCGCTGCTAAAGAGACGCGCTACCATGGAAACCAAACAATGGTGTAGCTGTATTAAAGTCCGAGTGGAAACAGTCGTGAGCAAATCGGATTTTGTCAGAAATCGGGAGAAATATGACCCCGGGAGGAAACTGGGAGAGGGCAATGAAATCGGGAGTCTCCCGCGAAAATCGGGAGGGTTGGCAAGTATGACACACACACACACACACACGCACGCACGCACGCACGCAATGTTCGTATTTAGTCTCCTGATTTTAAATGGGAATTAAATCATTTGAGTGTTCCCAAAGCACCAGTGTTCTGCAGTTTGTGTGGGCCTACTGTACTGTTGCACAGTTGTGGAAGATTCATAGCTAACCACAATGAAGATTATGGATTATCTCATATTTGTAAGCCTCAATTTGTCCTCCCGCCCCCCTCCCTCTAACATCACCAGAAGTCATGATTTAAGGGGGCACCCGGACCGCCCTAGTATGGTTTGGTCACAGCCATCTTAAAAAATAATAATCTAGATGCTTCAGTAATGAAAGTGAAAAAGTTGTTTTTCAACAGTTGAGTAATTTCTTGCATTTAAATAATCAATCAATCAATCAATCAATCAATCAATCAATCAATCAATCAATCAATCAATCAATCAATCAATCAATCAATCAATGTTTATTCATATAGCCCAATATCACAAATGTTACATTTGTCTCAGTGGTCTTCACAGTGTGTACAGAATATCAGTATGACAATACGACATCCTCTGTCCTTAGACCCTCACATCGTACAAGGAAAATCTTCCAAAGAAAACCCAGTTTAAAGGGAAAAATGGGAGAAACCTCAGGGAGAGCAACAGAGGAGGGATCCCTCTCCCAGGACAGACAGACATGCAATAGATGCCGTGTGTAAATTTAAAAGATAATACATTTGCAACATAGGTAGTCCAAATGTTTGGAAATGCATGTGTGTATAATAGGAAGATGAATCCACGAGGATATAATAATAACAATCCTTATATTTATTATAGCGCTTTATCAATGACTCTCAAAGCGCTTTACAAATACAGATCATACATACATGTAATGGTCATCTACTGTGGACAATACCCACAGGAGCAAATTCGGGTGAAGTGTCTTGCCCAAGGACACAACGGCCTGACGCAGTGGGGCAGGAGCAGGTTTCGAACTGGAGTTCCCCAACGCCCCCTTGATCTGATGATCAAACGCACAGACCACTGCGCCACCCGTCCCTATATATCCATCCAGGACCGATGATCCAGGACCACAGCCACGACTCGCGATCCAGGGCTCGCGATCCAGGACACAGGACCGTTCCGTTCCGTTAATCGGAACATGAGAGTACACAGGTATAGACAGAGAGAAGGAAGAAGTAAGATGTCCCCCGACAAACTAAGCCTATATCAGCAAAACTAGGGGCTGAATCTAATCAGCCCTAACTATAAGCTTTATCAAAAAGGAAGGTCTTAAGCGCACTCTTAAAAACGGATAGGGTGTCTGCCGCCCGAACACAAACTGGAAGCTGATTCCACAAATGTGGAGCTTGATAAGAGAAGGCTCTGGCTCCCATTGTACTTTTAGAGACTCTAGGAACAACCAACAACCCTGCATTCTTGGAACACAATGCCCTAGTAGGACAGTAGGGTATAATGAGTTCTTTAAGGTAAGATGGCGCCTGCCCATTAAGGGCTTTGTAGGCGAGAAGAAGAATTTTAAATTCTATCCTGTGTTCTATAGGGAGCCAGTGTAAGGCAGCCAGAACAGGAGTAATGTGGTCCCTTTTCCTAACTCTGGTTAGTACACGAGCTGCAGCATTTTGAATCAGCTGAAGCGACTTGACTGACTTCTTGGTACTCCCTGATAATAAAGAGTTACAATAATCCAGCCTAGAAGTAACAAAATAACTGTTTTGATGTGTTCCAGTCAGGCTTTCGTCCAAACCACAGCACTGAGACTGCTCTTGTAAAGGTCTTTAATGACATCCACTTAAACACAGACAGTGGCAGAACTTCAGTGTTAGTATTATTAGATCTCAGTGCTGCGTTTGACACTGTTGACCATAGCATATTACTAGACCGACTGGAAAACTGGGTGGGACTTTCGGAAATAGTTCTAAATTGGTTTGAATCCTACTTAAAGGACAGAAACAACTTTGTTTCTATAGGTAAATACACATCTGAGTTGACAACTATGACATGTGGGGTACCTCAAGGCTCCATCTTGGGGCCTCTTCTCTTTAATGTCTACATGCTACCACTGGCTCAGATAATGAAGAACAACAAAATAAGTTACCATAGCTATGCGGATGACACACAAATTGACGTAACAATTTCACCAGGAGACTATGCTCCAATTCAAACACTGAGTAAGTGCATTGAACAAATCAATGACTGGATGTGTCAGAACTTTCTCCAATTAAACAAAGATAAAACTGAGGTAATGGTTTTTGGAGCCAAGGCAGAACGTATAAAAGTTAGCGCTGAGCTTCAGTCTGCAATGTCAAAACAACAGATAAAGCCAGACATCTAGGTGTAGTCATGGACTCTGACCTGAGTTTCAACAGTCACATTAAAACAGTTACTAAATCAGCCTACTATCACCTAAAGAATATATCTCCATATGTCTCCATCCACATTACTGCTTGGTGACTTTAACATCCATGTCGACTCTAATACATGCACCTTTGCCTCTGAATTTCTCTCACTACTCGACTGCTTCAACATCACACAGCACGTCCAAGGTCCCACCCACACCAAAGGTCACACGCTGGACCTAGTGTGCTCTATAGGCACCCCTCCCTCCCATCTCCAGTGCCTGGACCTAGCTGTTGCGGACCACCTTGCCATACTCTTTACTGTTCCTGTCCCCCTGTCCACTCAGCGTGCAAAACGCACCATCACATTCAGAAACACAAACACAAACACTTCTGGTCGTCGGCTAGAGAGACTCAAAACAAGAACTGACCTCGCCGTCCACCGCAAAGCATACCAGGACCATGTAAAGGCCTACAAAGAAGCCCTCTCCCTGGCTAGGTCTTCGTACTACTCCACCCTCATTGGCATCCAACAATCCCAACCGAGAATGCTGTTCTCAACCATAAACCGGCTTCTCCGCCCCCTTGATCCCCCCCATCCCCCAGGTGCTCTTGATCTCTGCTCGAAGTTTCTTGATTTCTTCCAGGCAAAAGTTGATTCCATCCACAAGCAGCTTCTGGTGCCTGGCCCCCCCTACTTCAACCGCACCCCAGCCACTAGGTATTACTCGTCCACATAGGTGTTGCCTCTCCACCTTCTCCCCAGTGGATGTCATCCAAATTACCAAGCTGGTTACTAAGGCCAAGACATCGACCTGCTCTCTTGACCCCATGCCCACAGCCTTGGTCAAGGCAGCTCTATACACCATCTGCCCCATCATTGTTGACATTGTTGACATTGTGAACTTGTCCCTGTCTTCTGGCACAGTCCCACCCTGCCTCAAAACTGCCTCAGTCTCTCCAATCCTGAAGAAGCCTGGCTTGGACCCGGAGGACCTCAACAACCACCGGCCGATCTCAAACCTCCCATTCGTGAGCAAGATCTTGGAAAGAGCAGTTGCCGCACAACTGCAACACCACATGTCACTGCATGAGCTCTATGAACCCCTCCAGTCTGGCTTCAGACCATATCACAGTACTGAGACTGCCCTCATCAAAATCACAAACAACCTCCTCATCGCTTCTGATTCTGGCCTCATCAGCATTCTCATCCTCCTGGACCTCTCAGCAGCCTTCGATACCATATCCCATTCCATCCTCCTCAGCCGCCTGTCTGACTACCTTGGCCTCAGTGACACAGCTCTTGCCTGGTTCGAGTCCTACCTGTCTAACAGGAAAAACGTTGTCACCATCAGTGACTGCAGCTCCCCTCCCGCCCCAGTCAACCAAGGTGTACCTCAAGGCTCTGTGCTTGGACCCCTCCTATTCAATATCTACATGCTCCCACTTGGTCAAATCATCCGCCAACATGGTCTCAGGTTTCACTCTTATGCTGATGACACACAGCTCTATCTCTGCACCAAACCATCCACTCAGCTCCCCCTCAATCCCTTGTCAACTGCCTACAGGACATAAAAAACTGGATGTCATCAAACCTGCTCAAAATCAACAGCAATAAAACAGAGCTCATGATTGTGGCTCCCAAGACGCAGCTCCAGAAGGTTGGAGACCTGCTTCTCTCCATTGACGGCTGCTCCATCTCCCCGTCCACTGAAGTCCGCAATCTGGGATTCATCCTGGACACCACCCTCTCTATCCAGGCGCACGTCAAATCTGTCACCAAATCCGCCTTCTACCACCTAAAAAACATTGTCAGAATCCAGGCTTCACTCTCTGACTCTGTGGCAGAAACCCTTGTACACGCCTTCATTACATCCCGTCTGGACTATTGCAATGGAGCCCTGTCCGGGGTTCCCAGCAAAACCCTGGATAGGCTCCAATACGTCCAGAACTCTGCCGCCAGGCTTCTCACCCACACCAAGCCATGGCACCATATCACCCCCACCCTCATCCACCTACACTGGCTGCCGGTCAAGTCCCGGATTCAATACAAAACACTCATCCTCACGTACAAGTCCCTCTATTCCCTCGCCCCCCAGTACTTATCGGACCTCCTCCATCCCTACACCCCTTCTCGGAGTCTGCGGTCCTCAGACACGGGCCTGCTCTCCATCCCCCGCTCTCGCCTCCGAACTGTTGGTGACAGGGCATTCAGTGTTGCGGCCCCCACCCTCTGGAATGCACTTCCTGCCGAGATCCGTAATGCTGCCTCCCTGGACATCTTCAAATCATCACTGAAAACACACCTGTTCACCCTGGCCTTCGGGCCCTAGCCCTTTTCTGGTCCCCCGGTTCCTTTATTTATTTATTTGGTTTGCCCGTTGATTGTCTGTTTGTTTTGTTTGTCCACCATGTACAGCGACCTTGGGTCCCTTGAAAGGCGCTATATAAATATCATTTATTATTATTATTATTATTATTATTATTATTATTATTATTATTATTATTATTATTATTATTATTATTATCTAGGATTAAAAGACTAATGTCACAGCAGGATTTGGAAAAACTTGTCCATGCTTTTATCTTCAGTAGACTCACAGGTCTCACTAAAAAATCTATTAGAAAGCTGCAGCTGATTCAGAACGCCGCTGCTCGAGTCCTCACTAACACTAAGAAAATGGATCACATCACTCCTGTTCTGAAGTCTTTACACTGGCTTCCTGTCTGTCAAAGAATATATTTCAAAATACTGCTGCTGGTTTATAAAGCACTGAATGGTTTATGCCCAAAATACATTTCTGACCTCCTGCTAAATTATGAACCATCCAGATCTCTCAGGTCTTCAGGGACTGGTCAGCTTTCTGTCCCCAGAGTCAGTACTAAACATGGTAAGGCAGCGTTCAGTTATTATGCTCCAAATATCTGGAACAAACTTCCAGAAACCTGCAGGTCCGCTGCAACTCTTACTACTTTTAAATCCAGGCTGAAGACTTTTCTTTTTGTCGCTGCTTTTAATTGAACTATTCATATCTTAGACTGCACTGTAACTTTTATCCATGTATTTTTTCTTTTAATGTTTATTTTATTAGCTTTTCTTTTTAATGACTGATTTTAAATGCCATTTTCTTAATGTCTTTCATTTTTTGTAAAGCTCTTTGAATTGCCTTGTGTTGAAAAGTGCTATATAAATAAACTTGCCTTGCCTTGCCTTACAGCACAGGGTGAAACAAAATGGAAGGCGTGCAGCCTGAACAAACAAAAGGGCCAAAAGGGCACAGGTTGATAACCAAACAAAAGGAGGACTCTAAAAAAGGAGTCTAATGGCATACAGGGAAAATAAATACTAATATAAAGAACGAAACAAAACCTCACTTTAAAAGTGGTACAACTAACCAAATAATCTATACAAAACACAGCTAAACTAAAGGCAACAATCACATAATCCAAAACTACTCTACCCACTAACTAATCACACAAGTTTAACCACAGTTAACAGAATTCTTTAAAGAGCAAGTAGCGAGAGGCGTCTGTTCACATACAGAGCCTCCCCAGAGTGATGATTGTCCCCAGCTTTGTAGTCCCAGCAGGTGTGCGCCGGCTGTGCGCTGCGATTGGAGTGCGTCGGGCCCGGCGTGCTCCAATCACAATCTTCAGGGGGCGGACCAGGAGATGGCAGCCAATCACGACAGGGCAATCACACAGCTCATTTACATGCAACACACATTAACACAGTTAAGAGAACCAGGAAGGCAGCAGCCGTAACAGCTTATGATAACCTCTAACCGTATTAAAGGCACTAAAAACAATTATTCATTAGCTATAGCTTTCGGCAAAATAAACTGTTAGCATATTTGATTATTTGTTTAATGAAACTGTAGCGCAGAGGTGCCCAGTACGTCGACCGCGGGCGACCGGTCGCCCGCGGGGGCAATGCTGGTCGACCGCGAGTCATTCATTAAAATAAAAAAAATCAAGCTCCGTTAAAATAGACAAATGCCATGCCTCATTTCGCTCCATTTGCTCTTTCCAGCGCTGTTTTTGCAGGGGGCTGATTCTGTGAGCTGCAGCTGACCACGCCCCCCTGCAGGAGAGGGGAGCGTGCTCTGAGATCAGCTGCTAGGCTGCAGCAATTGTGCTACTTTGTGCACATTGTGCAAGCAACGATGTTTTCAAATCTGTAATCAAAAAGCTCCTCAAAAACACTATCGAAGCAGTTCCTGCCTTTGTTACGTTAGTTCAAACAGTAACAATGGACTACTTTTCTTAGCGGATGCATGTCAATTTAAATCAATACATAAAACTATTTTTTAAATCAATAAAATCATTTTCTAAATCCATAAAAACATTTCAATTAATATTGGGAGTCATGTCGTTACTTTGTTGAGAATGTGGCCATGTGTAATAAGCGGGATAATGTGCACATTGCAGATTGCATAATGTGCCTTCATGCCGATCTAGATCCCTCCGCAAAAAAAACGGCTCGTTCGCGGGCGAGAGCCGGCTCCCGTCGTTCACTTAAAAGAGCCGGCTCTGTGTGTGAGAGAGAGAGAGAGAGAGAGAGAGAGAGAGAGAGAGAGAGAGAGAGAGAGAGAGAGAGAGAGAGAGAGACCTATATTATAGCTTTGAGAGACTGTTCATAGGACCCATTTGAGTCTGGTGTCTAAGTTGACTGTTCTACTCGTTTATTGTATTCCTTGTACTTATATTTGTGTTTTATGTTTAAGATTTCAGGACATGGAGAGTGGTTTCTTAGCCTGCTTGTTATGTGTTTCTTAACAGAGAGAGAGAGAAATAGAGAGAGGTTAACATGCCATTTTAGTTGTATGTATTCATGTATTTGTTTCTGTTCAAGAACCCAAATAGAGTTGTTGTAGTTATCCCATGTATACATAACACGTGTTATTCAGCTCCTTGCAATTTGGGATTTTATTTTTGGTTGGTAGACCTCGGTGAGATGGTCATTTCAAAAGTAGCCCACCGGCCCAAAAAGTGTGGGCACCCCTGCTGTAGCGTGATTTTGGCAAGCCCAACTAGGTGTCCTACATTAATTGTTGATTTAATCACTAATTACAGTAATAGTGTGAGTAATGTGAATTGTGTTGTGTGTTTAAAGTTAACAACTATTCTGGTGTATTGAGTCATCTGTTTGCCTATGATGACTCGCTGCAAAATCAACTGTTAGCCTTTTTGTTTATTTGTTTAATGAAACAGGGTGCTTTCAATGCGACCATCTTTATAAGGACGTTGGCACAGGCTACCGGGAAAGTGGACGGCGAGGAATCTTGGAGGGTTTTTACTCTAAAGAGGGCTTCCCGGGAACAACAGACCCTGCCTCACCCCAGTGAAGAATCCTCAGTGTGGAAATTGTGCCTGTCTTCTAAATAAATACAAATGTATTCTGCACTGAAATGCCTCTCGGTCAAACTCCATGTTTATCTTTTGCAGCCAGGTGCATAAACACACTAACAGTTGTTTTTGTTTTTGAGTAATCGAGCACCTCTTCAAAGACACATTTGATTCAATTTATTTCGAACGTGTAATGCAACAAAAAAAAAAAAATGGTAATAATAATAATGAAATGAAACAAGAAAATGATGATATTGTAGAAACGTAAGCAGTATCAAATTGATATTATTGACTTGACAAATTACAAATTATATATAAACAGATGATCTACCTATATACACATCCGAAAATTAACATTTTGTTTTGTTTTAACAAAATATTCATCTAAATGTATGTCTACATGCAATATACATTTACAATTATAAATAGATTATATAATTCTTACTACAATATATATATATATATATATATATATATATATATATCTACGTTGCATGTCAAATTTGATAAGACAAATATAAAATACTTTTTACATCTGACATACAAAATACATTTGTTATTAAAAAAACAAAAACATAATAACAACAAATTGTTGTTAATAATAATAATTACATTTCTGTAAGAAAAACATATTTTCATGCATTTTTAGATCGTTAATAACAAGCATTACAATATCTAAAGAGTCTCACTGTGAATGAGACTCAATCAGGACTTAATACTCGCTGTTTGTACTTTTGCGGGCATCCAATTCGCTAGGTGGCGATGTTGCAAAACAACTAGGGTCCTAGGAGTGCAGTCCCAGGAGTGCTGTCCCAGGAGTGCTGTCCTGAAACTGCAGTCTCCGACGCTGCAGCTTCATACTATTGACTCTCTCTCCTCTCAATAAGTGATCGGGGGCGTCACTCTCCAGCTTAACCAATCACTTCGCTCTATTCCCAAGAGCCTATCATAGCGCTCTGCCAAACTTTTTAAGTCTGCTGACAGCTGTCATTTCAGGTGACTTCACGCAACCCTCCTCCACCCCTTTTCACCTCCCGTCCCTCTGAATCCAGGGTCAAGCTAAACCACTCCTCTTCAGACCGACCCAACTATCCATTCACCACCACCAGTGTCTAGACCCCAGGGGGGTTTCATCGGATCAGTTCTACCCTCCCGAATGATACTTCCTGCACAGCGGGGCCTAATCGCCAAAATCACCATTACCTTCATTTGTGTATCTTTGCAATAAATATGTATTCTTATATCAAAACCGTTTCTCCTGATTGAACTGCCGTTTTGAGGAAACAAATAAGTTTTAGACGTTCGTGAGTGAGAACCTGTTCTCCACCGCCCCCCCCCACCCCCCCCCGGTACCGGGGCGGAAATGCGTCATCTGCAGGAAACAGCGTCATGCATTATATCCATGCAACGGGAAGAAACTCAGCTAACTGATCTTTTTTTTTTTTAAACCCACAAAGCTAACGCTCAGCCTCTGAATTAGCCACGAGCGGAAAAATGCTAACGCATTACTGCACAGAAACTCACTCATAACACCCTTATTACTTATCTTAACTGCACATCCAACATATCGACTAGCATTGTGAGATGACACAGAATCGATAGGTACATACATCATCACTCTATGATAAGAACTTGCATCAAAACATATGGCGCTAGGTAGCTAAAAACGGCAAAATGGCTTGCCTTTGTCGTTGTCTGGTCAAAAGTGGTCTTAATATCTTTGTACATCCAGCACTAAACTGTTTTATTGTAGAGATCACTGACAGTATCTTCTTGATTTTTTCTATGTTATATTTCTATCATTGACCTTTTACTTTCCCCCTATGAAAGTATGTACTCTTAATATTTTTTTCATCAAATAACATTATTCAACACAAATAACATTATTCAACAAAAATAATTAAATAACGTGCTTTAACCACTAGGCGGTGCACACAAGGTACACACAGCATACTAATAATAACTTTGTATTATTAGTGTAGGACACTTATGTATGTATAACATGTGAAGATATTTAGCTTTATTTATGTTTTTACATAATTGTACAGGATATTGCTATACTATTTCTCATGTTTTACTTCACATTAATATCTGATTTGTAAAACATCACAGAAAGAAAGGTATATCCGTCATTTAATGGTAAACTATTGAAATTCTGATTCCATAGATGTGTCTCCCATCACCCAAATCCCCTGACTATTCTCTCAACTCAGTATTTACATTCTTATATTCAAAGAAAATCAGTAATATCTTTAAAAACGACAAGTCCTTTTCTATCAGCTGTGCACTGTTATGGTGTAAATATAACCTATCTACCAATTTGATCAAATATAAAAGTCAGCCGAATTAGTGTTGATACTGCAAGGAGACGTATTTTGTGAAAAGAAATGCAAGATGTTGTTTAATTGTTGATATATTTATGATCCACGTCAAATATTCAGTTTTGGCGGCAGTTCTTCAAGTTTGTCCAGAAGTCTTCTCATCAGGGCTCTATAAATTTAGAAATAAAGTATTTTTTTTTTTTTTAAACGTTTTCGGATATCATATCTTATTAACACCATATCCCAGCGTGCATTGCGGATAAAACATCCAATCAAGGATCTTGAGTAATCAGTTCAGTGGGTTTGTGGTGTGTATCGTTCGAAATGTCCCGTCTGTTTCCGGTGACTTTATTTAGGCTAAAAAGCCCAAGATTATAGAATCAAACGAATAAATAAAAACAAGGATAATTGTGTGTTATTGTTGAGTAAATAACAGTGTGTTATTTAGAAAAGAATAACAAATTAGAAGGAAAAAAAGATTAAAAGAAATACAGATTTCAGTATTTTGAGGCTCTAAACCCCATTTATTTTCCTCACAGACGGCAAAAAAGGTCCGACATTATACGATTTAAAATAAAAACAAATAAATAAAAAGATAAAACACTGGCATGTAATTTACGTTAGAATAAATAGAATGGTTTTGAATAAGAGATGAGTGTAAAATCTGTCACTTTACAGCCCCGCCCACTTTTGGGTAAACCAACGCTGTCATTTGAACGGCGATCAAGCCTGAAGGCACAGAGATCTTCTGTTAGTGTCCTTTCTTCTTAGAGGAAGTACAGAAACACGTAACTCTGGATTTGTTTTAATGTTTTAGGTGCAATAAACGACACAGCAGCTTTTTGTCATGTTAAAACTATTATGTTCTGCCTCGCTCATGAGAGTAACAGCTGGCGAAATTACAGCCTCGCCTACTGATTTTAATTTAACCATATATCGAGCCCGATTCTCGATTTCAAATGTGTGCTCTAAAATGATATTTATAAATGACTATTATCATTATTATAAGCAAGACAATAAATGGAAAAGATATGTAGAAAACGTATTTAAGATACGTTCATAACTAACATAACGTGGGAGAAAATATGTTTCTAGAAGATATGTAGAAAATAAACGCATTTGAGATATGTTCATAACAAACGTAACATGGGAGAAAATACGTTTCTAGCTAAACGTAATTGAGAATGCTGTTTAGTTCTGTGGGAACGTAATTTTTAGGAGACAGGGTTGCATAGTAATGTGCCCGAATGTTAAAACAACATTTAAACTCTTCAACTTTTATAAGTTCTGATCTCATATTTGAAATATTTGTGTGCGAACATGAAAGTGAGGAGTGAAAACCATGATTTAATCATGTTTAAATGATTGATCAGCAGTGCTGTGGTGCAGTTTCCAAGAGAAACTTTACAGCATTAATGTTAATTATGAAATGGAGGCTGTGATTCAAATCCATCAGGCTTATGTAACGTTGTGACTTCCTGGGGTCAGGATCCACCTACACTGCAGCTATCTGACAACACACAGCATTAAGACAACTACTTGAGGTGGAAACATAATAAATCTCTCCATATATGCATTGACAAGGGATGTTGTATCCATGGCTACCTTCTCACGTAATCTGTATTATTTTTATCACAAAGGCTTTTCTGTTTTTCCCTACCGAGCCTCCTGCTAACATATATATACGGATTTCTAAGCAAACAGGCCTGATAGCACAGAGAGAGGTCTTTATCAACATGTTGATGTGACTTTATCTTGTTCACCATTCAGAGGTATAGTTTGTCATTTTGCTCCATTTGACTGTGGATGTAAGTGATGAAGATACACAGACATAGAGCTGATTTACATACAGATCTTTTAAGTTACATAACTTCTATCCAAACCGTTGTTTGCCTGCATTGGGGACATATTTCTGGATGTGAATGAAGAGGTGGCACGTGATGCTGAATGTACGCTTAAGGTACTTATTAGAGGTGTGCTGCAGGATTCATCATGATTTTACTGCTGGATCTGTATGTAACGGCACA
Source organism: Pseudochaenichthys georgianus (assembly GCF_902827115.2). Classification (NCBI taxonomy): domain Eukaryota; kingdom Metazoa; phylum Chordata; class Actinopteri; order Perciformes; family Channichthyidae; genus Pseudochaenichthys; species Pseudochaenichthys georgianus. The sequence continues at coordinate 33,805,493 of NC_047507.1, read as the reverse complement.
AGCAATCCATTAAACTGCAGTCTACACTCCACTAGCAGCTGTGTGGTGCTAGAGTCATGGTGCATTCAAGACAACTTTACACTTAAATATGTCTGTCCTACAATCTGGAAAAGTACATTGCGACTCATAATTAGTTTGATGACAGCTTCAATGGAAGAATCAAATCTTTAAGGGGTCCTATTGTGCTTTTTGGGGTTTTAACTTTCCTGTTGTGTGTTATATCGGTTTTTGTAAATGTTCTCCAAAAGCTAAAATACCATAGTTCCATCCAGAGGGAGTTTCTCTCCCACACACTCCCCCCTGCCTGAATTTGACTCAAACTTGTGCTTCTATCGGCTAACACTCAAAAACATTGTACGTGATAGGCTAAGGGGTGGGACATCTTTAAACAGTTGAACAGAGTCGGTCAGCTAACCAATCAGAGCAGACTGGGCTCTGGTTTCAGACAGAGGGTGAAAAGAGGTGTTGCAGCACAGGCAGTATGAGAAAAATAAAGAGCTTTTTGAACACTAAAGCATGGAGACATGTCACAGTAGAGACACAAAATACATGTCCTCTTCAATACCTGTTGCATGTATGTTAATTGTTGTCAACATATGTCACTCAGGTTTTTCGGAAACTGCAAATGGTAAACAACCTCTTTAAGTTATCTTAAAAGCAGCTGTATTTAGCAGCACAACCAATCAATTAAACTAGCTATACTAGCAGAATGTGATGCTGTTCTTATGCTGCGTTCAAGACAAATATAACTATTTTTTACATTTCCGACTGGATATATTACAATGACATGCTAGAAAACTTGCATAAAATCCATTTACCCGGACTTCATGAAGAAGCAGACTCCACACAACAAAGGCAGCACCCATGCAAATGGTGAACCACTAATTAAAAATAACTGTGTTCTTGTGTTTATTAGTCTGTGCTTATGTGAAGGGGATCAGGGGGAAGCACTGTTTACAATTAAATTAGATTACTGTTGTAGGTTGTTTGTTTTTCTTCCCAGTACTTTCATCATATGTATCTGATCAACCCACACCCACACAGTCCTGATGAAGAAGATTAACTGAGTTTTTGAGTGTCAAACAAATGAAAAAATCTATTGATATAGTATAACCAAATTGTAACCTTGGTTGTGGCTTATATGCCGATAGAGAGAACAACTGCAGATTTCGAGCTAGGTTTTCTGGGGCTTTAGTACATAACTTAACTTTAATGTTCTAAAATAAGAGCAATACCTGAATTGTATGACCCAGCACACATGGTATTCTGTGGTTTTTTCCCTGCAGTAAGAAGCTGTTAATACGTTTACAATCTTATTTACACCTATATATTTTTTAACGGTATTCAGATTATCAGTAAAATAAAAAAGCTTTTAAAAACAGAACTTGACTGAGCTCGCTCTAAACTGATCTGAATTTATTTAAATTTAAACATAAAATGTTAAATATATGCAGTTTAATCTCTCCCTCAGCTGTTTCAATGCTTGTCGGAGAAGACATAAAGCCTGCGACAGCCGAGGTAAAAGGTCAGCAGAGAATCCATACGAGGTGACACTGCTCCAGATCGAACATCAATCCCTGTCACCTGCTCAAGGAGTTTCCCATCATCCTCAGGGCCACACAGCTGATGGATACCCAGGGAGAGGAGTCCCCTGCTGGTGGTTCCTGACATGTAGTCCAACCCCATCATTACCGCTGCCCGGGGGGGGGGGGGGGGGGGGACTGCTCCCTGCTACCATTAACTTTTCATCAGCTGCTTTCACTTCAACAGCCAATCATGTGCTCAGAGACATATACATCTAAGGACTGGAAATACACTCCATCTCTGCAGGTTAAAAATGTAATTTGCTCAGCTGTGTGCTGCACTGCCCAGAATTTGAATGATGGGCAGGGGGATCTATGATGCATGTTTACCTTCTGGGCAGGAGTATATTATGCAGAGCTATCCGTTTTACCATTTATAGGAACAAGTTAGAGTAAAATACGTTGTTTTTGTTCCGCTGCTGCATGCACAGATCATACTTGGGCTTACACACTTGACTATATATTGTTTTATATCGCCTGTATGTAAAATTAATAATAGGTATGTTTGGTTTTAATCCCATCTCGGCCGCTTGTATCCGCAATCTCGTTCTTTCCGTCATGATCCTTCATGACCATAGGTGAGGGTACAAAAATGGCCTGGTAGACAGAGAGCTTTGCCTTCTGGCTCAGCTCTCTTTTCGTCACAACGGTGCGGTAAAGCGACAGCAGTACCGCTCCCGCTGCTCCGATTCTCCGGCCCATCTCACGCTCCATTGTTCCCTCACTCGAGATACTTGAACTCCTTCACTTGGGGTAAGGACTCATTCCCTACTTGGAGTGGACAGTCCATCGGTTTCCTGCTGAGAACCACGGCCTCACATTTGGAGGTGCTGATCCTCATCCCAGCCGCTTCACACTCGGTTGCGAACCGATCCAGTGAGTGCTGAAGGTGGCAGACCGATGAAGCCATTAGAACCACATCATCTGCAAAAAGCAGTGGTGCAATCCTTAGTCCACCGAACTGCAGACCCCCCCCCCCACGACTACGCCTCGAAATCCTATCCATGTATACTATCCCGGTAACTGCTAGAATCCACTTCAAGACAATGGTACCATGCTGCGAATGGATCTGGCCCTTCCTACATCCAGGACATGGTTAAACCGTACACCCCAGCACGTGCACTCCGCTCTGCATCAACCAAACAGCTCGCTGCACCCTCGCTGCGAAGGGGACCCAAGTTCCCATCAGCAAAAACACGTGGGTTTGCTATCCTGGCTCCAAAATGGTGGAATGAGCTCCCCATTGACATCAGGACAGCAAATAGCTTACACACCTTCCGGCGCAGACTGAAAACTCATCTCTTTTGACTCCACTTCGAGCGATAGAACTATTAACAAAGCACTTATATACTAATAAAGGACTGGCTTATCTAAAGCCAGTTGAGTAGCACTTGAAATGTTTTTGCTCTATGAAGCCTGATGTACTTATATGATTCTGTTTTCTTCAAGTTTGTATTTTGTTGGTCGAACGCACTTATTGTAAGTCGCTTTGGATAAAAGCGTCAGCTAAATGCAATGTAATGTAATGTAATGTAATGTAATGTATATTACAAACAAGATCAACAAGAGATCACGGATACAAGCGGCCGAGATGGGTTTTCTCCGCAGGGTGGCTGGCGTCTCCCTTAGGGATAAGGTGATAAGTTCAGTCATCCGGGAGGGATACAGAGTTGAACCGCTCCTCCTTCGCGTCGAAAGGAGCACCTAGTAAGGATGCCACCTGGGCGCCTCCCTAGGGAGGTGTTCCAGGCACGTCCAGCTGGGAAGAGACCAAGGGGTAGACCTAGGACCAGGTGGAGGGATTATATCTCTTCACTGGCCTGGGATCGACCTCCGCGGTACCTCAGCGACCCGACCACGAATAAGCGGGAGAAGATGGATGGTTTTAATCCAGAAGACTTGTGAACAACTGGTACAAGATATTCTATTTACTCTGTAGTATCTGATGAATGCAAATGTTGTAAATGTAGTGATGGTCGACTATAAAGTGGGCGTTGCTGTTCACTCTGCTGTCTGACACGTTTTATTTCTTTTGTAGTTTTCTTTAGATTTATGTTTGCGAATTAATAGCTTTTTTAAATGTTTTTATGCACATCCATTGAGCATTTGTGAATGAATATCTTACAACATTTCAAAGTTTCAACAGAATTATAATACCTTTAGATAATTCATTGGATTCTGAAATGGGTCATTCTCATTTATGTTTTTTGTTGCATTTTGGACCACATAATTTCCTCTAAATGGGACCATACTTTAAAAAATGAACATCATGCTGTGTTGAATACGTTTTGAAACTAGTGATTGAGACCATAAACTCATCAGGAGAATGTTTACTGACTGAGGTAATAAATCAGGTGAGAAGTAGGGTATTTTTCTTATAGACTTCTATTCAACCGGATTCTTTTTGCAACCAGTGAAATGTCTCCCTGCTGGCCACTAGAGAGAATGCAGGTTTAATGCAGTTGTCCAGCATTACTCTGCAGACCAGAGGCCACGGATTCTTTTTGCAACCAGTGAAATGTCTCCCTGCTGGCCACTAGAGAGAATGCAGGTTTAATGCAGTTGTCCAGCATTACTCTGCAGACCAGAGTAATACTACGAATCAAGATTTTCGTTTAGCAAGCTAACTTCTGGGATTTCCGGTCCTACGAAGCTGGTTAACTTTTTAGCGGGCTAGATAACTTATTCTGAACGGCTAGCCTGGTTCCAGGATAAGAGATCAACTGTGCGGAGTCCTTCTTCTTCGCTTTAATGGCGAATCGCTTCCACTTGGAGCATATCGCCACTACTGTTGATTTATTTAATGTATAAACTGCCCATATTGTTCATGTAGAACAGTGTTCACGTAAGCCTGCACATTGATTTTATTTTTCATTGAATGTAACCGTTTCAATAAGGATACATCTATTACAGGTTTAGGTAGAAACCATGGTGGAACAGCTGAAAACAACAGTGTGCAGAGTTTAAAGCGATCAAGTCATATTACAGGATAAAGGAAATACAGTTTAAACTGCCGTTGCAGTTCAAATCACCGTCTGTGTGAACGTGAAAATGAATAGAATATCCCCTCCCATCTTGTAGGAGCAAACACAGTGGTGGTGGCTTAAAGCCCACCTCCGCTCCGCGCCGTCTGTTAGATGAGCCTGGTCAGATTAATAAAAGATGGAGTTCAAAACACCGGAATAAAAGTTATAACAATAATCTGATTTTATTGGTAAAAAACACCAATGCAAGTTACAGAGTACTCTGGACTCCCAGTTATACTGCCGTGCGATACAGATATCGGGACCAGCCAGTCAGAAACAGGGGGCATCGTGCATGAATAAACATCAGTATACTGTTCATAGACATATTTGGGGGCATGGTTGTGTCGGTTGCTCCGCTCCCCCAAATCTCGAATTGGTCGATTTCACTCCTCAGCGAATTAGAGAGTCCGTGGGGAGGGGTTGTGTTGGTTGCTCACTCCCCTAGGTGTTCTTACTGGTTGGATTTACTTCTGGTCGGGCCCAACACAGCGAATCACAGTTCTGGGAAAAAGTATTTTACTTCTGAACAGAGCGTGAGAGCTTCGGAAGTAAACAAGGACAGAGTCAATCTTTATCTTCCACCTGACTTCACTCCTTTACTTTCCCAAGTAATATTTCACACAAACTATTCATTCCCAGACAATCAAACATTATACACAGATATATTGGTGCCTGAGATTATATTGGCCCCAGAAAGAACCTTGAAAAGAATATGTGTGTGTGCTGGTATGTGGGTCAGTAAGTGTAAGTGAGAAGGTTATATATATCTAGGATTACTTGAAAACAGTCCCAAATAATACATGTTCACTTCAATACAGTTTAAAATAATACATGTTTACTTTAATAAAGTTTAGAACAATCTTCAGAGCAATCTGACTATTATAACATTAGCGTTAAGAAAGCTTACTTAAATATCTGCCACAACATAAGTAACCGGATCAAAGTAACATTAAGTAGCCTACAGTCCACGGCACTGTGAGTGCAGACGTCGATGTGTCCCATTATCATTCATATCACATCATAATGTATCATATATTTCCTTATCTGAGTCAGCTTATTGTATCAAGCACAAGTACGGGCACGAGCAAAAAATAGGACTCAAGAGCACAACCAGGCAATAAGGTCTTTAGTCAAGCGTTTAATCCAAAAGGTAAAAATAAAACGGGCAATGATCAAAAAATGTACTGACTTGAAGTAACGAAAAACAACCAACTAAATTGGCGGAAAACTACTAGAGAAGCAACACAAAAACAACCACTAGGTTGGTACAAATGCTAAGCAGCTAGAACAATAGCTTACGTCAGAAGAGTAAAATGGAGCACTTTCTGCTATACAGACAAGACCAACTGGCACTGACCAAGGAAACAGCCAGGGCCGGCCCTCGGCATAGGCAGTATAGGCGAATGCTAAGGGCGCATCAACCCATAGGGGGCGCCGAAAAAAGAAAGAGAAAAAAAAGTGAGAAATTAAAAAAATATATATTTTTAAATTTCATAGTAACACAATTTCCCGATTTTGGATCAACAAAGTACTTATTATCTTATACTAACAGAACTACGTATATATTGCGTACAGCGCCCATAAACTATGGCACACCCCCCCTCAAATCAAGTTGAACTGCCCCAGCCCCAGTAAAAACCAGAGGTTTATGTGAAATTGTTCTTTTTTTGAAATAATGGTTTTAGTGTGCAATTATAGGTTTTAATTTTGTATTTGTGTTCATTTAAAATAAATCAAACTCCAAAAAAACGTACACAGCTTCTGTGTGCTTTTATTAACATTGGAATTTACATTGTAAGCGGCCGCGGGGGGAGAGCTTTAGAGAGCTCGCTCCTGAAAGACTGAGCGGCTCGGATAACCTCAGCTCAGTGAGATAAAGGCACACCTCTATATGATCATTATAGTTATAAAAACATAAGAGAACAGGTGAAAAACAGGTATAAAATACTGACAGTACAAAAAAGTTGTTATTAATAAACAAGAATACAGTTTGAAAGGGGAGTGATTTGTAAAATATCCATAAAGAAAAATAAAATCTGCTTCCAGTTCTGTTTCATCTGGTGTTGAGAGATGTATCCATAGATCTCCTAATGTTGCTCTCAAAGTGCACCAGATTGATGCTTTTAACTTCAATATAAAAAGTCTTCCCGGGGGTGCATGCCCCCGGACCCCCTAGAGGAGGTGAGGTCCCCCCCCCACTTAAATCATGTTCACATGGATAGGAAACTAAATACAGTTGCACACATCTTGTGTCAATATCTGTCTGTGTTGGTGGTCACGCCACACCGTGCACGTGCAAATCATAGTGAGTGTCTGCATTTGGGGGGGGGAGGGGCGCCAGCTAAAATCTTGCCTAGGGCGGCAAATTGGTCAGGACCGGCCCTGGAAACAGCACAGACTAAATACACAGGTGAGGAGTGATCATTAGGGACAGCTGAGGCTCATTGAGACCAGGCAGGTGATTAACAGGGAGCGAAAATACACAGGTGAGGGAGTGAGGCGATCAGCCAGGGCCAGGATGTGACATATTGAGCCGCATCTGGCCATGCAACGCTTACAGTAGAGGCTTCTCAATACTCAAATTTCCCCTCCTCAACTCCTCGACTCCTCGGTCCTCCGGTAGTGACCCGGAAATGAATTTCAGCGTGCCATTTTGAAGGACGTCTCATTTCTCTAAATGCACACCGAGGACCGAGGATCGAGCGTCGAGGAGGCTCTCTGGAGGAGCTATAACCGAGGATACACTGATGGTTCCTCCACGGCTCCTCCGCGGATGCATTTCCGGGAACGGTGGAGGCGTGACGCACGGCCGGACTTATCTCAGCCAATGACAGCTCTGCATGCATCCCCTGGATATTATTTTAGAAACTGCTCTCATCGCAACGCGATGTTTACAGTGAGAACAGCTGTGAGGCCCGTGCAGAAAGCAGAGCAGTGTGTAAAATATATATCACTCAGTATAACAGACCTACTCTCTTTATTTGCTTAGTTTAGTAGATATCTACAAAGAGTCGATATTTTTCTAAAACCATTTAGTGCTTCACATAATAAAATACACAACGGCTGTAGCCTGATTATGCGTTAGGAGCTGTAGGTGTGTGTGGTACAGTGTCTGTGCGTGTTGTACAGTGTGTAGGTGTGTGTTGTACAGTGCGCAGATGCGGCGGACAGACAGGTCTCAGTTGGTTTGGTGTCCTCTGCTTACTTTTAATACTTGCAAATACAACTTTTGGCCCGTAATTTCAATTCCCCATTTCAGCGACCAGAGAGAGGGGGGGATATATCCAGTCTCTGATTGTGTTACGTTATTATGAGAGTGCTCTCATACTTTAAATTGCATATATTTATATAAATATATTTGTGTGTGTGTCTGCATCTGTAGCCTGTTATTGTCTCATTATACCGCACTCTCAATGAATTAAAAGTACATATGTGGGGGAACAATGTTCAGCTGATCTAACAGAGATTATAAAATATGACAAAACACTCGACAGCTGATGCAGCTGTTGCCACGTAATAATGAACGGACGTCGCTTTAATATGACCGCTCAGAGGAGAGGAGTTCTCATTTCTTTAAACGTCTGCTGCTTCCCCTCCTCTCTCCTCGGTTCCCCTCCTCGGTCCTCCGCTCGCATCTCCTGTGGGCGGGTCTAAGTATCGAGGAGGGGAGTCGAGGAGAGGAGTCGAGGAGGGGAAATTTGAGTATTGAGAAGCCTCTAGTGTCACATATTGTATGCAGAAGTATTATTTTAAGCAACACATGAAGTTGACGAAACACTCGAGTCAAATGTAATTAAAGTCAGATCCACTCGTGTCTTGGACGGGGCAGTGATATCATAAACCTGATAATGTACGCATTCAAACACTTTTTCTTTTACCAGCTGTATTCACCTTGCAGGTGCAGCTATGCAGCTTTTATCCTGGATAAAGTGTTTAAGTCATGGATGTTTAAAGTTTAACTTCTTCATATTTGACTAGTATTATAGTTGACTTTTCATTCAGGAAGTATGACGTTGCGCTGTCAGTACGCTTCTCCATGTTTGTGATTGGTCGAATTCTCCAGATACCACCCCTTTTATGTGAACGCGCACCTAACTAGATAGGACACGGCTGGCTTGAGCGAACGAGTTGATAGCCAGCGTTGTAGGACAGTTTAGCGAGAGCGGCTTTGTTTTGGATTAAGTCAACCGGATAACTCAAAACATGTTGGGTTTGAAAGGCTCCTCAATCTTGCTTATACTCGGACCACCTGTGAGCTGGGCAAAGCTTGGATCATTGAGTATCTTGGCCTGGTCACAAACATACTTTGCAAAGATGAAGAATGGTGGATACGATACTCTGTGTGTTTCTTTGTAAGGTGATGCTAGAGAGACCCACTTGTCATGCAGGTAATATGGCAGCTTTTGGACGATGGGAGTGATGCCACGAGATGTGTCTAGGTAGCTCAGACCAGATAGAAATCCATCTGTCTTGGCGGCTTCAAGCTCCAGAAGGATGTATCCCAGCTCCCTCAACTTTTGATTTTCTCTGTTGTTGATTGTCAGGGGGCCAGCTCATTTATTGGCTCAGTATTGAGCGGAAGGAGGAACCTATTGCGGTGAGCACGTTGTAACTTCCGGTTGTTGTTGTTGTTGTCATCTCCGGGTATCCCGTGTGCCTGTTCTGTTGCTGATAGCTTATTAACTTAAACTTAATCGATCGTTTTAAAACTCTTGATCACGGCAACTGCCTGACGTTGTAATCACACGTTACTACAGCTTAAGCACTCACAACTCTCCTTCTCTTAGCGACTGTAACTGTAACTCCACAGTTGCCTACACTCTTTTCGGGTTTGCTAACGGTAGCTACTTTAGCTTGATAGCTAGCCATGGCTCTTTCCCCACCCTCTGGTGCTATTTCCTGCTCTTCCTGTCTCATGTTTGGTTACTTCCCGGTCTCCTTTACTGGTAAGGATACATGTGTTAAATGTAGTATAGTTGTTAGGTTGGAGGCGGGAATCATAGCCATAGAAGCCCGGCTCCGCATCTTAGAAAGTAACTCAGCTAAAGTAAAGCCCATGTTAGCATGTGCGGACCGGCAAAAGATAGCTCCTCTTAGCCGTCCCCCGGCAACTCCCGAGCAGCAGGGAGGCTGGGTGACTGTTCAGAAGGGGCATAACGCGAAACCTGCAGGTCCCAACCAACCCGTTCACGTATCTAACAGATATTCCCCACTCAGCGAGACACCCGCTGAGAAGCCAACTCTGGTTATTGGTAGCTCTATTATGAGACACGTGAATCTAGAGACCGAAGCCTCCACAGTCACATGCATTCCGGGGGCCAGAGCGGGCGACGTTGAGGCGGATCTTAAACTGCTGGCTAAAAATAAACATAAATACGGTAGGATTGTAATTCACGTCGGTGGTAATGATGTTCGTTTACGCCAATCAGAATGCACCAAACTTAATGTGGAGTCGGTGTGTAGTTATGCTAAAACAATGTCGGACACCGTAATCTTCTCTGGTCCCCTCCCCAATCTGATCAATGATGACATGTATAGCCGCATGTCATCATTTCAGCGCTGGTTGTCTTGGTGGTGCCCAGCAAACAATGTGGGCTTCGTAAATAATTGGACAGCCTTCTGGGGAAAACCTGGTCTGATTAAGAGAGACGGCATTCATCCTACTTTGGAAGGTGCAGATCTCATTTCGGCAAACATTTCAGGGCTTTGTGGACTTAATCCATGACAAACTGGAGTTGAGACCAGGAGGCGGAGTCGCAGTCTTACACGCTTCTCTGCGCTCTCGGTGTGTGTGTCTGCCCAAGGACAATTTAAGGTAAAACCTAATAGAGGTGTCATACATAATAACCTAATAAAAGTAAATGTAACAACTACTACAGTGCAACAAAACAGGAAGATTAAATGTGGTCTCTTAAACATAAGATCTCTAGCATCTAAATCAATATTGGTAAATGATTTAATATCAGATTATAATATTGATATATGCTGTCTCACTGAAACTTGGTTGAGACATGAAGAATATGTCAGCATAAATGAGGCCACTCCACCCAGCCATGTCAACACTCATATTGCTCGAGGCACGGGCCGAGGAGGTGGAGTTGCAGCAATCTTTGACTCAAGTTTACTTATCAATACTAAACCAAAATTAAATTATACCTCCATTGAAAGCCTCGTTTTTAGTCTTACGCATCCGACCTGGAAAACTTTGCAGCCAATCTTATTTGTTACAGTGTATCGTGCACCAGGTCCTTATTCAGAATTCTTATCAGAATTCTCTGAGTTTTTATCAACTTTGGTTCTTAAAACAGATAAAGTAATTATCGTACGTGACTTTAATATTCATGTTGACGATGATAAAAATAGCCTTACTGTCGCATTTAACTCTATATTAGATTCTGTTGGTTTCTGTCAGAGTGTAAATAAACCAACCCACTGCTATAATCACACTCTCGACCTTGTTCTGACTTATGGTATTGAAATTGAGCAACTATTAGTCGAACCGCATAATCCTGCTTTATCCGACCATTTCTTAGTAACTTTTGAAGTACTATTACGAGACTACAAAGCATTAGTCAAAAGCTCTTGCAGCAGAAACCTATCTGTGAGTGCTATAGCCACATTTAAGGAAGAGATTCCACCAATACTTAACTCGATAGCATGTCTGCATGTAGGGGAGGAAACTTATACAAAATGTACACCACCCCAAATTGATCATGTTGTTGATAGTGCTATAGATGCGCTGCGAATAAAATTAGACTCTGTTGCTCCTTTGAAAAAGAAGAAAATAAAACATAGATTAGCTCCATGGCATAATGCCGAAACCCGCAAAATAAAGCAAAAGTCTAGACAACTTGAAAGGATATGGCGTTCCACTAAACTTGAAGAATCTCGTTTGATTTGGCATATTACTCTCAATGAATATAAGAAAGCACTGCGTAAAGCGAGAGCAGCCTACTACTCTTCATTAATAGATGAGAAGAATAATGCAAGATTTCTTTTCAGCACTGTAGCCAGGCTGACAGAGAGCCACAGCTCGATTGAGCCTTCTATTCCCATAGCACTCAGTAATGATTTTATGTGCTTTTTTAACGATAAAATTGTTACTCTTAGAAACAAAATTAATGACCTCTTACCTTTGACCAGTATAGTATTATCAACAGCTCCCGGAAAAGTAAGTTCTAATATTACACTAGATAGTAAACTAGAATGCTTTTCAGCCATTAACCTTGAACAATTACATTCAATGATTCTCTCTTCTAAACCATCAACGTGCATGTTAGACCCAATTCCAACTAAGCTGTTGAAGGAAGTTTTTCCATTAATTAGCACTTCTTTATTAAATATTATGAATATGTCTTTATTATCAGGCTATGTTCCACAATCATTCAAAGTAGCAGTGATAAAACCGCTTCTTAAAAAGCACAACCTCGATCCAGAGGTTTTAGCCATGTCACGGATGAGTGAAGGAAGCAGGACCCAAATGCAGATAACTCTTGAGAAACCCTTTATTTCAAGGATACAGATAAATACCGAACAGAACACTCTCCGGTGAACTCCGTCACCAACAAACAATGACCCAACACTGAACACAGACAGTGTGCAATCGGGTAATCAGGAAGGGAAACAGACAGAAAGCAGACAGGCAGGAAATGGGGGTGAACACTTAACACAATAAGACAGGAAACCCAAAGACAAGAAAACCACCAACACAGACAAAACTACAAACGTGACCTAACATGTGAATTGTGACAGAACCCCCCCCTCAAGGGACGGATTCCAGACGTCCTTAAAAAAAACAAACAAAAAAGTCCAAAACCCCAAGCAGGGTGGGCGGAGGGGGTCCGGAGGACGGGTCTTGGGCTGACAGCCCAGGAACACAGAGGAGGACCAGGAAGGGGTCTCGGGCGGACGGCCCGGGGGGCAAGGTACAGTCCAAAAAGGGGGATTCGGGGCGGACTGCCCGGGGACAAGGCAGAGAACCAGGAAGGGGTCTCGGGCGGACGGCCCGGGGTCAAAACAGAGTCCAAGGTGGGGACCATGGAGGACCGAAGGCAGCGGCAGGAAGAGTCAGGGACCCGGGTCCGAGGGCAACGGCAGGAAGAGTCAGGGGGTCGGGCCCGAGGGCGAAGACCGCAGCTCTCAGGGGGCCGGGCACGAGGGCGAAGACCGCGGCTCTCAGGGGGCCGGGCTCGAGGGCGAAGACCGCGGCTCTCAGGGGGCCGGGCACGAGGGCGAAGACCGCGGCTCTCAGGGGGCCGGGCTCGAGGGCGAAGACCGCGGCTCTCAGGGGGCCGGGCTCGAGGGCGAAGACCGCGGCTCTCAGGGGGCCGGGCACGAGGGCGAAGACCGCGGCTCTCAGGGGGCCGGGCTCGAGGGCGAAGACCGCGGCTCTCAGGGGGCCGGGCTCGAGGGCGAAGACCGCGGCTCTCAGGGGGCCGGGCTCGAGGGCGAAGACCGCGGCTCTCAGGAGGCCGGGCTCGAGGGCGAAGACCGCGGCTCTCAGGGGGCCGGGCTCGAGCCGGTGTCGACCGGACAGGATCAGGAGGCCGGGCAGGAAAGCGCTGATGGGCCAGTTCCAGAGATCGGGCAGGACCCGGTGTCGGCCGGACAGAAACCGGAGCCGGTCGGACAGGCTTCGGCAGGATCCCCCACGGAAAAGGACCAGGAGTTGGCAGGAACCCCGGCGAGACCGGTGATGGACATGGGGCTGGCAGGGCCCCCGGTAGAACCTCCAACGACACGGGATATAGGGTTGGCAGGACCCCCGGCAGAAGAGTCTTCTGCGGGACCTCCCACGGGACAGGAGAAAAGGTTGGCAGGACCCCCGGCAGGGGAGTATTCTGCGGGACCTCCAACGGCACAGGACACAGAGCTGGCAGGACCCCCGGCAGGGGAGTAGACGGCGGGACCTCCAACGGGACAGGACACAGGGTTGGCAGGACCCCCGGCAGGGGAGTAGACGGCGGGACCTCCAACGGCACAGGACACAGAGCTGGCAGGACCCCCGGCAGGGGAGTAGACGGCGGGACCTCCAACGGGACAGGACACAGGGTTGGCAGGACCCCCGGCAGGGGAGTAGACGGCGGGACCTCCAACGGCACAGGACACAGAGCTGGCAGGACCCCCGGCAGGGGAGTAGATGGCGGGACCTCCAACGGGACAGGAGAAAGGGTTGGCAGGACCCCCGGCAGAAGAGTATTCTGCGGGACCTCCAATGGGACAGGACACAGGGTTGGCAGGACCCCCGGCAGGGGAGTAGATGGCGGGACCTCCAACGGCACAGGACACAGAGCTGGCAGGACCCCCGGCAGGGGAGTATTCTGCGGGACCTCCAACGGCACAGGACACAGGGTTGGCAGGACCCCCGGCAGGGGAGTAGACGGCGGGACCTCCAACGGGACAGGACACAGGGTTGGCAGGACCCCCGGCAGGGGAGTAGACGGCGGGACCTCCAACGGGACAGGAGAAAGGGTTGGCAGGACCCCCGGCAGAAGAGTATTCTGCGGGACCTCCAACGGGACAGGAGAAAGGGTTGGCAGGACCCCCGGCAGGGGAGTAGACGGCGGGACCTCCAACGACACAGGACACAGGGTTGGCAGGACCCCCGGCAGGGGAGTAGACGGCGGGACCTCCAACGGCACAGGACACAGGGTTGGCAGGACCCCCGGCAGGGGAGTAGACGGCGGGACCTCCAACGACACTTGCGTAGGGGCTTGAATAGGGAATGGAGAGGGACCTCGAGCGGAGACTTGAGAGTGGACTCGAGAGGAGACTGGAGAGGGGACTCCAGAGGGGACTAGAGAAGGGAACACGAGAGGGGATTTGAGAGGGGAACTAAAGAGGGGACTCGAGGAGGGACCAGAGGAGGGAACTCGAGAGGGAACTCGAGGGGGAACTGGAGAGGGGACTCGAGATGGAAACAGAGAGGGAACTCGAGAAGGGACTACAGAGGGGACTAGAGGAGTAACTAGGGAAGGGAACTCGAGAGGGGAACTAGAGAGGGGACCTGAGGAGGAACTAGAGGGCCTAAAGGAGGGACTAAAGGAGGGAACTGGAGAGGGGACTCGAGGGGGAACTGGAGAGGGGACTCGAGATGGAAACAGAGAGGGAACTCGAGAAGGGACTACAGAGGGGACTCGAGGGGGAACTGGAGAGGGAACTTGAGATGGAAACAGAGAGGGGACTCGAACAGAGACTAAAGAGGGGACTAGAGGAGAGACTAGAGGAGGGACTAGATGAGTAACTAGAGAAGGGAACTCGAGAGGGAAACTAGAGAGGGGACTCGAGGAGGGACTAGAGGAGGGACTAAAAGAGGGAACTCGAGAGGGAACTGGAGATGGAAACAGAGAGGGGACTCGAGAAGGGACTACAGAGGGGACTAGAGGAGAAACTAGAGGAGGGACTAGAGGAGTAACTAGAGAAGGGAACTCGAGAGGGGAACTAGAGAGGGGACTCGAGGAGGGACTAGAGGAGGGCCTAAAGGAGGGACTAAAGGAGGGAACTCGAGAGGGGACTCGAGAGGGGACTCGAGGGGGAACTGGAGAGGGAACTTGAGATGGAAACAGAGAGGGGACTCGAACAGAGACTAAAGAGGGGACTAGAGGAGAGACTAGAGGAGGGACTAGAAAAGTAACTAGAGAAGGGAACTCGAGAGGGAACTCGAGAGGGAAACTAGAGAGGGGACTCGAGGAGAAACCAGAGGAGGGAACCCGAGATAGGACCGTGGCAGCCGGGACCAGATCCGGGTCTGGAACCAAGGCAGCTGGGGTCGGGACCATGGCTGCGGGGACCAGAACTGGGGCCGAAACCCTGGCTGCAGGGACCGGAATAGCAGCCAGAAACATGGCTGCTGAAGCCAGAATCCTGTCTATAAGCTCCAGCTTCGACGCCGGAAACACGGCCGTATAGGGTGCTCCCGAAGCCGGGACCATAGCCGCTGGGGCCGGCCCTGGAGCCGGAAACATGGCTGTATGATCCAGCTCTGGAGCCCGGATCATGACTGTGTGGGGCGGACTCGGAGCCGGAAACATGGCTGCGGGAGCCTGCACTGGGGCAGGAACCATGGCTGCTGGGACCGGGACTGGAACCATGGCTGCTGGGGCCCGTACTGGGACTGGGACCATGGCTGCTGGGGCCCGTACTGGGACTGGAACCATGGCTGCTGGGGCCCGTACTGGGACTGGAACCATGGCTGCTGGGGCCAGTACTGGGACTGGAACCATGGCTGCTGGGGCCCGTGCTCCTTGTCTGGCCTTGCGACGACTCTTCTTAGCAGCCGCCTGAATACTCCGTGGGCCTCCATAAGCCTGACGACTTCCAGCACATGACTCCAGAACAGGAGCAGGAACTGGGGAAGAAGCAGAGGTTGATTCCAGACGGAACACGCCGAGACGTATGGTGTCAGGTTGGGAATTGGGAGGTAGGGGACTAGCATGCCTGGAGCTAGCAGGCCGGGAAAAAGGTTTGACCTCAACGCTGCCCAAAAAGTCCTCCACCCACTCGGGGAGCAACTCCCTCAACCAGGGCCTTGAGGTTACCTCCTGGCGTGCCGCAGAAATAACTGACTGCCTCTCTTCCGTACTGGAGGCATATCGAAAGTCATTCCTCAAGCATGTTAACTTGTACTTCACAGCGTACAAACTGTCTGCTGGGTCCATTCCTGGTTGGGTCATTCTGTCACGGATGAGTGAAGGAAGCAGGACCCAAATGCAGATAACTCTTGAGAAACCCTTTATTTCAAGGATACAGATAAATACCGAACAGAACACTCTCCGGTGAACTCCGTCACCAACAAACAATGACCCAACACTGAACACAGACAGAGACAAGACTAAATACAAGAAGGGGTAATCATGACAACGAGAAACAGCCGGGCAGGGGAGGAGAAACACAAGGACAACAGGTGAACACAATCGGGTAATCAGGAAGGGAAACAGACAGAAAGCAGACAGGCAGGAAATGGGGGTGAACACTTAACACAATAAGACAGGAAACCCAAAGACAAGAAAACCACCAACACAGACAAAACTACAAACGTGACCTAACATGTGAATTGTGACAAGCCAACTATAGACCTATTTCTAATCTTCCGTTCCTCTCAAAAATTCTTGAGAAAGCGGTCGCAAAACAGTTGTGTGATTACTTAAAAAACAATGATTTATTTGAAGATTTTCAGTCTGGCTTTAGAACACATCATAGCACAGAGACAGCTCTGGTTAAAGTCACAAATGATATTCTAATAGCCTCAGACAAGGGACTTGTCTCTATTCTTGTTTTGCTCGATCTCAGTGCTGCATTTGATACTATCGACCATGATATCCTATTGCAAAGACTAGAGCACTTAGTTGGCATACAGGGAACTGCTTTAGGCTGGTTTAGGTCCTATCTATCTGAACGCTCTCAGTTTGTACGTGTTAACGATGAATCTTCCACGCAAACCAAAGTTAGCCATGGAGTGCCACAGAGCTCAGTGCTCGGACCTATTTTGTTCACATTATATATGCTTCCGTTAGGCAATATTATAAGGAATCATTCTGTAAACTTTCATTGTTATGCGGATGATACTCAACTATATTTATCAATCAAGCCTGATGAAATTAATCATCTAAATAAAATTCAAGACTGCCTTAAGGACTTAAAAACGTGGATGACCTTAAACTTTTTGATGTTAAACACGACCAAAACTGAAGTTATTGTACTTGGCCCGAAGAATCTACGAAACAAATTATCTAAAGATATACTAACTATGGATGGCATTAATTTGGCCTCCAGTGAGACTATAAGGAATCTTGGTGTTATATTTGATCAGGATTTATCCTTTAACGCCCACATAAAATCAATTTCAAGGACCGCCTACTTCCATCTACGTAACATTGCAAAAATCAGGCATATCTTGCCTCAAAACGATGCAGAGAAACTAGTCCATGCATTTGTTACTTCAAGGCTGGATTATTGTAACTCTTTATTATCAGGGTGTACCAAGAAGTCAGTCAAGTCGCTTCAGCTGATTCAAAATGCTGCGGCTCGTGTACTA
The DNA here is from genome assembly GCF_902827115.2 of Pseudochaenichthys georgianus. Taxonomy (NCBI): domain Eukaryota; kingdom Metazoa; phylum Chordata; class Actinopteri; order Perciformes; family Channichthyidae; genus Pseudochaenichthys; species Pseudochaenichthys georgianus. The sequence goes on along the minus strand of NC_047507.1, from coordinate 33,787,851 downwards.
ACCAGAGTTAGGAAAAGGGACCACATTACTCCTGTTCTTGCTGCCTTACACTGGCTCCCTATAGAACACAGGATAGAATTTAAAATTCTTCTTCTCGCCTACAAAGCCCTTAATGGGCAGGCGCCATCTTACCTTAAAGAACTCATTATACCCTACTGTCCTACTAGGGCATTGCGTTCCAAGAATGCAGGGTTGTTGGTTGTTCCTAGAGTCTCTAAAAGTACAATGGGAGCCAGAGCCTTTTCTTATCAAGCTCCACATTTGTGGAATCAGCTTCCAGTTTGTGTTTGGGCGGCAGACACCCTATCCGTTTTTAAGAGTGCGCTTAAGACCTTCCTTTTTGATAAAGCTTATAGTTAGGGCTGATTAGATTCAGCCCCTAGTTTTGCTGATATAGTCTTAGTTTGTCGGGGGACATCTTACTTCTTCCTTCTCTCTGTCTATACCTGTGTACTCTCATGTTCCGATTAACCCAGCTTCCCCAAATGTCTTTCTTTTTGGTGTCTATATACGCTGGGATCCGGAGTCATGGATGATCCTGCGGTCCTGTGTCCTGGATCGCGAGCGCTGGATCTTGAGCCGTGGCTGTGGTCCTGGATGGATATCCTCGTGGATTCATCTTCCTATTATACACACATGCATTTCCAAACATTTGGACTACCTATGTTGCAAATGTATTATCTTTTCAATTTACACACGGCATCTATTGCACGTCTGTCCATCCTGGGAGAGAGATCCCTCCTCTGTTGCTCTCCCTGAGGTTTCTCCCATTTTTCCCTTTAAACTGGGTTTTCTTTGGAAGTTTTTCCTTGTACGATGTGAGGGTCTAAGGACAGAGGGTGTCGTATTGTCATACTGATATTCTGTACACACTGTGAAGACCACTGAGACAAATGTAACATTTGTGACATTGGGCTATATAAATAAACTTTGATTGATTGATTGATTGATTGATTGATTGATTGATTTTGGGGAAAATATCGACTTTTTTGAGGAGTGCATTTTCTATTGCTTCAGGTGACACATAACAATCTTCCAACCTTTGCCATAGCATATTGACACCAGGGTTTCCGTTAGCCGGTAATTACCGGTTTTTAGCAGGTAAAATGTAATAAAACCTGGTAAATTCAAAACCTGCCGGTCAAAATGTCCGATGCTCCGATCGATTGGCCGTCGGTCATTATCGGCCGATATTCACTCTTAATAGTTTGATCGGTGCTCTCTATGAAGGCCGATCGGGAGAGCTGGATCTGATCGATATGGACATAAACGCGAGTGAAGTGTAACCGGACGCGAGAGAGATCAGATCAGCTGCTGCATAATCACCTGAAGCCCCGCCCACTGTTTAGCGCGCTGCATGAGAAACTGACGGGCTGTCAGGAGAGAGAGAGAGGAAAAAAGAGGATCCGTGTCTCCCGTTTTATTATTCAAAGTTAATGTAAACTTTTGAATAATGTACTTCATCTACTACAAGTAGTTTCTTTGAATGTAATAATTATGTTTGTTGTTTGTGGAATCATTTATTGAAAAATTAATCTGAATTTTTCGATCTGTTACAATTATAAACTGAAGCAATATAAAAATGACTCCCATTAACTGACTTTTAAACATCAGCATATCCGGTCCTAGTCCGGTGATTACCTGCGAACGGAAACTCTGCTACACCATTCTTATTATTAGGGCCCGAGCACGAGAGTGCTAGGACCCAACGGCGTCCTAGCACGAAGTGCAAGGATACCTATTGTTATTCGTGGTATTATTATTATTATTATATAATTACGGAATCCTTGTTTTCAGGCCTTTAGGATGCTGAAAAAGTTGTATAATTTTGCACGGACGCCAGGACCGGTGAAAAATTTGATATTCTGGAGTCAATGAGTTCAAATTGTCCAACCTGCTCGCTAGCGCCACCTATTTCAATTCCATTTTGGAAAAATTCACAAAGTCCCACCGTAACTCCGAATGACCTGACATTTTGCAAACATATCCGGGTGGACCTGCTCTACAAATAATCCAAATGGAATCTTTAGCTCCGCCTACTTTATTTTTTTTTAAATTAGCATAATTTTCAAAACACTTAAATATTCACTTAAATTTCAATTTTTTGTTTATCAACACCAAACTTCGTATACAGTATTGCCGGAGGGTCATACACATTACCCTAGGGAATGAGCATGTTCAGTCGATAAATGTGGCCGTCATTACTCTAAACGTTTTCGCAAAAAGGCGGGTCCTAGATAGAAATTCTCATAATTCATCAACAATGTACCAAAAAAACACACATTTTGGTGGTAAGGTTCAGTCTGTATTGGGGAATAAGCACAAAAAGTAATATCCATTTTGGACTATAGGGGGCGCCAAAAACATGACAAATGTATAACTCGTGAAATGATGGACGAAATATATATATATTTTTTTAGACATACTCTGGGGATGAGTATGGACTTATATTTAAAGTGTCACAACGAATGACAATTGTGGGCGTGGCCTGTACTTTTTTTTTTATGACGATGTGCTTAAATGTGTTTTGGTACGCAAAACTTGGGACACGCATCACAGCCCACGACCTTTTCAAGAATGTAAAAAAAAAATACGATACTTAATTGAGGAGCACATTTTTGAAAAATTACTCGTGGAGGTCGTAAGCTAACAGCGAATACACCATTTTTGACGATTTACATGTCGCAAATTACTCCAAACCACTCGGATATAATTATTCTGATATTTACGAAACGCTGTATACATATTGCTATTATGATTGCACACATATTTCAAATTGCCTTCCATTAGCCCCGCCCCCCAGAAAGTCGGCCATTTTGAAAAATGTGCGTTTTTCAGCCATTTTACGCACGTTCTTGCGAACTCCTCCTAGGGGAATGATCGGAAAAATTCCAATGCAGGACAGGTTCAGCCCCTATCTAATATGATACTTAATTGAGGAGCACATTTTTGAAAAATTACTCGTGGAGGTCGTAAGCTAACAGCGAATACACCATTTTTGACGATTTACATGTCACAAATTAATCCAAACTACTACATTTCCATTTTTGGAAACCTTTACAAAGTGGCACCGTAACTCAGAATTACCTGACATTTTGCCCACTTCTTCGGGTGGACCTACTCTACATATTATGTCCTGGAACCCGAAAGCTCCACCTCCTTCATTTTTTTTTAATTACCATAATGTTAAAAACAGTGAAATATTCACTTAAATTTCAAATTTTGGTTTTTCAACACCAAACTCAGTATACAGTATCGCTGGAGGGTCAGACAGATTATCGTAGGGAATGAGCATGTTCAGTCGATAAATGTGGCCGTCAGTACTCTAAACGTGTTCGCAAAAAGGCGGGGCTTAGATAGAAATGCTCATAATTCATCAACAATGTACCAAAAAAACATACATTTTGGTGGTAAGGTTCAGTCGGTATTGGGGAATAAGCACAACAAGTAATATCCATTTTGAACTATAGGGGGCGCCAAAAATAATGACAAATGTATAACTCATGAAATGATGGACGAAATCTTTTTTTATTTTTTAGACATACTCTGGGGATGAGTATGGACTTATATTGAAAGTGTCACAACGAATGATAATTGTGGGCGTGGCCTGTACTTTTTTTTTTATGACGATGTGCTTAAATGTGTTTCGGTACGCAAAACTTGGGACACGCATCACAGCCCACGACCTTTTCAAGAATGTAAAAAAAACCCCGTAATTTTTCAGAAAATACTGCTCACTAGCGCCCCCTATTGTGTGGTAGTCACATATAACTCTCAGAACTTCACCAATTTTAGCACAGACATTACTCATGGAATTGCGGACATATTTGTAGATACATTCCATTAGCCCCGCCCCCCAGAAAGTCGACCATTTTGAAAAATGTGCGTTTTTCAGCCATTTTACGCACGTTCTTGCGAACTCCTCCTAGGGGAATGATCGGAACAATTCCAATGCAGGAGAGGTTCAGCCCCTATCCCATATGATACTTAATTGAGGAGCACATTTTTGAAAAATTACTCGTGGAGGTCGTAAGCTTACAGCGAATACACCATTTTTGACGATTTACATGTCGCAAATTACTCTAAACTACTCGGATATAGTTATTCCGATATTCATGAAACGCTGTATACATATTGCTATTATGATTACACACATATTTCAAATTGCCTTCCATTAGCTCCGCCCCTCAGAAAGTCGGCCATTTTGAAAAATGTGCGTTTTTCTGCCATTTTACGCACGTTCTTGCAAACTCCTCCTAGGGGAATGATCGGAAAAATTCCAATGCAGGACAGGTTTAGCCCCTATCCCATATGATACTTAATTGAGGAGCACATTTTTGAAAAATTACTCGTGGAGGTCGTAAGCTAACAGCGAATACACAATTTTTGACCATTTACATGTCGCAAATTACTCCAAACTACTCGGATATAGTTATTCTGATATTCACGAAACGCTGTATACATATTGCTATTATGATTGCACACATATTTCAAATTGGTTTTTATTAGCCCCGCCCCCCAGAAAGTCAGCCATTTTGAAAAATGTGCGTTTCTCATGCATTTTAAGCACATTTTAGCAAAGTCCTCCTAGGGAAATGTTCCAAAAAATTCCAATCCAGCACAAATTCTGCCCATATCCAATGTGATGCTAAATTATGAAGAAATCAGTTGCTAGCTGAATCGAGGACCTCGTAAGCTAACGGAGAATATACCTTTTTGGACCATTTATATGTCAGATAAGCTACTGAAACCTGCCTGTCTGCCTCGCACATCAACGCTCACAAACACATAGACACACCTACACGTTCTACAACACACACCTACACGTTCTACAACAAACACAAACAGCTCCTAAAGCATATAATAAATGTAAATATTAGGCTTCAGCCCTTGTATTTATTAAGTGAAGCACCATATGGTTTCATGAAAAATCTCCTAAAGCCTACAAATAAACACACCCCCCCTCCCCCACACAAACACTTTCTCTGTCTATAAGGCTTACAGTTACATTGTTCAATCATGCTTTAGCAACCATGTCTTTATTATGATCTCTTGTTTTCTCTGTGATTACCACAATTCTGGAGAAATGGATCTGCTGGGGAACGACCCTTACTTTGAAAAGTGCACGGCAAATCAGAAGGACAGAGCTGCCACCTGAGGTGCTGGATAAAGCAAGCCTGAACAGCGCTCAGGAACATCATCCACCCAAACCTCCGCTGACTGCAGTACAGACGTATGAGTGTAGACGTGTAGAGCTCATCACTGCTGTCACTTCAGCCTTACATACTTTTACTTATAATTAAAAAATTACATCTGTGTGCCATGTAGTACTTGTCATTTTGCATAATACTGTATATACTTATTACATTGCTGTTAACATTGTCTTTTTTTAAATACTGTCTACACTTAATCTACAACTTCTCTCATATCTTTGAATCTACATTATGGTTGTTTATATGTATCTTGCACTTCTTTGCGTCTTAGGTTTACATTTAAATGTTTGCTGTGACGGACTGCGGAGCTGAGCAAAACACACACTAACAGTTAGACCAAACACACTTCGCTATTCCATCTACCTCTGGAGCTAGCTAAACTAGTTATAAATATGTTTATTCTTCACTGTCGGAATATAGGGTTAGGGTTAGGGTTGACACAGTTGGCGCACATGTCTAAGATTTCCTGGTCAGAAACAAAGGAACGCAAAGTCAGGTAAACAATTTAGAGGGATGACAAACGGCTCATTTCGGAGGACTGAGGGGGGGGACCAGCAACCCTCCCCGACAGGCGCACGGACGCGAGGGCCCGCTCATCACTGCGCGCACAAGTGCGACCGCAGTTTTAATTATTATTGAAACATGACCGGTAAGTTTCAAATTTGTCCGGTAAAATAAATTCTGTCCGGACATTTGACCGGCGAGAAAAAATCCTAGCGGAAACCCTGATTGACACCTGCTGCCGCATTATGGATGTGAACCGATCTGATTCTCTTTGCATGTTCAGAGGATTTCGGTCCAAGCCATTTACACAGGAGATCGATCTCTTCTCTTGATGACCAATCCAATCCAATCCAATCCAACTTTATTTATATAGCACTTTAAAAACCTTCAGACCAAAGTGCTGTACAGAGAGATAAGCTCACACAACATAATATAAATACATTTAAAATACAAGATACAAACTAGAATAAACGTAATAATTAAAAAATAAATAACAGGCATATAATAAAAACAATAGACCACTGAAAGCAAATAAAAGCAACACTCTACTTGTTTCTGAATGCCAAGGAGAAGAGGTGGGTTTTCAGACGGGATTTAAAAACAGTCAGTGTGGGAGTCTGTCTGATGAGCAAGGGCAGGTCGTTCCACAGTTTAGGGGCGGCAGCAGAGAAAGCACGGTCCCCTCTACGCTTACACTTTGTTTTTGGCACCCTCAGGAGCAACTGATCAGCTGACCTGAGAGTGCGAGTGGGCGTGTAGCTGTGTAACAGCTCAGAGAGGTACGGCGGGGCCAGGCCATTCAGGGCTTTAAAAGTAAATAAAAGAGTTTTAAAATGAATCCTCAAATGAACGGGCAGCCAGTGGAGTGAAGATAAAATGGGGGAAATGTGCTCGTGTTTGCGTGTGCCAGTTAGGAGCCGTGCTGCTGCATTTTGCACCATCTGGAGGCGAGCAAGGGAGGATGCACTTATCCCCATATATAGTGCATTACAATAATCCAAGCGGGAGGTGACGAAGGCATGGATTACAGTTTCAAAGAGGTCACTGGCTAGCTGCCTGAGGTGGAAGAAGCTGTTTTTAACAACTGCCTTGATCTGGCTGTCAAGCTTGAGTTCAGGGTCCATCTTTATCCCAAGATTTGTGATGGTAGGCCTGGTGGAGTGGCCCAGGGATCCTAGGTCTATAGGAGTGGTCCGAGGGGCACCAAAAACCATCACTTCGGTTTTGTCATCATTTAATTTTAAAAAGTTGCATGACATCCAGGACTTAATGTCTTCAAGGCAGTTTAACAGCGGTTTAATTGAATATGAGTCATTATTTTTAAGTGGCACATATATTTGGCAATCGTCTGCATAACAATGGAAAGCGATACCGTGCTTCCTAAGAATGGACCCAAGAGGGAGCAAATACAGGGAGAACAACAGGGGGCCTAACACTGAGCCCTGTGGAACCCCACAAAGTCCCCAAGGCTGACGCAGAAAGTCCTACCAGTCAGATACGACCTAAACCATTCGAGGGCTTTGCCCCTAATGCCCACCCACTGCTCCAAACGAGCTATCAGGATCTCATGGTCCACTGTATCAAAAGCGGCCGTTAGATCAAGGAGTAAAAGGATAATGCATTCCCCTGAGTCTGTTGCTAAAAGGATATCATTAAAAACTCTTAAAAGAGCTGATTTCGTGCTGTGCAAGGTTTTAAAACCAGATTGGAAGACCTCGAGTACCTTGAGCTCTTCCAGAAAAGCGAGAAGTTGACTGTATACAATCTTCTCTAGGATTTTTGACATAAAAGGTAACTTGGAAATGGGCCTAAAGTTTGCAAGAACTGTGGGATCCAGACTAGGTTTCTTAATAAGTGGTTGTACAACGGCATGTTTCCAATTTTCCGGAACAACCCCTGTGAGCAGACTGCTGTTAAAAACGTCAAGAACAAAAGGTCCTATAGTGGGGAATACCTCTTTAAAAAATCGAGGAGGGACAGGGTCGATTGGAGAACCAGAGGGTTTTATTTTGGAGACAATCTCCTGCACAGAGGACAGAGTCATAGGCTCAAAACGGTCAAAAACAGCAAAGCAGGGGGCAGAGACAGAGGTGTCTTTTGATGGAGCAGTGATTTGAGTCCTAGTTGAAGTGACTTTATTAATAAAAAATTGAAGAAAATGTTCACAGACTGCTGTAGCTGATGAACGAGACTCATTGGCTCTGGGTGAAACATCTGCATGTGGCTGAGCAGTTTGATGAACATGACATCTGTGTGTGACTGCTCATGATGGCTGTAGATGTTTCTGGATGGACCTTCAGGAGGGCTATATATCTGGCTGGCATCTCGCTCCTGATTGTGTGCATGTTGAGCAGGTAATGTAGGAAATCCACCTTCAATGAACTCACGTGGCTGTACAGCACCTCTTCCCATGTAGCCTTTAGCTTGCTCACCGTCGTCCATTGCGTGCTGGCGCCTCGGTGTGGGTATGGGTTGTGGTGGCTTTGAGTCTTGGTGAGAGTCAGGTGCTGGATTCCCCTTGTACCACTCAGTGTACGCACTCTTTAGGCTTGCACGATCTGGATCTCCATATGCACCCTCAGCAGCTGCTTCGAGAACTTCAGCTTCAGCGATGGCAACTGCAGCAGCACTTTCTAGCCGCAATGAGTTGAGACTAGCTTAAAGCTCAGCTTTCTTTTGAATCATGTCAGCTTCTCTTTGTGCAAAAGAGGCTTGGACAC